>NC_142316.1:33954988-34310821 GCF_054855325.1 Carica papaya | reverse complement strand
TCCTCACGAGTTGTTCCCTCAGGTGTCTGTCCACCAGAGGGGATCCTTGCTGTGATCTGCTTTGTATTATGCTACCTTTTGTCTCATAGAAAAATTATGATTATGCCCTTGCCTCAATTGTTTCTTCTTTCTCACTTTTTTTCTTTTTCCATTTGCCAATAGAAAGGCTTAGTTTACCATTAGTTGGTATAATGTACTCTAAATTTTCTGCAAAGCAAAGTGGTTAGTGGCATCCGATTGCATGCCCTCCAGAATTCATGAGCTCCATGTTTCTCAGGACTCAACTCACTGTTTCTGTTGTTGCCTTCAGGAATAATAATTTCTTTCTTTTTTTTTTTCTAATTCCAGAATTTAGGTTGATATTTTCTTGTCTTGATTTTTCATGAGAGGAATATTTAAAGGTTTTGAGTTTTATGACTTTTAACTTTAAAAAAAATTCGAGGGTAGGTGTCATTTTTTTGGTTTGCTTAAGCATCCTTTTTGAGTCAATTATTGAAACCATGTAATAATTTCTGTATTGTTTTTTGAACTTTTGCTTGAGAAATGGCTTGAAATTAGAATGTCTGTGTCATTTTCTGAAACCATCCTGAATCAAACTTCACTATCAAATTTGTGAATTAGTGTAAATTACTTGTGAGAATAAACACTTCTCTGTCAAAAAAGAGAGAATTTAATGGATGAAAGAATTGAAATGGACATTTTTTAAGATCGACATGAAAAAGATATCATAATCATATGTCTATATATATATATATATATATATATATTTGCCTGGTGCAGAAATTCTTAGTGCCCTCCAAAAGACTGGCATACCATTCTTCACCTGAAATTCTTTTTCTCAATATCAACAAGTGAGTATACAAGCTGTTCAGAGGACTTGCTAACAGTAAGCAAGTCGGATCGAACACAAAATCAACATCTTAATCTGCACTATTAATTTAATGTCATATAAGAACAATTTTCCAATTTAAATTAATGATTGGCGCTGCCACTTGCTTCAATGTCAGAAAGTCCATCTTAAAATTTCTCATCAAGAACTTGTCAGCTATGCACTTTGAAACATTTCAGATGTGGGAACAAGCTAAGCAGTTCATCACGGCTTCGCCTCTGCAAGAACAACACATATTCATCAACTCCAGAAATAATCAAGAGTTTAAAAGCTGCAGCACCCTGTGTATAATGTGTGTATGTATACGTGCCGAGCACAGATTCTTCGCTCACAAGCAAGCATGCACGTTAATATGTACATACACAGACTCTTAACAGTTGAGTTATCCATGGAATGTTTCACAGCTTATCCATGGAACCCATTTCATTTTCACTTAATCTGCCCACATGCCTCCTTTTCGGCCAAATTAAAAGTGATTTGTCTCATTTGTCACGCCTTTTACATTCACCATGGCTTCTATCAACCTTTCGTTCCGGATAATCTCAAATTATATCCAATTCACAATGAGGTGTATGCATGTCTCGGTAAAAACTATAGGATACAACAGCATTAAATTAGGTGATTTCGATCTGTCGGCCAACATATTAGTATACTAGTATTAAAAGACCTTTTTTTATTAGTACCATGAAATACCTTAATGCCAATGCATCCATTTACATCAAGAGTGGCGAGGGTGTTTGAGCAGAACTTTGAAAGAGACTCCAGGCATCTATCAGTCACTCCAACTATTCCAAATAAGCTGTGGGTTATTTACACAATAATATTAGTAAGAAATGAACAGAAGAATTTTTTTTAAAAATAAAAAGTATACAAATATATTAACAGGTATCAAGGGGGTTCCAATAACGTATACAAAGTATTTACACCTCTAACAAAATGTCTGTAAAGTCTCCAAAAATCCTACAAGAATAAAAGAGGATGACCCAAAATAAAAAAATTAAGAGTTTGGAACCATCTATTCCCGATCTTATCAAAATCCCCCACATCATCAATCCCTTCAAAAACTCTTCTATTTCTCTCACCATAAAAGTTTTCACAGACAGAACAAATTATCTTCAACAATCAAAACCAGGCTCACAGCATCTCACCATATAAGAACAAATTATCAACAATCAAAACCAGGCTCTTCGATTAAAATTGCATATGTTTCCTAGAACCTCATTGAATGCTGATTTATTTGCCCACCGCACAACTCATGAATATTGGCTTCGCTATTTGCTCAAAACTTTCAAACTATCAGTTGACATCTAACTTTTTATGTGTTCAGGTTCATGTGTGATTGTGTATAAATTATGCCAATATCAGCAAAATTTCAATCAGTCAAATCTAATCATGCCAAATCTTCATTTTCCCATTTTCCTTCTCAACATGAATTGTTTCCTTTTTCTTAGTGCTAGAGTAAGACCGAGTTAGTATTACTGCATCTGAACTTGGCCCTTTTTACTAATGATTCCGTGCTTCTTACAGGTCATGCTAAGTGTGGTACCTCAATAAACTGCTCTCCAACTTCACTTGTTTTTTTTTATGGTGCCCTGTGGGGTATAATCTTTGGTAAATGGTCTATGGATGCTAAGGATTAATTAATTGCGCTGTTGCGGGTTCAGTAAGGGGAGGAGATTTGGGCTTTGGGGGGGGGATTGTAAAAAGAAAAAATATCTAAATCTTACTCTCTTGACTTATCTTTTGGGTGGTAGGGAAAGAAAGAAATAAAAAAGCTTTTGGGGGAGCTATTTCCAAATCATATTCTCAGGGAATTACCACTGGGTACCCATTGCTAGAGTCTAGAAACACAACTAAAAAGTGGAATCTACTTAAAAGAATACTCATCATTTAGATGCAGAAGCAACTGGATGAATGATCAGAAACTTATGAAATCTTAGAAATAACTCATAGCAATAATTGCAAATTAAATAATAATATTAATGAAGTACCTAAGAAATTCAAGGGAGGTGCAACCCTGAGCAATGGCAATCACGCCCACATCGGTGACATTTACACACCTATAAAGTCACAAACATTAGCCTCCTATAACGCTATTACTTTATGTAATGTCAACAGCATGTTCAAAAATTTCCTTACCATGTCAAGTTGAGAGATAACAGGTTTTTGCATTTAGCTATACAAGAAAGTCCTTCATCGGATAAATTCTGACATCAACTATTTGATTAGCATCAAGTTCAACCAAAAAAATGTAATTTTTTGGGAAATTTTGCTACCTGGGCTCCACATAAATCCAAGAATCTTAAATGGCCTAAAAGTGATATCTTCTTGTAAACCTTGTCTGTGAAGCTGAACAAACATTTACATCAGTTCCAAAATAGACCAATAATAGTTACAACTGTCCACATAGGTACCGACAATATCATGGCATACCTAGAAAGTGCATAAAGATTTAAGCCCTGGAGAGAAGAGCACTTGAACAATATCTGTTGCAAGCCTTCATCCGTGAGTTTGATGCACCTGGGAGCACCCATAATCATTATAAGTTGTGAGTACCTTCTTTATTGCATGCAAGTTGTGAGTACCATTATCATCATCGCATTCATCCCATTCATCAAAATGCATAGTCATATCACCACTTCCTAGATTGCTCACAGTCTAAATTGGTAATCATAAATCTAAAAGAGAACCTCTCTCAGACATCATTTTCATTTCACATTTACATGACCTTGATCCGATGGAAAATAAAATAAAGAAAATTTCCTTACCTAGTCAGGTTCAGTGACTCTAAGTCTTGATAATTATCAGCTATTAATTGCAAACTTTTGTCAGTTATATTCTGCAATTGTTACCCAAAAAGCCTTTATTAGAAGTCAGTGCATTAAAATAACAAATATTAGTTCAAAACTGAAACACATGCATGTAAAAGGAATTCTTAAAAGGAAACAGAATAAAATCTATAATGAATGCACTTATTCTTTACTTGAAGGGATTAGAGTAAACAAAACTTCCAAAAATGAACCTCCATGATTATATTACATTGCAAGTCTCCATCTTTTTTAGTCATTAAAAAAGAAAATTGGGTAGTTATACAATAATAAAAAAATTTCAATGTGCACTTCATTTCCTTTGGATCTCCTGTCAGTCCTCACTCCGCCACAAAGTTAAAGACCAAGATTTTTATTTATGAGTGAAGTAAGACCTGAGAAGTGATGGACATAGAGAGCCATCTTTCCTTCCCATTGATCCCTACTCCATCCCCTCCCTATTTCTGTTTCTTGAATTGCAACGACTCACTACCTTGGCCACTGAAAGCTATGCACTGATTCACTCTTCTCATATCAGGCCAGGAACAGCAGCTTTTTAGTCTGGGCATAGATGCAAGTATCAGTCATAATTGGAGGATCTTCAGCATTTGTTAAAATTGTTCATAGGTGAAATGTAGGAGATGTTTTTTTTATAACTGACATTTCATTACGCCTTATTGACTTCACCAAACACAGAAAATGAAAGGTCAAGTATTTGACATTTTTAGGCTGGACTAATTAACATCTTCTTTTTGGCCACTGCTGCCACAGGACCTTTTGATCTATTAAATGGTAAACCTTGTCACCATGTAATGATGCAAATATCGATGCGACTCATGAATCATCTCAGTTATCTTACAAGTCACACCTTCTTAAACTTCTTACAAGTGCGTACTCTTCTTATACTTCTCATTATGGCTTATCACTGATAGATTCCAACAGCAAAAATAAGCCACAAATTTAGTTACAAACATTCCCAAGGTTTCAGTTACTTCATCCTACCAAAATAAATCTCCCTAAAGTGCATCATTGCAGAGTTGGAAATTGAGTAGAAGTCTTTTGGCCTTGACCATTAGACAAACAAGCATACATAAAACTGTTCATCTTTTCTACTCTAGCCTAAAGTTCTGAGAGAAACGGAGTATGAATATGTTAAGGGGATATGTATAATCACACAGCTGTTTTGCTGATAGTATCATTCAGGACAAAATTCTGACCTAATCAGGAATCTGATACCTTACACCCACTTAAGTTCAAGTCTACTATATATTTGCAGTTCTTCACCAGATGCTCCACGCCCATATCTGTTACCCTGAGATTCAAGTGATGTTCAATAATTCACTACAACCAAGAAAATTCGGCTTTGATAGTAAACAATCAGATATTAAAGCATGTCTGGTGGTCAGGTGAAACCAATAATACCTCACGTTCCAATAGATAGAGAGGACCTTCAATTTTGCACAAGTACTGGTGATGGCTTCGATTCCCTTGTCAGAAATCTTTTGGCACACATTCAGATTCAAAGACTCCAAATCTTGAAGAGCATTTGAGCACTGAAATCATTACACATTAGAAAATAACTTCACATGTTAAACAGAAATAAAGAGAAAACAAAGAAAATTTTTTATATGAATCCAAAAGAGAAAAAAAAATCATTTTGAACAAAAAAAACTTCATATTTAAAATTTCTTCTTCCCACCTTCCTGAGTTCCTCAGTGATAATTCCCAATACCTAAGTGAGGTGAAGGATGTAAATGGTTTTGATATCTATATATGGTTTTAGACTCTTGGTTTTTTGTTACAATATCATCCTTCTTGTTCTTTGGAGGATTTAGTAGAACTTGTTGATACATAAATTGACTTACAAATTTTGTATGTATCAACACAACCCACGCTTTGTTTTTCAAAAAAAGAAAAACGTTTCCATTACCTGAGTAATAAAAACATTACCTTGCTTTTAACAAGTTCCATATGTCTGTCTTCAACATCTTGTGCAAATTCAAGCTCTATTTGTTTCACATGTTGATATCTGGACTACAAAAGGGACATCAATTCATCACTTTCCCATTAATCATGCACTCACCATACCCAGCAAAATAAAAAAGCTCCTAGCAAGAAACTAAAAAAGAAAAAGAAAAAAAAAAAGAGAAACCCATCTTCATTTCATGCCAAAAAAATTAAGACTTCACCAAAACCAATTACAGAACTTCTAAAACCTACCAATGAGAGAGCAGCAATCAGTCGATCTCCA
The DNA here is from genome assembly GCF_054855325.1 of Carica papaya. NCBI lineage: Eukaryota > Viridiplantae > Streptophyta > Magnoliopsida > Brassicales > Caricaceae > Carica > Carica papaya. Next base: position 34,304,874 of record NC_142316.1, on the reverse strand, counting down.
GCATTAAGCATCTCACGCAAGTTAATGACCTTCCAAAATAAGCAAAACCCAGATCAGAAGAAGCAACTTACAGTAGAAATAACTTAAAAAGAGGGTGAAACTTTTTATTAGCAGGGGAAAAATCATAGGCGTACCAACCACAGAGATGAGCAGGAGAGAAGAGTATGATACAGCCATGAATTTACGAGAAGGAGAGATATGAGGTCCTTCTGAGGAAGCCTTGCGCTCACTATCTTCATCACCTTTGGCACTGTTTCTCTGCTCCACGTTGGCTCCTCTTGCATTTCCATTGTTGTCACCCGTCAAGACACTTTTTCTGTTCGTTCAATCCTTTTACAGAATTTTTCTGAACACCACCGTATTAGGGATGGTAAAAATTCTAAAGTTTGGTCTTTTATTTTTTGGTTTTACTTCAGATTCATATTTTTTAATATTTTCTTAAAACAATTTATTTTTAATTAATCAATACTAAATTACTAAATACTCCTTATTTAAATAATTACTATTTTTTTTCCTACATGTGAAATCGTGAGTTTGTACTGTTTATATGATTATTATTATTTATATATTATATTAAAAAATCAAAATTAAGCAAATCATAAAAATTTTGTCAATAAATTTTTTATGAAAAATAAATTTTCAACTTGAACTTTAAATAAAAAATCAGTTAATTTGCACTGTAAATCTTTAATATATATAATGAAATACTCCATTTATTTGTCTGCAAATTTACATGAATAAATCACTGGAGCAATTAGGCGGTCTTCCTCGAACGAACAAGAACAAATAGGAGGAGAAAACCAAAGACACAGCATCAAATGAAACATAATCTTTTGGGATTTACAGATTCTCTGCAAAACTAACTGCAAGTTCATGTTCTTCGGACCCAGAAAGTCTTTCACTTCAATACCGAGATTTCTACTACAGCCGCCGGCGGAGGGATTAAAGCCGAGTCACCATAATCTTTTTTTTCTTCTTCCCCAATGCCATCAATGGCGAGGGATAGCCAAGGTTAGGCTCAAATGGGTTAAAAACCGAAGTCTCGATCATGTCATCGACACGGAGACTGATCTCAAGGCTGCTTGCCTCCTCAAGGATGCAATCAAACGTTCTCCTACTGGGTTCCTCACTGCAAAGTCTTTTGCCGATTGGCAAAAGCTCCTTGGCCTCACTGTTCCGGTTCTTCGCTTCTTGCGCAGGTGTTTTATAGCTCCTTTTCCTGAATCTTTTGGTTACAAATTTATGATTTTTGGCGGTTTTTATTGATAGATTCTGCACTCTTGCTATACTGTCATCAAAATTGTGATTATGTTGAACCTGTTGGAACTTAAGAACAGAAAAATAAGAATAAACTTCTGTGCTTGAGCTTCGTTTTCTTGACTTCTGTCAATGTAGTACCTGCTGTTCTGCTATTCCAGAAACAACCATAGTCCCGTATTCTTTGGATATTAGAAAGTTTTCCATAAGCATACTCCAATGGCCATAATGACCATCAAAACATGGAATTGCTGGCTGCACAAAGCTTTCAAAAGCTATTTGTGGTTTGCTATATAAAGCTGCTGCTTTTTACTTCTGAGAGGCTCTAAAGAAGAGAAAAAATAAGAACAAAATCAGAAGAGAGGAGACCAGAAAATCATATCAATATCTATTTTCTCTTCTCCTGTCCTCTGAGTTTATTATTATTTTTTCTCTTCCTTAGTTCCAACAGAACCTAGGTGAAGACAGTTTATCCTGTAATTGTGGGGGTGATTAGTTAGAGAGCTTGTGAAATGGTAATCATGGAGGTACCAAGCTATTTCTGATGGCTGCTTGTTGTAGTTTTGTTGCATATCTGCCTCTGTATAAGATCAATGGATATTGCATTTTGAATTTTTCTTATTGTAAGACAGGACTTTGTAGAAGATTTTGTGTTGATGGGGAAAAAAAAATTTTATTTCCATGTAGGTATCCAACTCTTTTCCGTGAATTTCCACACGATCGTTATGCAAATTTGCCTTGTTTCAAGTTGACAGACACTGCACTTTTGCTGGACTCACAAGAACAAAGTATATATCAGAATCAGGAGAATGATACCGTGGAGAGACTTTCTAGAGTGCTTATGATGATGAAAAATAGGATAGTTCCTCTCAAGTCACTGCATTCTTTGAGATGGGATCTGGGTTTGCCTGATAACTGTGAGAAAATATTGGTTCCGAAATACCCATGTCATTTTCAATTTGTTAAAGCCTCAAATGGGATTCCATGTTTGCGACTTGCAAAATGGCATGAGGAATTTGCTGCTTCGGCATTGGAGCGGAGTAATGAGGCCAGTGAAACACGAGATCAGTATAGGCAGTTTAAGAGAGGACAAACAGCACTAGCATTCCCAATGAATTTTCCAAGGGGATATGGAGCACAGAAGAAGGTTAGGGCGTGGATGGAGGAGTTTCAGAAGCTGCCATATATATCACCATATGAGGATTCAAGGCATATAGACCCAAAGACTGATCTTATGGAGAAAAGAGCTGTTGGAGTTCTGCATGAGTTTCTGAGCTTGACTATTCAAAAGAAGACCAAGAGGAACTACTTGAGAAGCTTGAGAGAGGAACTGAACCTTACTCATAAATTTACTCGGTTGTTTACAAGGTATCCTGGGATTTTCTATTTATCATTAAAATGTAAGACGACGACTGTGGTACTCAAGGAAGGCTACCGCCGAGGGAAATTGACAGATCCACATCCTCTAGCCAATTTTAGAGAGAAGTTTTATCATGTCATGAGAACAGGTCTTCTTTATCGTGGTCGAGGTGTGAATATGATATCTCAGGAAAACAATTTGCTTGATGATATAGAGAATGAAACAGAAGAAGAAGAGATGGAAGAGGAAGAGTGTGTAACCGATGATGAATGCTTTGGAGAAACATCAGATACAGATGATGAATCCGACAACGAGGAGTAATTCTTTAACAGAAACAACACCCTTTTAGAGCTCAGTCAAGATAGGAAAAGTGATTATCAACGTTGAGGTAGGTTCTTTTTGTAAAACAAAGATTGTTTAGAGAATGGGCAGCAGGTTTTGATTTCCATTGCTGTGCTTTTTAGCTTTACCTATTGTGTCTTGCTTTTAAATTATATGGTTCTCTCCATTTTGTATTTACCATCAAATAATTTAGAGTATGATTTAAACTTTGACTTCTCTAAATCTACAACATTTGGAGAAACAAATTAGTTTGGCATTCCATAAGTTTGTTTTCCCTTTTGTTTCATATTGCACGTAAGACAATTCATTGGATTTTAGCTTTGAGGAAGGGAGAAACAATTGGAACTTGTTGCAGAAGGAACAAACTTAAAACCAATCAGAACATATTGTTAAGAATGGTTTTTTTCAATTGACGTGTATTTACTTGAATATTGCAGTCTCATATATAAAAGTTTTCTATAACGAAAAAGAAAATAAACAATTAATTAGAAAAGATATAGTTTTTTCTTTAATCTAATTTATTTTCTCTAACACCCTCATTTATTTGCTTTACAACATCTTAATTTATTTTTTCTTTGACACTCTAATTTACTTCATTTTTAATATCATGATTTTCTTACTCTTTAGCATATAGTAATAAAGTTCATAAATGGTATTTTACCTCAAAAAGATTACGTAGACAGTATAAAGCATATGGTTTTAGAATTTTAGCTGTAGATCACTACTGATGCCAAGTAAATTCAAGGACTGAATTGTTCAGAAAATGCTAAATGACATGTTATTCTTCTCTATTGCAGAAGTGTTTTCTCCTCCCATTTTGGTGTAGATACTAGAGAGTAGAGCCTTTTCAGTTTCACTTATTTCCCAGTGGTTGATATGTTATCATGTCCCTTATTATCACGGATACAGTGAGGATATAGTAACTTACATTATGAAACCACTAGTTAGAAGTTCTGCAACTTAATGTTAATAGCAGCCTGAAAAAAATTTCAATATGTTTCTCTTGCTACCTTAAGAGAAAACAGAAGAAGATTGCTTTTCATGAGCTTCCCTTGAATATTACTGCCAGAAACTGAAAGAGTATGATATCTAGAGTAGGACATGAACATATAGAATGTACAAACCTTGTGTTTCCTTATCCTCACCTTGGCCATAACTTGTTCAAAGATTTCCATACAAATGCTGTCATATCATTTTGGCTGCGCTCGTATGAGTTTGTAAAATTGGCCGTATATTGTTATTGCCTGTCGCCCTTTCTTTATGTAAGTGTTGTGCTGTTTGAATGTATAAGCAGCACAATATTTTTTCTAATTATTTATTATTGATACGATGGTTTAGTAATTAAAAATTTTGTTTATTATTTAAAAATCATTGAGTTCGAATCTAAAACTCATCACTTCGTAATTATATTATTAGTGTGTTAATAAAACTATAATGACTAAGTTATAATTCGTTCTTGCGAGTTATGACACATTAAATTTTTTAAAATTAAAATAATTAATTTTTTTTAAAAAAAAAGTATTTGTCAAATTCTTTTAGAACATGTCATTGCAAAAGATGACATTGATTTTTAGTTTAATGTTTTTTCTGCTAGACATATATAGCTTTTCTATATGAATACATTTTTTTTTTCCTTCAAATTTTCACCACCAAACTTGTAATATTTTCTATTAGGTGAATTTTGGCAATTGAAGTGGCAGTTTCATGTCAAACATTTCCATACCCTGACACAAACATGTACTTCGCAATATAAAGATAATTTCTCTGTATGTGTATCTTTAGGATGATGATACATCTGACCAATTTTATCATGAATCCTCACATTGATCTCGAGGTCAACTTCGCATTCTTTTTCTACCAAATATGATCGAAGCAATTGCTGCTTGACATGCATGGAAAGAATTTTATACACTGAAGTTCCAAATGGATTTCTTTTCATTTTACCAGATAGCATTGATTGGATTTGCATCGGCATTCAACAATCCTCCGATACCCAATTGTCTTTTGGCAAATCAACTTCATATGATGCCAAAAAAAAAATGCAAACGATGCCCAAGCCGAGAGCTCTCTATGTCTGCTTTCATAGATCTTCAGTGCCAATACAAAAGAACTTAATAGTAGTAAAGCAAGGCTACTCAGATGGGTCTAAATGAATCTCTTACTAGAGAGAGTCAACTTCATAAGAAGCCAAAAAACATGCAAACAATGCCCAAGCAGAAAGCTTTCAATGTCTACTTTCATAGATTTTCAGTGTCAATACAAAAGAACTTAACAGTAAAGCAAGGCTACTTGATGGGTCAATATCAACAGGAAAAACACTACTTCTAAATGAATATCTCTTACTAGATAGAGAGAGAGAGCCTTTGAAAACCTACAATAACATGCATATTTTTTAATCACTGAATCAATTGTGCATGCCCCTGTTGAAATACATCTATCCTGCATTCCAACAACATCAAATTTTCCAGCACAAGCATAAAAACCTCATCTTTTCAACAGAACTTTCAATTTATAACTAAACCGTGAATGAAACTAAAGCTAGAGTCTTCCTTGCATGTAATTCTATTCAGATTGTATGTAATTCTTTCAGAAATTCTCACCTAACAAAAAATGGAAATAACACCTTCCTAGTCTCTCGGTGTGCTCATGCAGATGTGCATAGAGGCACATAGAGAAATCTAACACGTTATCTCACTAAAAAGAAAACCATAATTACATCCATCCTCCAATCAGAGAGGATATTCCCGATACTCCTCTCAATAGAACTTGCCACAATAAATCCAATATCGAAACCCAACAAAAAGTCAGCAGCAGTTGAAAAAGAGATGAAGACACAAAATTATCCTTAAACTCTGAAGGGAAAATATATATATATAGTCATGAGAAAACAAAAACGGAAAAAGAAAGATTAAGTAAAAGTTGGGACTCTAATCCCATGCGCTGGTCATACCAGGACCATAACCCCCACCATAACCTCCAGGCACACCATACCCACCACCACCACTATTCCCTCCATAGTAATCCATATTTCTAGTAAAAGAGCCTTCCCTTCTGAAGTCACGGCCACCAAAACGCCCTCCCCCAGATCGCCGATTTTTTCCACCACCATATGAAGCACGGGATGCATACCGAGTGAGCCAAGCAGGCACTTCCTGGTTTGCTTCCTGCATTAGATCAGCAAGGGGCCTTGCCATTGACAAATTGTTCTCATTAAAGAAGGCAGTTGCCAACCCTGTTTTTCCTGCTCGCCCTGTTCGTCCTATCCGGTGAACATAATCATCAATGTCGTTGGGTAGATCAAAGTTAACTACGTGAGCAACATGGGGTATGTCAAGACCTCGTGCAGCAACATCTGTTGCCACCAATATTGGCGTATTCCCGCTCTTAAATGATCTTAATGCCATCTCCCTTTCCTGGATCAAGCAAAGCCATAGGCTAAAAGCGTCAAAGACATTGCTCCCAAATAATATACATGTGAAATACAGGATAAAAGGACTTTAATAACTCAAGTTTTCTATTCAGAAGGTTTTCTTTTTCTCTTTTTCTTTTCTTTTTCTTTTGCAGTAGAAGTCTATTCAGATTTTTATGCAACAATCACTACTGGGAAAAAAAAAAGTCATCTCCGAAGATCCTAAATTTACCGCACAGACAAGGGTGTCTTCTGAATTTTCACCAAGTGTCCCTACTTATACTAATTTTTTTTTTTAAATACAGTACTTATACTTAAATAATCAATCTTCCAAGTGTTGTCCCCTAGGATGCAAGAAATTATCATCAAATGTGTCAAATACCAAAAGAGAATAGAAAAATAGTTCACCTAATTAAGAACATCTCTTTATTTCAAAAGAAAAAAAAAACGAACATCTTTACATGTTTGTCACACATTTTATATCTTTCATAAGCTTTCAAAAAGTTGTATACCAAGCACTAACGTGATAGGCACCAGAATAACATTCCTAAGTCTGGTCCCTTGGACCAATCACAAACAAGATAGACTCACCCTAAATTTCCTTTTTTGCCTAAGAAGTTGCTTGGGGCAGTATTCTCACTATTGATAAATTGATGAAATGTGGAAGAAGTTGGGCTCACAGATGCTTCCATTGTCTCCACAAGAATGAATTCCCTCATAATCTACTCCTACGTTGCTCAAAGGCCAGAAGGCTGTGGGTCACTTCAGGATTGTGAGGGGATCTTTGAGAGGGTAAAACAAAAAAAAAATAGTTTATCTCACCCCTTTGGCTATCTCCTGGGTAATATCATTGGAGGGACGGAAGACTTTACAGCGACATTTGTTCTCCTTTTGGCAAATTAGGGCTGGTTAGTTTCAAATCCTGTGTATTTTGTTCACGGGTCATCATTTAATTGATGGAGAAAATCTGGGGCACCTCATAAATAGTCTAATGATTTGTGCAAAGGTTTTCTACACGGAGGCTTGTGAATTCTAAGGCTTTTGTGTTCTTAACAAAAAATGATGGAGATAAGAAATCATTTATGCATTAATTTTAGCTATTAACTCAAGGCTAAACAGTCATATGTGCATGGCTCATACTGATGTCAAGATGAGTCAAGCAAGTGAAAAAGGTTCGTTGATGACAAGTAAACCAAATAAAGACAACATATTCTTAAAAAAAAAAGTAACATCAACGGTCATTGGTTAACTATTCATAATCTGATCAACTCACCTGTTGTGTTCTATCACCATGAATGGTAGTTGCCGGAAACCCATTCATACACAACCAATGTTCCAAGGAGTCTGCCCCCTTCTTTGTCTCAACAAAAACTAATGTAAGAGCTTGCTGCAAATTTAAAAACGTAACTACAAAATAAGCCGCTCAAAACAGTAAATTTATCAATTAAATCAGAAAATACCCTTAGACTAGCACTTTAAATGATAACTTTACTTCAGAATAATAAAACTTAATTTCACTAAAATAAGGAGCCTCAATATGCAAACCAAAAATGCAATGCTGCCATGCATCTTTTTACCTTGCCGTGTGTTCCATTTTCTCTCTGTGCATGAAGAAGATCCATAAGATGGCTTCTCTTGTCAGACTCATGAACAAATTCTACTCTTTGAACAATTAAATCAGTACTTGAACCAACTCTTCCAACAGCCAAAAATATGTAGTTTGCAAGGAAATCAGATGCAAGCCTCTGCATGCAAGAAAAAATGTTTTTTTTTAGATAAAAGAAGAAATATTACTAAGGAAGAGAAAGAAGCAAATGAAAAAATAATATATTTTGAAAGAAAGATATCGATGATATCTAGTACTCCATATTTTATAAGAACTTTACATGCTAGCAAGTAATCTTAGCAAAAAAGGTCATGCATGTGAAGGATTTCAGAATAAAAATCTACACGAATAAAAAGAAAATAAATCACACCAACCACAAGGAAATGGAGACAACCTAACAAAAAAAGGCAGAATGGCAAACCAACCTGTATCTCTTTTGGAAATGTGGCGCTAAAAAGCATTGTCTGTCTAACACCTGGTGGAGGCATGTCCATTTGCTCCACAATCTTTCTAATTTGAGGTTCAAATCCCATATCCAGCATCCTATCTGCCTCATCGAGTGCTAAGTATCTAATCATCTGTAATGAAACTCTAGCCCTCTCGAGCAAATCAACCAATCGTCCTGGAGTTGCTACAAGAATATCAACTCCTCTCTCAAGCTCACGCAACTGATAGAAAAACATATCACAAGTACAAAACAGATTTAGAGAGGAAAATAAGGGAAGAAAAAATTAAAAGTAAATATGCTATTGGGTAAATCCTTTGGAGCAAACACAAGTTATAACAAAATTACGCAACCCCCTGTAGCATATTAACTCATTTTTTCAGCAGCAAACAAAATATTTTCTGCCCATAAATCATCCCGCACTACCTCTATAAGGGATAAATAAATACTGGTTCAAGGGAAACTGGGAAAGATGTCATATAGACAACAAGAACATTTACTGACAATAAAAAGGTAAAACCATTTATATTTTACTCTCTAATATGTTAGATATGGAAGAGCAAGCTATAAGAACGCAGAAATGATAGAAATCAGAAACCATTGATTTAATTTTTTTTTTCTTATAGCCATCAAATATGTTACACTCCAAAAGGTTGGAAATGTGGTACAGCAGCCAATCTACAAGAATGCCTACACAGCACTAAGTCCTGAGACAGAAACTACACAGAGATCATAATTTGAAAACTTGATACCAGCTACAAAATATGCAATAGGAATTCCAGAAGGACTGGGAAGTGGAAGAATACTGTAACTTGCTCCTCTGTTAGACCAATATCAAGCTGACGGAGAATGACAGCAGAATTTGGAAACTTGACAAGCAGAAGGGCTTCTCGGTGAAGTCCTATTACAATTACTTAGGCAAAAAAGAGAGTGGGGTTGAGCTGACAGCACCTTACAAACAGATCTGGAAATCAAAACCTCCTCCCAGAATGTCTTTTTTTGCTTGGGAAGCTGCTCGAGAAAGTATCCTAACCATTGATATGTTGAAGAGGAGAGGCAACACTTGGTAAATAGATGCTATCTATGTAAAAACAATGAGGAATCATGCAATCATATCTTACTCAATTGTCCAGCTGTTTACAATATTTGGACAACTGTTTATGGGATTATGGAAATGAATTGGGTTATCATGGACTTTGGTTGGTAAGGAACTGTGGGCTTGGTCAGGTATATGTAAAAAGAAAAAACATTTATTCTTAGTTCTGCTTATCATTTTTTGGGTAGTGTGGAAGAAAAGAAATATGAGAACTTTCGAGGGTATTGAAATTGACTTTGTAAAAATTAGAGATAAATGGAGTAACACTTTTGCTTCTATTTTATTGGATCATGACATGAGAGACTGGGAAGAGATTGGAATGGTCATTAACTACTTAACTGATATGTAACTATTTTATATACGAGCGGTACCCTCTTGGTACCTTTGTCCATAATAATATACTTTTCTTTCATTTCAAAAAAAACAATAGGAATTCCAGAATTTGATGGATTTCAGAAAGGATGATAATATTTATAAAAAAAATAAATAAATATTAATTGCAAGGATAATGAAAAATGTGATAATTTTTTGATAATGTTCTCTTTTCTGGAAAACCCATGTATAAGTGGAAAGCAAGAATGCCACGATTAATGCCATATAATGGAAACCTGTTGGTTGATTGGCGCTCCCCCATAAGCAACCACCACCTTGACACCAGTTTGATAGGAAAACTTTCTAGCCTCATCATGTATCTGCAAGTAAATAGCAATAAAACAAAATAAAGATCACCCATATGAATTCTGCAACTTCCTAACAATGTACCTCACTTGAGTACTCTGGCTAACAATGAACCTGGCATGATAGCTCCCTTGTTGGGGAGAGAATAAGAGCAAGCGGGTAAACTGTGCGGGCACCACGTGGTCTCTGTACATACTGCTCCCGCATGATTCCACTAATAATTGGAAAGCAAAAAGCAGCTGTCTTCCCCGACCCCGTTTGAGCACAAGCCATCAAATCCCGCCCAGCGAGCGATATTGGAATCGCGTGACGTTGAACTGGTGTGGGCTTTACGTACTTGCATCTGCGAATATTTTGGTTTAATGCTTCACCTAAGTCTATTTCAGCAAATGTATTAACAGGTGGCGGAACATTGTCTCCACTTGTCTCAACTGGAATATCCTCATAGGCATCAAAGTTAATCCCTGTGTTCTCTTGCTCACTAAAGGCCTGCTCGGCATCATTATCATCATCACCAAATGGGTTTACTTCGTGTCCTCTCCTGTCCCAGGCCCCACTTCTATTATTCCAGCCACCACCTCTAACTCCAGAACTATACCCGAAGCCACCAGAGCCATACCCTTGACGCCCATAATCAAGTCTAGGACCACCACCCCAGCGGGAACCACCAGAGGGCCCACCATAAACTACACGGTCATTAGCCTGGGAAGGAGCAGGAGGCTCAGATGACGGTGGCTTGTTACGAAGATGGGGCGGAACATAAGTTGGTCGTGTAGGACGAGAAACACTATTGTTATCAGAAGAACCAGCAGCTGCATTCTCTGAATTAGCCACAGAATCTGCCCATGAAGTGCTCATCTCCAAAATTGCTCCTAATTTTAGGATAATCCCAAAGCTAAAAGCAAATGCCTAATCCAGCTAACAGAATATAACAAAATATCGGAGGACTTCAAACTAACAGAATCTTTTTTCCCTTTCCTCTACACCAATCGCAGATCAAACCCTAATCAATACATGTAACCACGGTCAAACAAAACAAAACAAAAATTAGTCCAAAAAATAAACAAAAACCCGCTTCAAAAAAAAAAAAAAAAAAAAAAAAACAGAAGAACGAAGATATGATCGAGGAACCATAAAAACTAAAACTTCAAAATAAAAACATGCATATCCAACAAACAGAAAAATAGCAACCGAGCTTAAAAATTCGCAGAGATACAGATACGATTACAACAATCTACCAAATATCATAAAACAATCAAGCAAACAAACAGATCCGGTAGAAAATAACAACCAAAGTATACGAAACCAATGCGATTAGACCAAAATAAAAAGATTAATCAACAACAGACCCCAAATTCACTTCCTACCAACCCCCCGCGCTTAATGCGAAAATATAAACCTAGCTCGCGGCATTTCAAGGAGGAGAAAATCGTGCGAAAGGCAAAGAGAGAAGTAAACCTGGAACAAGCATGTAATCAATCTCAGTTCAATTCGATTGAAGCTCGAAGACAGAAACCCTAATAACTCCTTCTCGGTCTCAGGACACGAAGCGTAAGTATCGGCTAAGCTTTATGCAGGTGAGAGAGAGAGAGAGAGAGAGAGAGAGAGAATGAAGAGCAAGATATTTGTGTTTTGAGATGTCTTCCCCTTTTCAAAATCAGATCAAATTATCAAAATCTTTTCTTCATTTTTTTTTTTTCTTTTTCCTCCTTTTTTCTTCTCTAATTCCCGAGAAAATAAATAACAGAGAGAGAGAGAGAGAGAGAATAAGGGGGAAAAGAAATATCAAGGGCAACGACTGTTCCGCACAATGCGAGGGCATTTCGGTCATTCCACACCCCCTACCAGCCAAAGGATAAATAATATTAATTTTATTTTTTTTAAGCACATAATTATGACGTAAAAATTATGTAATTAATTTGTTAAAACTTTTTGAATAAGTTACTTTTGGTTACTTTTTATATTCAAAACGTTTTTCATATATTTTATTAAAAAATAAAAAAATAATTAACGAACTGTTAGGAATTATAATTGTGCACGGGAGAATTAAACACTACAACGCTGTGCGCGTGGCGGACACGGCAGAATCTGATTGGACGAGAGAAGTGTAGTTTCGTTTCTGTCGCTGATTCCGGTTTCGACTGCTGCGGATGGTGGTTGGAATTTTCTACTTTTCAAGCGATGGAGTGCTTTTTTCATGGCATCATCCAAACATAAAAGTTCTCTTTACGAATAATTATGAACCCAAAAAAAAAAAAAAAACATCGTAGTTAATGTTCCAAATCTGAATTTTGAATTTAATAAATTTTATAATTAATTTAAAAATATTTTTTAAATAAAATTAATTGGTCATTAAAAAAAATTTAAAAATATATTCATTCATGATATATATATACATCAATCATAATATAATACAAATAATTTTTAAATAATATAATACACAGAAATACAATCCGATTCGAACTCATGACTTCTTTTAAAAAAATAGACATACTAATTATTGAGTTAAGTAGTGATTGATACATTAAAATTTAATTGTTCATGAATTTCGTATATTAAAAGATTTTTTTAAAAAAAATAAAAAATATATACACTCATCAATGAAATGATATATATATATACATATCAATCACAATACAATACAAATAACTTTTAAATAATATAATATATAGAAATACAATCCGATTCGAACTCGTGACTTCTTTTAAAAAAATAGACATATCAATTATTGAGTTAAGTAGCGATTGATACATTAAAAAAACACTGAAATTATAAAGTTATATTTGTAATTAACTACTAAATTTGAGATTTTGATGTGCAAATTATATATATATGTATGTATGTATATATTACTCTGACATTATAAATTATCCACACAAAAAAAATAGTAATGGGTTTTTAAAAATGTCATTAACGAATTGCTTTTATATCGTGGGATAAAAACCAATCTAATGTTTAACATTAAATTTGAAATTTGAAATTGATTTAGCAACACGTTTAATACGTAAAATTGAAATAACACTACTTACCCAAGATCTAGAATCGAATGAGAATTTGACATCAAACACAATTACATGTCATAGTGTCTTGTACGTTATAGAAAGATCAATGCTTTTAGAGCTAACCTAAACGTAAGAATTCTAATTAATGCCGGGAAGGCTTATATACTTTTCTACTAGAGATTTTTTTGGTAAGAGTACAAAGATATAGATACATACACACACACATATATATATATACACACATATGTTACAGCTGCCACGTAATACGGGTTTCCTTGCTTGCCTGGTAAGTTTGGTAGGGTCTTAATATGATGCATTTGCGTAACCCTGCAAAATGCATAGGTGATACATATATAATCAAAGCTGACATATACCAAGATTACATTACAAGATACTATTATCAATACTATTATATTTCTGTTCATCGACAAAATTTGTGTTAATAATCAATTAGGCAGAAATAATTAAGAAAAAATGGTTTTACCTAAAAGAGTAATGGAGACTGGAGCGTTCAGATTGACCATCTTCAACACCAGGAGCAGCGAAAAGTTACCGATACAAAGTCTTTTTTCTTAATAAAACTACGAGATGAAAAGTCAACAATTTTTTTTTTTTTTTTGGGAATTTTACAAGATTCATAGTGACTGAGGAGAGGAGGAAGAGAGAAAAGAATGGAGAACATCAATAAATCAATGACTCTAAAATAATAACCTAAAAAAATTTAAACCCTAGATTAGTACCTAGAACTATTTTCCCTGAAATTTTGAACTAGCAGCAGTTGAGAAAGGTGGAGCACAGGATCATATCCTTGAATGCTGAAGGAGAAGAATATGAAAACTAATGAGAGAGAAGAAAATATATTCAGTATAAGATGAGAGACCCTAATCCCATGCACTGGTCACACCGGCGCTGTAACCCCCGCCATAACCTCCGGGAGCCCCGTATCCGCCGCCGCCGGTGTTCCCTCCACTGTAGTAATCTGCACTTCTGTTAATAGGGCCTTCTCTTCTAAAATCACGGCCTCCAAAACGCCCTCCCGCACGCCGATTTTTACCGCCACCATATGAGGCGCGTGATGCATACTGAGCGAGCCAAGCAGGTACTTCCTGATTTGCTTCTTGCATTAGGTCCGTGAGGGGCTTTGCCATTGAAAAGTTGCTTTCATTGAAGAAGGCAGTCGCCAGCCCTGTTTTGCCTGCTCGACCTGTTCGTCCGATCCGGTGAACATAATCATCAATGTCATTGGGTAGATCGAAGTTAACTACATGAGCTACGTGAGGTATATCAAGGCCTCGCGCTGCGACATCTGTTGCCACCAATATCGGTGTCTTCCCACTCTTAAATGATCTTAATGCCATTTCTCTTTCCTGGATCAGATAAAATCATATGATTAATATGTCAAAGACGTTGCTGCCTGACAATATAATAAACACAAACCGTAGGATAAAATATCTAATAAGAGGACTCCTGTTTTTCTTCAGGTTTGAATTTACTGCTGAGATGGATGTTTTCCAAATCAAGGTCCATGAGATGCAAAAATTGAAGTGGGTCACCCAACTCAGCTCGTTTGAAGTATGTGCCAATTACCCATCAATGAGTTGGAATCAACCAAAGCATTAATTGAGCTAAAATTATTCTCAGAAAATCTGAATCAAAACTATCAGTTAAAAACGTGATTAAACATAAATTAACGGCACATGTCGCTGAAATAAACTACAAACCACAAAGCAATACAAACTTAAAGGTGTTTGGGATTTGTTTATTATATGCTTATAAGCAGCTTTAAGCACTTTATTCCAATCTTCATGTTTGATAAAGTGTGCTCACTAGGTTCTTAAAAGTGATTTTAAGAATGTAAAAAATAAAGACCTAAATTTTAACATTTTATATACTTATTTTTTTATCTAACGAATTTACTTTTACACTCACTATCCACTATATATCGTTGTAAATTATAAAATATTTATAATAAATATATATTTTTTATTAATTTTCTTATAAAAATATTTTGTAATTAGTATTTTATCCAAACGTGCAACTACTTATTTTTTAAATAAGGAATTAAAGCTATCACTTGTCATGATTAACTACTCTGGTGAGCATAGCAAAAAAATCAGAAGGCTATATAGCAACAGTCTCTATTGGGTGACTTCAGTTCTATTTGGTGACTTGGGATGTCAAAAAAGGCCTGCTTCAGAGATATCTTGGAATCAGATTAATGGTTGAATTCAACAAAGCACTGTAGCGTAAGTGGCTATAGGAATTCATGAGAGCGCACAAAAATCTTTGAAGGAGAGTGATCAAAGCCAAGTTTTAACAGAAAGTAAGGACTGATATTCTAGAAGCACTAAATGTCAGTATGATGATTTGATTATGAAAGAAAATAGACATGGGAAGGGAGGGTTTTCATGGGTGTATCTGGTGGAAAATTGAATTGGCCAAAAGGGTGAGTTTTTGGTTGGATGAACAGAATGAGGGTGGTGCACTTGCCAAACGTTTTTCCACAACTTATTCCTTAGCTCATAACAAAGAGGAAACGGCAGCGAAATGAGGGTGGTGAATTGCCAACTCCTTGGGTAAGGTGTTTGGGGGTGGAACTGGCCAGGAATCTCCATGACCGGAAAGTAAGTGAATATTGTCAATTTGTTCCAGTGTTTGTCCCAATGTGCACGGCTAAAAGATATCTTGGCTAAGCCAGTTTGGAAGGCTCAGATCGGAAGGGACATTTTCGGTGAAATCCTACTATCTCCAATCAGCAAAGAGTGGAATAATCAATGTGAAATTTTCATGGAAACTGATTTGAAAAAACAATGCTTCACCTAGAGTTGCTTTCTTCGCTTGGGAAGCAACAAGGGAATGTATTTTAGAAATAGTTGAGCCTGATTAAAAGGAGAAAGTCATTGTTCATGGGTGCTATTTATGTAAGAAAGATGTGGAGTCGGGTAATCACCTTCTCCTCTGGTGTCCTTTCTCTTAGCAGGTTTGGTCTATGGCCTATAGACTTTCAGGGTTAAATTTGTGCAATTGTTGGCTTGGTCAAATAGGAGATCTGGGTATGAAGGTATTCGATGGGGATAAGCACTACGATGAGAATTTAGGCCCTATCTCTCTGGCTACCTTATGTGTCATTCGGAATGAAGAACTAAAAAGGTTTTTCATGACAGAGAATTTTCTTTCAATATAATCCATGATGTTTAGCTCCAAAACCCAGGTTTTCTTATTTAAGGATCATCCTCTTTACACTGATGAGGATTTTGAGAACCTAACTGATATCTTGACAATTTGTTAAGCTTTGTCTGCTGGTTGCACTCTTTTGGTGCCTATATAAACTACATTAATTTTTATTCTAAAAAAATATTCCTTTTCTCTCTCAAAAATAAATTGGCACTATACAAATAAATGTAAAGTACATTAACTGCCTCCTAGTTTAGCATATCCTACACTTATCCCCTGTATTTTAAAGATATACATATTACTTAATTTGTTTCATATTAATCAATACATATTTGATGAAAAATGCAAAATTTTATTTCATTAAATCTTCTATTCACATAAATCTATTAAATGTTTTCAAATGACAAAATAGATTATTTTAGTCAAAAAACATATTACAACTTTAATTTAACTTCAACCATTTTGATATTGTACATATAGCAAGATAGTTAACTAATTTTATAATTTCTTTGACGTGTATGTTTTAAAGTCAAGGAGGTAATCACAGCATAACCTAAAATAGAGGTTGCTAGTGTAATTAGACTATAAATAACTAAATCTCCTGTTAAATATTGCAGCCATTCCATCACAACATCAATTTCTGAAGCAGCAAAATAATTGAATCGAACTGCCTAAAACTAGTAGTCACTCAAATGTGACCAAGCAACTAAGTTGGTTTCACTTACAAGAGATAAGAATTAAAGTCATTATCAAGTGTCAAGTGGGAAATCAGAAAACAGATTACCTGAACAAGTAAGAAAAAAAATGTTTGATTTTTTTTTAATCTTTCACAATGTTTCGAAACTAATGTGAAAAGCACCAAAATATTGTAAAATTTGACTAAAGAGCACAGTCTAAAACATTTAAACCTGGGGCATTTGTTGTCATGGTGTCCTCGGTCTAGTATGTTACATTTTCTATCCTTCGATCTATTTGGAAGAAGCATGAAAAAAGAATTTCCAATAGGGTGAACCTCTTTTCATAGGGTTAGAGATTTTTGGATGTATATCCTTTTATCTTTGGATTACAACCCACACTCTGACAAGTGAAGGAGAACCCGTGGATCTTTTTGTGCTTGTAATTAGCTTATGTGTACTATCAGGAACCACTTGGTACCAAATACATTTTCTGCTCTTGTAAAAAAATGGAAGATTTGAACTCATATTATGCTTTTATTCAAACTTCATAATCTTTTAACGCACTCAATACTAAGCAAATGCAAGAATCATACTCAAGCTAAGATGAGTCAGGCTAACATAAAGCATACCAGCACAGCCAAACATGACTTTAAGCTCATTAACAAGGAACAAAAGCACAAGAACAAAATGAATTTGAAAGAATAGAAAACATAAAATCCTATTACTCCTTTTGTTAATGAATCTTATTCAAATCTCCAAGCAACTCACCTGTTGTGTTCTATCACCATGAATAGTAGTTGCTGGAAACCCATTGACAAATAACCAATGTTCTAATGAGTCAGCTCCCTTCTTGGTCTCCACAAAAACTAACGTCAGAGCTTGCTGCCAAATTTCAAGACTATAATTCAGAAACTGCTAGAAACAATAGAGCTGTCAAATTGAATGAATGAACATCTTCAGACCAGCAGTTTGAATAATAAACTTAGTCCAGGATAATATAATTAATACTATGCCTAAGTACTCTGTATCAAAAGAAAAAATTAACAATATGGATTATAGATCTTCATTAAGCAAGTCCTAAATTCACAATGTAGCAAATGTGCATTTATTTACCTTGCCATGAACTCCGTTTTCCCTCTGTGCATGAAGAAGGTCCATAAGATGGCTTCTCTTATCAGACTCGTGAACAAATTCTACTCTTTGAACAATTAAATCTGTACTTGAACCAACTCGTCCAACAGCCAAAAATATGTAATTTGAAAGGAAATCAGATGCAAGTCTCTGCAAGACAGACAAGTATTCGGAAAAAAATTGTCACTGCAGTACACAAAACCTCCACTGGGATTCTGTGGCATATGGAAAACAAAAAGGTCTTTACAAATGACTGTGTAACTGTAACTGAGATTGTCTACAAACAAAAAAAATGGATAAGAACTTCACATGCTAGGCAACATCACATAATTTTAGGCAAAAGATAGTTATGAGAATGATAAAATGATAAAAGTGAATCTAATGACATACCACTAGGTAAAAGTCCTTGACAATTAAAAATAAAGACTAATGAAAAAGAAGATTCAGCTAAATATAGGGGTGTGCATGAGAACCAATAACTGATCCGAACTACATAACTCTACAAATATTTTTGGTTTTGGTTTGTAATTTTAATTGACCACAGTTACAAAATGGTTGACCAATTATATTGAATATATATTTTATTAGTAAATATAACATTTTTTGTATATAAACAAGGTATAAAATATTTTACACATTATATGTAAATCTAATATATATGTCGGATTTAAATATAATATAATATATACTTAAGAAAGTTTTTTATTTAAATTTAAAATATTTAAATTTTCATTATATATTTTTATTAATATTTAATTGTATATTTTAATTTACTTTTAAAATTTTATTACTACTTGATGAATTTTAATTTCTAATTGACAAAAATTAGATAGATATATGATTTATTATTTATATGTATAATATGACAAAATTTAGACATTTATTGAGTATATTTTTTAATTTATTTTGATTTATTTAACAGCAAAATATCTGACTAGTTTCAGTTTGTTATATGGCCGAACCACATAGTCCGGGTTGGTCTGCTGTTATCACCAAAAATGCAGCAAAATGTGAAGATGCAGAAATCCCATCGAAACAATCTAAACAAACCTGTATCTCTTTTGGAAAGGTGGCGCTAAACAGCATTGTCTGTCTCACACCTGCTGGAGGCATGTCCATTTGCTCCACTATCTTTCTAATTTGAGGTTCAAAACCCATATCTAGCATCCTATCTGCCTCGTCAAGGGCCAAGTATCTAATCATCTGCAAGGAGACTCTAGCCCTCTCAAGTAAATCAACCAATCGCCCAGGAGTTGCCACAAGAATATCAACTCCTCTCTCAAGCTCTCGCAGCTGCATAATAACAATCCATAGTAAACAATGACTAGCAGGAAAAGAGATCCACAAACATATGCTATCAACAGTATGGATTAGGAGAGAAGGAGAGGGAGGTTGAACAGAAAAAAACAAAAAAAAAAAAAAACAAGAAAACACTTCAACCTCAAAGTTCAATATGACATCAAGACCAAGAGGCAACTGCATATGTTGGAACAAAAACCTTAAAAAATCTTGATCATGTTGCAACCTAGAATCATTCTCAAAGCCTAATTTTTTTTTTTGTCAAATGTTTCATTCCCTAAACCAGATTCCCACCAACTCCCTCCCCCTTGGCGAGAATGCCTATTGACCTTCATATGTCATTTAACTAAAATATCATTGAAAAAAGAACCACAAGCAAATAAATCATAATATGAAAACTTTACACTGTTTGCAGATTATTTGCTTAAGCAATTCCAGAATTCTGCAAATTTGGAAACATAAGCCAACGCCACACGAACAAACAAAAAAAGAATTTGATATGTCAAGTAGTTCAATAACTTCATATGAAAACAATTCAAATACCGATTTTCATTTTTCTTAGAAAATAAACAATATAATAGTACAAAAGAGAGAATGCCACCAGTGATGACACATGATTAAAACCTGTTGGTTAATTGGAGCTCCTCCATAAGCAACCACCACCTTGACACCAGTTTGATAGGAAAACTTTCTGGCCTCATCATGTATCTGCAAGTAAGTAAAAATAGAAACAAAGTAAGGATTATCCACTCGGAAGTTTGCAACTTTTAACAAAGCACATCATGCAAGTAATCAGACTGATAACAGACTTGGCATGAAAGCTCCCTCGTTGGAGAGAGAATAAGAGCAAGTGGGTACACAGTCCGGGGCCCACGTGGTCGCTGGATGTATCGCTCCCGCATAATTCCACTGATAATTGGAAAGCAAAAGGCAGCTGTCTTCCCGGATCCTGTCTGGGCACAAGCCATCAAGTCCCTCCGTGCAAGTGATATTGGAATAGCATGCCGCTGAACTGGAGTAGGCTTCACATACTTGCACCTTTGAATATTTTGATTCAGTGCTTCCCCTAAGTCTATCTCGGCAAATGTATTAACTTGTGGAGGAACATTTTCCCCACTTGTCTCAACTGGAATATCCTCATAGGCATCAAAATTAATGCCTGTGTTCTCTTGATCGTCAAAGGCAGGCTCTGCATCATTATCGATATTTCCAAATGGGTTCACTTCCCGCTCTCCCCTGTCCCACCCGCCACTTCTATTATTCCAACCACCACCACTTCTAACTCCAGAACCATATCCCATACTACCAGAGCCATGTGCCGGACGCCCATAATCAGGTTTAGAACCAGCACCCCAGCGAGACCCACCATGAGGACCACCAGAAGCAACAAGATCATTGGCTGGTGAAGGAGCATAGGGTTCAGATGATGGTGGCCTATTACGAAGATGTGGTGGAACATATGCAGACCGTTGAGGACGAGATAAGCTGTTGCTAGCAGAAGAACCCGAAGCAGCATTCTCTAAGTTAGTTGCAGAATCTGCCCACGAAGTTCTCATCTTGAAAATTGTATCTAATGTGTATCCTAATTTCCGAAACTAAAACGCCTAAGCCAGCTAAAAAATGACGCGAAATTTGACTCCTCTAAACTAAAATTCCTCTTATTTCCTTCCTCTGTATAAATTGTGGATCAAACCCTAATAAATCACAACAACACAACCACCATCATAAAACAACACAAAAGTCTGGTAAATTCAACAAGGAAAAAATAGTAGAAACAAAGAAGAAAAGACTTCCGAATGATGAAAACACCGCCGCAAAAACAAAAACCTGATTAAGCAAACAATAATAGATATTAAAAACAGGCGCACGTCCGAGAAATCAGTATTCAAACACAAAATTCGCTAAAACTGTTGAGATTACAACCCGTTAAGAAAATCAAACATCACAACACAATGAGAAAGCAAGCAGATCCGGTAGAAAACATCACGACAGACACAACAGACCAATCGAAGAATTGAAACACCATGTTTACTACGGTAACAACACCACGCAAAATGCCAAAAATAAAAAATAAAAAATAAAAAATAAAAAAAGAAAGAAACGCAGCCTCAACACCTTATCACGGAGAAAGCGATTGACAGTACACAAACAGAGAGCAAGAACAAAACTATACATATAGAAAGAGAAATTAAATAAGCATGTACCGAAATATCTCGGAAGAAACTCGACGGATAACTAAGACTAAAACCCTAAGTTCTTTTTCCCCTTCTTATTCCTTTGGACTCAGACGCGAAGCGAGAGAATCGGTTCTGTTAAGAAGCAATAGATAATCTGGGTGTTAAAAGATGTCTTACCTTTTTCAATACCAGATCAAACTTCAAAAGCTTTTCTTAGCCAAATGAGAGAGACGATGAAAAAAATCCAGCAGTAAATAGCATGCGGGGATAACGGGGCTCGCTACGTAAAACAGGCATTGTTTATACTTTGAGTGGTGAAGTGATATTAAATTATTTTTAAATAAAAATAGTTTTAATAAATAAATAAATAATTGTACTGTATTTATTAAAATTAAATACAGTACATAATTAAATCTTTATTTCGCGTTATATAATTTATAATTAATTAAAAATTAAATGTTATGTCCTTTTTAAAAATTTAGATGGATAAATATTATATATTATTGAAAAAATATATATATAAATTAAAAATAAGAATATAAAAAAATTTAAATCTTATATTAAAATAGAAAATTATGCGAAAGTATTGCATAATTAATACGAAGCTATGCGACTAGAAATTGATATCTATTATCGAGATCTGTTCGAATAACACGGGAACTAATTAAAAGTAATCGACATTTCAATATTGGGAGGCTAAACTTCAATTAATATAATGAAAAATCATTTTATTTTTTTAGTTAGAACTAAATTTTATTTTTATATTTAAAATATCTAAATATATAATTAATAATTATTATATTTAATTTATTTTTTATATTTAAAAATTTAAATAGATAATAATATTGTAAAATTTATTTTGATATATAATATATAAAATTATAATTAATATTATTAGATTATTTAAAAATAATGTCATGTGGCTTTTTATAGTATTGCTTATATATCTATATAGATTTATGTGTCAGTTAATTTGTATTGGTTAAATTAAATACTAAAAATTAAATTAAAGTTACTTTTTATGTTTTAAAAAAAATATATTGTATAATTAATAAAAATTAAATTTGTAGCACGTTATCTCTATGTATGGTAAATAAATAATTAATTATCTTTAAAAAATTAGTTATTAAATATAAATTATATTATATTTTTATATTTTAAAAATTTTAAGAAATTGCCACATGGCAGTTTCTGAGTTTCACTTATGTATATATTGATAATTATAAAAATCATTATCAACTTAAAAAATAGAAATTGTTTATCTAATAAAAATAATTATAAATATTGAAATAATCACCACTAATATGAAAATGAGATGAGAGCTTGAAGAGGAAGATAATGAATGATTGGAAAGGAGGATAACTTGAGATGACGGCAAAGAGGGAGGATCCAACGGTGGGATCAATATTAATATTGATAGTGTGGTTCATAAAGAGACAAAACTCATATGCCTTGTTTAAATGCTTCAAGGGATGAGATTTGGGTGTTGATTATTCATGAGATTAACATATTCAATAATATCAATTTTAACAATAAGATGTCTAATTATTTTATTTATTACTAGTATGAGACTTTTGTGGATGTAAATTAATATATATGAAAATTGTAAAAGCCCAATACTCAATAAAAAAGAAATTATTGAATTGATAAAATAATAGCGAAAACAGTTATTAGTTTAGGGTTTACATTCCTTACACAATAAATCAGGATACCCAATAGGGTTACGAGAATGTTATTTTTTAAAAATTTAAAATAACGAAAATAAAAAATAACGTGACTAAAATCTTATAGGGTTAATATCCGCTGGATAACTCTGATGAGATGCATGAAATAATTTTTAGTTGCAACTTTCTTACTGTTCAATATTTAGATATCAGTATTCCTGAACTGAAATTGTTAAAATAAAAATGATGAGTTATATTAGTCTAGTAAGAATGTCAACACTTAACATAGATACGAAAAATTAAAAGTTGGTAAAAATTATAAAACAACTAATAGAATCATTATCATTTTTAAATAAATTTATTTAATATATAAAAAAACGTTATTTTAATACTCACTTTTTTGAGTTTTCAAAACCGGCCTACAAAGACAATAATCATGATAACATTTTATTACACATGTAAATGAACAATAATAGTAAACGTTATTTTTTTATCTACTTACTGGTACCTATGGGAGTCAATAGGGATTCCCTTTACGCATGAACCCAATATTTAATTTATCAATTAACCGGCCATTTTCATACTCTATTCAGTAATGAGTGTCAAATGTATCACCGCCTCAATACTCAATCCGGTATGAAAGTGAATTAACATTCCAATCTATTCCAGTATAAGATTTATCACCCCCGTTCGGCTGAGGTAATGTATACGGTAGGGTTTACCCTATTTACCGATTCCTTACATAATTTTTCATGATATCCGGTAAACATTTCTTGTACATATTCACATCATTAACCATCCACCAATGACATGCAATCATTTCATATTTACATATCAATAGTACAATAAGTAAACAGACAAATACAAAATTGAGAAAACGCAATAAGACATTTATTTCAAATCAATCAACATGTGAGAATAACAGTCAAACAATCAATAAATGAGAACATAATTAAAATCAATAAATAATAACAATTTAGGTAGTATATGAATAAATAAACAACACTGTTAGAACAATTATACATTGACCAGTTACTAGTTCTATTGGTGACCTGTATTCCGTTAATTAAAATTTTTTAATATTTACAAAATATACTATTATTAATTATTAAACTTTAATTTACCGTAACGGAAGAAAATGACAAGAGATTCTTACAGTGGGTCGGTGTTCGAAATATCACCTTTCTTACTACACTTTCTGGTGGTTTTCGAGTTTTCTGAGTTTTTTCTATGAAAATTAAAAACACATGATACTTATTCCAAAATATCCCAAAAAGGCCAAAAATAATAATTTTTTAAATTTTCAACCGGTTTAGGGTTCCAACACACCGCGCCATCATGCTCCGGCGCTGGCTCCGTCGGCCACGACGGCGTCTCCTTTCAGCTTGGCCGTTTTCGGTCAGTTTTGGCCGATTTTGTACAAAAACTTGTAAGAAACGAGGTTAGGCAGCCTCTGTTGGTTAGATAAGGGAAAATCCGAGGCATTACTGACGAATAAGTTTTTCGGTATGACAGCTCCACCGTTTCTCTCTCGCGGCCTATGATTTTCTTTGGTTGACATGCACTAGAAAAGGATTAAAAGCACAATGGTAGAAAAATCGAAGGGAACATGAAATGAGAAATGGCTCATTGGAGTGGTTTTTGGGTCGCAACTATGGTGGGTCTGCCGAGCTCTGCTCTCGGTTTCTGACTTCTTTTTTGGTTTTTTTACTCTGATATGGGTGTGAAAAGGCTTCAAATTGAATTTCGAACGAAAGAGAAAAAAGTTTTACCTTTCCAGCGTCGGTGGTGACTTTGTTATAGCGGCAACGGTGATCGATTTTCTTTCTGGCTTCCCTTATTCTTCTTATCCATCGAGCTTATGTGCGGTTAGGGTTAGGGTTTTGGGGATTAGATGTTTATATACCTTCTCCACGTCGATCTGGGCTATCCATGCAGGAACACGTAGCCCACTCGCTGTCGTTGGATCGTTTTTATTTTAAAAATTAATTTAAGTTGTATGATCTAATCAAATCTAATCGTTCGATCGTGTCTAAAGATAAAACAAATCTAAACCGTCCGTGCGCATGGAAGGAGATCTGGATCATTTAACTTCCTACTATTATGATCTCTCACCATATAAAAAAAGTTGATTTTGATCCAAGGAGCAAGAAGCAAGTCTAAAGCTCAAGTGTTAACATTATTTTGAATTCGATGGGATTATCTATTTTTTCACAAGAGTTGAGAAACAATTATAGTTCTATAAAGCTTAGATGACAATTTGATGGGTATAACTCCTAATGCCCAATAAAAATAATCTTGTTCCTCTACTTCCATATATGTTATACGAAGTACGAAATAATGAGTATATGATGAACATGGACATTGATGCCTTACAACAACAACTTGTAATAATGAACTTTTTATACATCACGCGCATTAATATAGATCACGTTCGTATAAATCTTTATGTCACAATCACAAAGACAATTATAATTAGTTTGAGTAGTACGTACACTTTCAATTATTTATTAATTTAATGATTTTGTGTATTTAAATATTTATTTATATAATTTAATAATTTATATGATTTACTATTAAGTTGAAGAGGTCTATAATAATTTAAAACCCAACAGTTAAATTAAATGAGTATGAGGTGACTCATATAATAATTTGTAAAATTAATTTTTTATTCATATTTTAAAAATAAAAAATTTAATTTTGGTATAGCCATGCAACGATTGCACGTAGATTCGCTTCCTACTCCACGCGCCCCCATTTCGTCTTTGTTTCTCGCAGAAAGCAAAAGAGTGACAGCGAAGAAGACACAACTCCGTTCAATTTAGGGTTAGGGCTGTCCCTAATCCGGATACCGTCGTTCCGGTTCGATTTGGGTCAGAGAAGCGAAAATGGGCGCGAATTCACTATCAACAGACTCAACCAACGACCTCGATGAGCAGATCTCGCAGCTTATGCAGTGCAAACCACTTTCGGAGCAGCAGGTATCAATTATCCTCTCAAGACAGAGGGCCTGTTTGGTTTCCGAGAAAGTCCAGGGAAAATAAGTAAAAGAGCTTGTTAAATTATTGACATTATTCGTTTTTATTTCTGCTTTTATTCTTTCATTTGCAGAAAGTAAAATAACCCAGCGATTAAGACGATACGTTCTCCAAAAAATGAGAAATAGTCGATCATATCATGTGTTCCTTGATGCAGATTAGTTGTTAAATTTAATAATTGAATCTTCAGTTACATTTAAATCTGCTTTTGGTTTAATCTATGAAAAAATTACGACAAAGGAAGTAACAGTCTTGGATTAATGGAAATTTTGTCTATCGTGTTTCCATAGGCCCTGCTCTGCAGAGTAGTAGAAGTAAATGAATATCGTAAGAAGCATTGAAACGGTGGAGGACTACGAGGGGATGAAATTCTTTAGTAGGTTCAGTTAACTGCTGAATATGACTTTATCAAGTGGAGCTGTAGTTACCTTCTTTTAGAAAAAAATCCGTTTAAGGGAAGTGGAGTTATAATGAATACGTGTTGTTCTTGAGTCTAAGGTGTGTAAATATGTTTCATTGCCGGTATGGTACAAGATATTAGATATAAGATGCTAAGGAGCGAGAAATTGGCTTTAAGGATAGAACTTTATCAAGTGGAGCTGTAGTTACCTTCTTTTAGAAAAAAATTCGTTTAAGGAAAGCAGAGTTATAATGAATACGCGTTGTTCTTGAGTCTAAGGTGTGTAAATATGTTTCATTGCCGTTTAAGGAAAGTGGAGTTGTAATGAATACGTGTTGTCCTTGAGTCTAAGGTGCATAAATATGTTTCATTGCCGTTTAAGAAAATTGGAGTTATAATGAATACGTGTTGTCCTTGAGTCTAAGGTGTGTAAATATGTTTCATTGCCGTTATGGTACCAGACATTAGATACAAGATGCTAAGGAGCGAGCAATTGGCTTAAGGATCAAGCTTTTTTTTGAGGATTTTTTGTTGAACTTAAGTTCTAGTATTTCAGTGGTGTGAAGTTGTTTCTGTGATGCCTGATAAACAATTCTGGATTGTTTTGTGCAGTGAAGAATCTTTAGATATTTTTTAACTCCAGTATTTTCATGCTGGGTTCAATTTTCTGTATACATATATTCACCTGTTTAATGCATTATTCTGGCTGCTAGCTAGGTTGGTGGGGTTTGGGTCGTATTAGATTCTTTGTAATTTCTAAAATTAGCACATTTTTCGGGTCTAAAATTTTTTCTTAAAGTATGAGGGAGAAGAGAAATAACCTGCTTTTAGAAAAGGGTGAATCTTAACAATCAGAAGCACTTGGTTTAGCATCTGCAACAAGAAAAGCAGCATTTCCCTCCAAGATCCAGTCAAATGAATTACCTGCTTAACTTTAGCATTAAAAGTTTGAAGCCAGTGAAGATCTTTATAGTTCAGGATGTGGAAAAGGGAGGATAAAGAGGTTGCTATTCGAAGCCAGTTAGTTTTAAAAGTTCGAAGATCTTTATAGTTCAGGATCTTTAAAAGTTTGAAGCCAGTGGGTTTTCTATTATCATTTCATTTCATAAAGAGCTTGCTATTTGATTATCATGAAACCCGGCAGCCAGTTCACATTTGAATCATGAAAGCCATAAGGTACAATGAAAAGTCTCAGAACTAAAACCGCACAGGGGAAAAGATCTTGTTGCATTTCATTTTCCTCTTGAGCTTCCTGTTTAATATTTTTGCGTGCTTTAATTGCAATAATGTCAATGTGGCAATTGAATAGTCCCTTGTTTTTAGTACAGCTTCTAGGCTGCCCTTCTCCTTTCTTCTTGTAA
Source organism: Carica papaya (assembly GCF_054855325.1). NCBI lineage: Eukaryota > Viridiplantae > Streptophyta > Magnoliopsida > Brassicales > Caricaceae > Carica > Carica papaya. Next base: position 34,276,758 of record NC_142316.1, on the reverse strand, counting down.
TTAAGAGAGATGGATTCATGCACATTCTTGTTTTAATTCTATGCTGTAGGTTCGAGTGTTATGTGAGAAAGCAAAGGAGATACTAATGGAAGAAAGCAATGTCCAGGTTTGCTACAGCCTTTATCCTTTCTACAGCTTACATTTTCTGCTGTTAAAAAAATCTTTCTGTTAGAAATATTTTTGTTTCTGATTTGTTTCTAACAGTGGGTTAAATGAGTGCTCTTGGAACTATATTTCTTATGTCTTCCTGGCCACGGGAAAATCATTCATTTGAAGATTTTTATTCATCTATCAAATATGGTTCCTGGCAATTGTCAAACCTGTATTTTCCTGCAATTCATCTTATCATTTCTACTTCCTCATCTTTCTGTGGATGAAAATTAATTTTCTTCAATATTTCTGTACTACAGCCTGTGAAAAGCCCTGTAACAATTTGTGGCGATATTCATGGGCAGTTTCATGATCTTGCTGAACTTTTTCGAATTGGAGGAAAGGTATCAGCTCTAACTATGTCCTTTTCTTATTTGGTTCTTATGTTTCAGCTTAGGTCATCTAAAATTATTAGTTGAGACCTGGAAAAGAAATGCTTTGAAGGTTGAAGTGTTATGGAGGTATTATAGTTAGTAAATTGTACCTGTTAAAATGACTACTGGTCGTTTAGTGTTGCTTGGATACTTTTGTTTCTTCACTCAAGCAATAAATGATATGTAAGTTTTATTTCCTTTCCTCTTTGTCTTTCAGAGTCCTGAACTGGAATTGTTTTGGTTATTTTTTAGTTGGTTATCAACTTCATTTTATTAGAAAATGTTCCTTATGATTATACCTGGATCGTTTTCTTCTGATTAAGGTTGGTCCTAATCAGCTGGGTGCATAAAGTCAATCACAAGATCAAAACTTAAATTAAACAGGAGGGCAATTGAGTATAGGGTGATTTTAACTTCATTATCCAACTATCTAGTGTTATATTTTGGTCTTGAATCATTTCAGTGTCATCATTTGTCGTCACTAAGCATTAAACTAGTCTGATACATATCACAATTTGTAATTGCCCCCTACATGGACGACTATCATACCAGAAAATTTGTGACATGTCACCCACCAACATATTGAGTGGTCATATCTGGTGGTTTTGTCTTATAAACAGCAACTGCAAGTGGTCAGTCACAACTGACCACAACGCTAACTGTTTGCAACCAGTTTATGTGTTGATGGGTCTGATAATAATTGCTTTTAGGAGACAAAAACCTAGGTGGTGCCACCCGTGTAAAATCACAAAACCAGTAAAGAAAGTATCTATAAGGTTCTCTAAATCCTCACCATGTATGGTCGGATGCTTTGTTAACAACATACTCATGGAGTTGAAGCAAGTATCACTAGTTAGATCCCAAAGCAACTTATTTACGATACCCAAACAGGTGATTGGTGGACACTAACAGGAAATTTAATGGTTTAATTCAATATGTAGTGACAGATTCATGAAATTGAAATGACACAATACATTGGTGGCAAATAGAACATTTTAAAATTCAGCAACGAAATTGCAACTCACCCTGTACTTAAGTAATATTCCATGCGACTGACCCCAAATAGAATTTCTTTGGTTCTTCTAATTGCTTTCGAATTTTATCCCCATTGTGTCTTTAGATGTGTGGAAGATTGAAATGTACTGTGCAGAACTCTAGACTTGTTTCTTTTATTTGGTATTTATTTTTTTTCAATTTTTTTGCTGTAATAGATATTTTTAGTCACTTTCTTATGTTGAACTGCCTTTCTCCTTAAGTCAAAATTCTAATTCTATGACTTTTCATTCTAATGGACAGTGTCCAGATACCAATTACTTGTTTATGGGAGATTATGTGGATCGTGGCTATTATTCTGTTGAAACTGTTACGGTATGTAAATTTCCTTTTCCTTTTTCTTTTTCCTGCCATAAAGATTTTAACTATATTCCTAATGCAGCACAATTTTCTTAGTCCAATTCTAAATGTTATTCCTATTTCAATTCTAAGTGTTATTATTTTATTATTTTTGGTCTTTTCTAGTTCAAATCTAAGATTTATTTTAGTTTTATACTTTCCTTAGTATTTCCTACTTCTAGTCGGGTTCTTGTTACAAACCTTATAAAGGGATTATTTGTAACAAGTTTAGATAGAACTTAATACAATTCAGCATTATTCTTTGAAGTTCGAGCATTTTTTGAGAGTTCAAACAAAACTTCCACTGCACCAATTCCGTATTAGAATTGTGCTTTCTTCTAAATGCTTTTTCTCTCCTTAGAATAAGAGAACCATGGTGATGTCTCTCAACAAATTCCATAATGCTAGCAACAACTTGATATGTGGAGAATAGCCATTCTTGGATTTGAATATGATTATCTTGTGCTTTGTTGACTTAGTAGACAGACTTCATATCTGGGAGCACAGGATGAGTGAATCTTCAATCAGCAAAGATTTTGTAGATTGAGAATTTAAGCTATTTGCAATGACCCATTTCCCATTTGCTACTGTCCTTCCCCTTTACTGATATTCTTCTTCAAGTTGTAGGTTACAGTATTTTGCACCTTCTTTCATGTGCATGTGTGTGAGTATGTGTTTTAGAGTTGTGAATTTGAGTGTCAGAATTTTGTATCTTTGAAGTGTGTTAGAGTTGTGAATTTGAGGTTTAGGCCATGTTGACTTCTATGCATGTTAGGCCCTCTTTCTCCTCGCTCAGTTTCTTTATTTCTGTATTTTAGGACATAAAATTCAAAAAAAGGACATAAGATTCCAGGCCATTTTGATATTACTCATTGTGTTTGCGTCCTTTGCATGAGTTAAAACTTTAAGTTGTTTGATGATAATAGTTTGTTTGGTATTCAGCTTTTAGTGGCGCTGAAAGTGCGTTATCCACAGAGGATTACTATTCTTAGAGGAAACCATGAAAGTCGTCAGGTATGCTCATTTGTTCTTTATTTTGTTTACTTTATTTCTTTTTCTTCCCTTGGTGAATCCAGTATACGGTTGGATATGAATAATGATGCGAGGGTAAATTTTTATGCATATCTCTGATTCCAGTAGCATGATGTTTTCAATGTCCTACCAGATATATTTGTTCTTGTATATTTAAGTTTCCATTTTAGCATTATCATGTGACTTTTGGATCATAGACTTTTGCAGTGAATATTATGCTAATCATTGCCTTATTCATTCCCTTTTGGCAGATTACTCAGGTTTATGGATTTTATGATGAATGTCTGCGAAAGTAAGTTTTATTTGCATGTATATGTCTGTCAATTTTTATCCAATAATCTTCTGTTTACCTCCTAGCTTATTATGAATTCCTTGTGTAGAACTTATTTGTGTCCTTTTTTTAGTATGTTTCTTTTTTATTACTTGTTATTGTTCCTGTCACAGTTTTTCTTAGAGAAATTTTTATCAATTATTATGATGAAGTTGAAATGTTCATCATGTTGCTAACAATGCCCTGATACTTATCTACAACTTACAATTTTTTGATACACCATAACTTGGATAATTATAACATGGTTTGCACATTGAAAAGACTTGATGCAGTTTCTTATAATATTTTTTCTTTCTAAAGTAAAATAGGATTTACTAAATTTTGACCGTGTCAAATTGAAATTTAAGGATAAAATTTCCTAAATAACACTTCCGATGTATCAAGTACCATCCATATAAAACCTAGGGACTTCCACCTCAATTATCCTTTTCTTTTTCTAATATTCAATCTTTTGAGCAGGTTGAGATACTGATGGTATCGTCTTCTTTGTTAGATGAACTTGTGTGGCCGCTTGATATATCTGTCCTTGCTGCCATGCAAATTCTTCTATGTATTAATAGTAATAATCATTTATTATATGATTTATTTACAGGTATGGCAATGCAAATGTTTGGAAGATCTTCACAGACCTTTTTGATTATTTTCCATTGACTGCCTTGGTTAGTATTTGACGACTGGTGTTTGCTAGTTCTATTTCAAATGATATACACTTGGATTTGCAATGATAAAAAAAAATTGGGGAGTGTACCAATTGTTGGCCTATGAGAAAAGGTGAGAAGGGCCAACCTATGTGACAAACTTCTTCTAGGGAACAAATGCCAGAGGAGTTTGTATGAGCTCAACTACCAGGCTTGAATTTCCCATAGGGAACTGCCCTTGAAACTGAGGATTTCAAAGTTCTTAATATTAGCAGTTGGGCTATCTATTTGTTTAGGTTATGCTCTTTAAGTACACTCATTTGCTTCAGAATTTATTGCTAAAGTAATTCACTTTGTCATTGACTTGGTTTTGGTGCATAGCTAACGAACTTAAATCCAATTCTTTTTTAGGCCTCTTTACAGTTCCTGAAATTGCTTTTCGTAGTCGATAGATCTTTCAATGTGAAAAGATGTTGCATCTATGGAAAAGCATTAGTACTACTTTCTTGACTTTCTGATGCAATGCATTACATCCCCCACGTTCTTGCCAATAATTTAGCTGGGCTAGTGGTAAGGCAATGCACCTACAAGAAGGCATATATGATTCTTATGGAATCATTTTTCAGCTTTGCTCTTGGCGTTTGGGAAGCTAGAAGGCTACTGCTGAGAAAACTCAGTCAAAATGGTATTTGGCATATTTGAAGATTGATGAGTTTCTGATAATACATCCATTTAATTATCGGATGAAAGATAATGGTTTTTGGAGAAGTTCTTTAAAAAAAAGTTTTTGGAGGAGGGTAAGAAAACCGAGATAAGTTATTGGTGTTTGCTAATTTCTGTCTTCTAGGAAGCTGATTGACGGTATAGACTTGTGATCATCTTTGTTGCAGTGATTTTGATGGTTGTGAATAGTAGAATTTCTTAAGTGTAATCTGCCTTATTCTGCCAAATCATAACCGTGTTAATTGAAGGTTATTCTGCTTCAATTTTAACCATGTTAGTTGAAGGTTTTAATTATTATTTGAACATTGCTGATCATTAGTGTGTTACAGGTTGAATCAGAAATATTTTGCTTGCATGGTGGATTGTCCCCATCCATTGAGACCCTAGACAATGTAAGGAACTTTGATCGTGTTCAAGAAGTTCCGCATGAAGGCCCGATGTGTGATTTATTATGGTCTGACCCAGATGATCGATGTGGTTGGGGAATATCACCTCGTGGTGCTGGATACACTTTTGGCCAGGTTATTATTAATAAGCTTTCAAGTTGCAGAGGTTGCTATTTTTTCCACTCTCCGTTTCCCACGGTTCTCTTTTTAAGTTTGCTTTCTTCTATTTGTTTCATCTGATTTTGTAGGATATATCTGAACAATTCAATCACACAAACAACTTAAAGTTGATTGCTAGAGCTCATCAGCTGGTCATGGATGGGTTTAATTGGGCACATGTAATGTGATTCTACCCTGGGTCTTCTTTTTGGCCTACTACTTCAGTATACAGGGGTTCTCGATTTTGGTTTTGAACATGAATTGTTTTCCTTGGGGCAGGAACAAAAGGTGGTTACCATATTCAGCGCACCTAATTATTGTTATCGTTGTGGAAATATGGCCTCTATTTTGGAAGTTGATGATTGCAAGGGCCACACATTTATTCAGGTTTGTCTCACTCGCATCATCAGTGTCTTTTTCCAATTGATGTTTGCTATGTTTGAAGGCAAAACCCTTAATGGGAGGTTTTGGAACATCTGCTTCATTCTGTGCATGTGTGAAATTTCTAAAGTTATGAGATGAATTTTCTGAAGTTATTTGGATGCAGTTTGAACCAGCTCCTAGGAGAGGCGAACCTGATGTCACCCGTAGGACACCTGATTACTTCCTTTGAAGTGGTTGCCTTCACTAGTCCAGTTTCGTTTACTCTGCAATGCTTCCTGCTTCTTCCTCTCCTCAAATTTAGCTGGCTTTTGATCATTTTAGCAGGCCTTTGTCTGGTTGATGGCAAGTTCAATCTAAAGCGTGTAAAATATATAGCCAAAGAAGATGCATTTGATTTAGCTTACTCTAGAAAGCTTGATGGATTTTTGCTGAGAGCTTGCCTATCTGATGAGATTGACAGCACCAGGATGTGTTAATTGTGTAGATATTCTGCTTCTATTTTGTTTATCATCCCTTTTCTCTTTCTCCCTCGCTCTCTTATTATATCCTTATGGGACCTAAAGAGGAAAAGGATTTATGTCTATTGGGTGATCACTGTCTTTTGTTTACATTTGCTTCATTTTTATTGAACTGATGATGTGATGTTCTAATCTAGTTTGTCTCATATTCACCGGGACAATTAGGGTTGATGACAAGTCGAGTCAAATATCTGAATGTTTAAATTTGATTTTCTCCAATGCTGTCATGTCTGATCTTGGTTTGAAACTCAACTTGAACCTTAATTTAGGCTGTAGTTCAGCTTGGGCCAAAATTTTCTTCTGTGATGCCTCTGTTAGGATGTTTTTTTTTTCTTCAACAGCATTTTATTGTCATTGGAATGTTCGTTACAACTTTTTAATGGTATAAATGGGTGCTTATTTCTCTTCCTAGCTCCTTCATGCATCTGAATCACTGCTTGAGTTGTGTCCTTAGTGAAACTAAGATATGTAAGTCAAATTTTCATTTGAAAATCTCTTGCCTTGATGTAGAACCCGACTTCAGTTGCTCATGGAGTTGGATCCCTGCCATTCTTGTTGGAAATTTCTGCATTTGATTTGTTGTAAGATTGCGAGTTTCTCTTGAATTGGCTTATCATTGTATAGCCCTTAGGACTTTATAATGATTAATTATGATGCTAAGTTATGCCAAAAAGATGTGTTTGGCTGAACAGCCATGTTTTTCAATTCATGCCAAACAAGCAATGCAGGTTTCAGTCCAACAATTTTATTTGATTTTATTTTTGGTAGAATTAAGCAATACTAACATTTTAGCACGTTGGAATTCTTCCTGTTCTAAATCCTACAACTGTTTCGTATTTGTCAGACGCCAAAATGGTTAAAAATTTATGTCAAAACTTAAATGAACAAAATATCGAGATCACTTGATCGATTTTCCCATCAATTACTCAGTTTCATTGTGTTTTTGAGTTCTTTTTCTTGTTTTAGAAGTCAGTTCTTAATAAATACATACTCTTAAGAGTCTTTGTATAGGAAAAAAAATGATTATGCTTCATTAATCGAGAATATATGTCTACATGATAAACATAGTACATTCCACCTGAAATTTGTTGATACATTCCGAACATTATAAACTCAGATGAGAGAAAAGAGAAGGGACCAGATCAACCACTGACCATGCAAGACCTGCGTATTGGACAAATCTAATACCTGTATCAACATCAAATGAATCCTGGTTGCAGTACACAAACAGATTCTGGAGATAATTTGATTGCTTTATTTCATTCGATCTTTTTCCAGTAACGGGTTCCTTAAGCATGGGGATATAACCTGACGATTTTATTGGGATGCCCAAGGTATTCGCTACGATAGGAAGAATCCATTTTGCGAGAGATTTGCTGCAGAACTTCACAATGAGTATTGTTGGTATCCCAACAAGTACTCTCCCCAAAAAGGCAGGTATTGTCAGTTGTGGAGTAAAAATACGCGGAACTGCTTCATGGTGAAACTGGTGGTATGTTAGCTGGATCCCGGACACCTGGATAACATTGTCATCTTAGTTGCATGAATAATTCAAGAAACGAATTGGCAATACAAGAAGATAATCTTTTAATAATCTTTTTAAAGCTGTTCTTCCTCCAACACTTCCTATATATATATATATACATAAGTCCAACTCAACGAGCTACATAAATTTGTTGGGTCTCATCTAATCTATAATTGTCAACCTCTGAAGTTTTATCCTCTATCTAACCTCGAGCTGATTCAAGTAGTTGCATCTCTTAGATTCAGCTACTGTATTAATGCCCTTTCACCCACACAATGCGAACACTATAAAACATCCTTAATGTTGAACTTCTAGTTGTTAAGCAAAACCAATACATTATCATATGTTTTTAGAAGTAGACTCAAAATAAATCCCAGGCCATACACACCGAGATACAATTTCACCTTGCAAGATATTTTTGACTGACTCGATGCTTATGCCCTCAAGTCTTACTGTTATGAAAATTCTTTTCAGTACTTCGTAACAGTAAGCAGAATGCAAAAGCTCTATTTCCCATCAGCTCCCAAAAAAACCCCCCCTCTATTTCCATCCATGCCATATGCAAATTTTGCTTTTTATACTTTGGCAAATGATGATGAAGCATATATCACAGTTGATATCATACTTTTGAGCTCCAGTAAATAGTTTTAAGAATCCCAATTTTCTTCTTTGATGAATAGATAACCACATATTCGATTACGCAATAGCTTTCACAAATTTGGTGAAGTCAATTATTATAATAAGATTTATACAATGAAATATAAATTATGTCTACTAAGTCCCTTTGTTTTTACAGTCTGAAACAAAAACCAGGCATTGGAGTCTCCAACCACATTCAAGGAATCACTTGCCAAATCTTCAACCCATGACATTAAATTTTTTTAGGGCATATTATGAGCAAGATATCTAGAAACCTCAATTCCTTTCTTGGAAAAAATATAAGCTCATATCTCACGACATTTATTAGATGTTTCGCTATTTTGGTTATAGAAAGCAATTAAGAAGCTATAAACTAATAATTCTTCTATAGTGACAGTTTATGCTATCACCTATGTGGTGCAGTGTCACAAGCTCTCCAACTTGGACTTCAATTACTCCGGTTTGGGTCTAGTGTTTATGGAATGCTCATTTGAGCTAAGCGAAACCAATGTTTCTACTGTAGGATATAACATAATTATGCCATTCTTTTTCTAACTTAAAATCAGGTAACGATTGCTTACAATTCCCAATGCAACACCATTGAATGCTGTGTGGTACTCAAAGCTTGGAGTTGGAAGCTCAGGAGTAGGATAAGCAAAGAGTAGCATGAAACTCAGAATTGCCCAAAAGGATGTAACTGCAATAGTGATAACTTGCTTATCAGAACTAAGTTATAAATTGTGATAAACTTAAAATGTCCAAACAAATAGAAATCTTTCTACCAAAATAAATTAATAGAATTCCACTTCTTGTCAAGCAAAAGGATAAGAATTTGAACAAGCACTCAACAGAATTCATTTGTTGACATTCTCTTTTGGAATAAATACAATTGCAACACCAATCAGGCTTCAAACTGCTTAAAGGCTCCAAATCAATTTAATCAGAAGTACAACAATTATTATCTGTATCTTACATAAGTGAGCAAGCCCATAATCGTCAACTATCATAAAGTGGCATCACCCAGAGTTGTTAGTTTTATGCTATGTGGTTTTGCAGGCATTCCTCCTGCCCCATGTGCTTCTAATTGCATATGCCATGACCTTTTTGAGGATCTTATGCATTTAAACCCTCTATTTTGTCTATTTGGGTTCTTTTACCTTAATTGCCTCCTAGATTCTCTCTAATTAGCTTTCTAGGGCAGTTAATTGATTTTGAAGGAATCAGCAGAGTTGGGAAAATGATTGCTGAGACTAAGTCCTTTGTAGTTTAAAATCAGAGACATGTTATGATGAGTATGCATACCATTTTTTCCAGAGATTATGAAATTGTCAACATAATTGTGTACTGTGAGCCAAGATGCAAGGATCATTAATCCAAGGGCAAGACCACCTATGATGTCGACAAAACTGTGCATGCCAAGGTAAATTCTTCCTGCAAAAGAAATTGCTGTTTGGAAAGATAAAAAAAAAAAAAAAAGAGGTAATATTGGCATCAGCAGCTAATCCAAAACTAAATCTTACCTAGACCAATAAGGCCCACAAGCACACAAACAAAGATAATTCCAGCAACCGCCCTGGATATGCTTTCATTTTGGGAATAAGATAGGACGTAATGCAGTAGATATCTGGAGTATCACCAGCCAAGAAGAGATCATCAATTACACAAGAATATTCTACAACTGCAATGTTGCAAGACAGAGTATCTGGCGTGTTCACTATAAAGTTTAATCTTTCAGCAATAAGTTAGAAGGCTATTCTCATTCACTAAGCTCAGTAAAAACATAAGCTCTACATTAATGGAGAGAATTGGGAGCTTACCCTGATAAGCAAACAGTATTAAGGGTATGTGAAGAAGGCAATCCATATTCCATTGCATTTTCTTCCTCATCTTTTGTAGCAGTTACCCTCCTAACTGGAGGGCAACTGGGTCTAGGAGCTGATATCACATCCTAAAACATACATGAAAAACATCAATCAGAAACCAAAAAAATAAAAAGCTTTATTGCTCATCTTCCTCCATCCAGAAAAGGAAAATAACATAAATTATGAAAAGTGCTACCTTTAAACAGTTCCCTAAGTAATCACAGAACGCCGTCAGAAGGGTCATCTGCCTAGCCAATTTGCCATGTCCAGTCTGTACAATAAAATACCAATATATAGAATTACATTATAAAACAACCATAGTTCAAAATGCAGAATTAGTAGTTTAATCATCCCAAACTTAGGATAGAGAAAGCATATACCCAGAAGAGTAAAGGTAGAAACGCAGTGTAAAAAGGCACAGAAACAATGCAGGACAACCCAGAGAAAACAGCATCCCAGATACTATGCTGATATTTCTGCCCAAAAACAAAAAAAAAAAAAAAAAAAAAAACCCATCAAACCAAAACATGAAATCAACCCCCAAAAAAAAAACCACCACATGGGTATTATGTAATTTTGGCTGCATGCCTGGATCTTCAAGATGAGATGGGTGCCAGTAACGACATGGTGAGTGATCAGAGGTTGAAGCACAGATCTAAGCTTCTGGGTCAGATTGAAATATGAAGAAATCAAAATCCAAGAAACAATTCCACAAAGGGTTACTCCTTGCCACGCCGCTGTGCTCTCCATTCCCTTCACTTTCTCTCTCTTCCCTTCTTTTCCCTCTTCTTCCGAAGAGGGAAGAAACAGAGGCGGACACAGAAAAGAAAGAAATCAGGAAGGCCGAAACGATTGAGAAGAATTTGCAGTTAGAGAGAGAAACTAGGTGGCAGCAGTCCTCCTTCCAATTTTTCTTCTTTTGAAGAAGGGTCAAATTCTGGGACGTAGAATTTGTGTGATTATTTTTATTTATGGGTAACTAATTGGCTCTGTCTGGTTCTAGGTGGCTGAAGCTGAAGAAAAGTAGAGTCATCTGGGGCCGCCTGACTAAATTTAGACTTATAAATGATGTTGTTATTATTAAAAAAATTATTGCTTTAATTATAATTAATTAGCTAAGAGGAGGTAATTATAAGAAAAGTAATTATAATTAATTGAAAGATAACATGATTTTACTTTTTAAAAATTAATAGATTGAATATAATTTACAAATTTAAAAATTCAAAACTATGTATAAGATTGGTTTATCAAACCTAAAATTTAAAAAATATATATATATTTAATTTTTATTAGTTTTCACTTTATTTTATCCTTATTGTAAAGTTTAAAATCATATTTAACTTCATATATATATATTTATATCATAATTTATAATTATAATTAATTTATACAATGTAAATAATACATATATTCCTTTATCAAAATTAAAAAAAAAACCATGTTTATTATGTGTTAAATATTTATTTTTTATTCTCATCAAAGTAGATAATTTTATTAAATTCATCAATTTTTTAACTTTATTAAAATATAAATTTAATTCAAAATTTATATTCGAAACAAATAATTATACGTAATATATATTTTCAAAAAATTTAAATATATTTCATAAATAATTCTTATAAATCATGCAAGATAATCTATTTCATCTTCTATGTTTTTACCAAAATGTTCATACTAATTTCTATTTGTTTTTAGTAATTTTATTAACATTTTAACTTATAAATATTTTTTAAATACTAATTATTTTAAAACGTTATAGATTAAATATCTAAACACATTTTATTATCTCTTAAAAACTTATAAATTTATTGAAGTAACTCATAACATGTAACACCCCGTTTTTTTTTTCATAACGGTATAAGATAAAGCACTCATACGACTCAACATACAAATCCCATATCATTCCAACCATGCATAAGAGAAACTTGTCCACATTCATTGCTCCAAATCAATTGCACATACATATCCACCTCTACAACACATAGTAACACATTATTAAACATTTCTAGAAGTTCAATACCCATACTAAAACACCCTTTCAAAACAACTTTAAATCACAAACAAAACTTGTGCCCTATGGCACTACCGACGGGGCTCCGTTACCAGCCGCTCGGATCCCGACTCCGTTTTTACTCCACCTGTGAATGATGAGAAGTGAGTTCATATAACTCAATACGATAAAAAACCAAGTTGTAAGTGCAGTATGCAGTGACAAGAATTTCCAGAAATGTCTATATGCATTTATTCTACCCAACCCCAAAACAACTCATGAACCCCCCCCCCAATCCCTACACTAATCGTCAAGGTCCTATTCCAAGGAAACGGTACGGCAAAGCAACCACACCCACCTAACAACCATCCATTAACTCACGTCACCAACATCGGCGACTCATACTCTTTCCCCCATCTCCCGACCTCATGAGGCCATACACACACACAAGCACCTTCATTCCACGTCACCAATATCGGCGACTCATATCCACTCCTCCACCTCTCGACCTAAATAGGCCACACACACACACAAACACCATCATCTCGCGTCACCAACATCGGCGACTCATACTCACTCCTCCAACTCTCGACCTAGAAAGGCCACACACACACACAAACACCATCATCTCGCGTCACCAACATCGGCGACTCATACTCACTCCTCCAACTCTCGACCTAGAAAGGCCACACACACACACAAACACCATCATCTCGCGTCACCAACATCGGTGACTCATACTCACTCCTCCAACTCTCGACCTCGTGGGCCACGCACACACACAAGCGTTTCCACCTCCCGTCACCAACACCCGTGACTCATACACTCTCCTACCCCTCTCGATCTTGTTAGGCCACACACACACACATACCACCTCCTCACGCCACCAACATCGGCGGCTCAAACCACCCCCACCAACGGGCTCCAAATCGCCCATCCCAAACCGCACGCTCCCATCTACCCTTACACCATGCTAATCCCAAGTGCTCTACACTATTCGCCCTGCCCCCCCCCCCCCCCCCCTTTTTCTCTAACTTACTAACTCCTACACTGTTCATATTGCTCCTCTTCTCTCATCCGAACCCCCTCAAATCCTGATTCCTGGTCCCCTCTACCGTACCTTCCAGCCCCCCTTCCCTCTCCTACCATCCCCTACTTATCACCCCCCTATCCTTCTGCCTCCTCCCGTCTCCTCTACACTGTTGCCTACCTAGGGCGGTTAACCTCTCATCTTGCACCTCACTCCACACACAGACCCTCACCACCGTGTGCTTCGGGAAAATACATCGCCTCCTATTAGCGACTCCCTCCACGCCTCCACCCATGCACACTCCACGCACACACCTCTTTCCATCCTCTCGGGTTTTTCTACCCCCCGCACTCCCTAGCTTGTCCTCTCACATCTTCCTCACTCTGTTCTACCCGCACCACCCCCATCCTTCCCCACGGCTCCCCGCACGCCTCCAACACCGCCACACTTCCATCTCCTCCCTCGGTCTCCTCCGTGAGCGTGCGGAATAACCCCACGCTTTACGGCCTACCTTCACCGCTCAACTCCGTCGCGCCATTGCTGACGCCGCAACCTGCAAACGAAACTCACCACACACACACCACACCAAACAACTCAAATTTTCACCGTACCTCCCGTTTCCATCTTCCTTCTTCCTGCCGGTCGCGTCGTCTGTCCACGACCTCCTTCCCTCTCCCTTCTCGCTCCCCTCCGCCCCGACTCTCTCCTCTCTCCTTCTGGAACTTTCCTTCCCTCTTCTTCTCCGCTCCCCTCTTTCCCTCCTTTTCTCTCTTTTCTCTTTTTTTCCTTTTTCTTTTTTTTCCTCTCCTCTTCTCCTTTTCCCGACCTCCCTTTATACCCTGCCAGCCTACCCAAAACGACGTCGTTTTCCCTCATCCCAAAACGACGTCGTTTTTTTTTCTTTCAAAACGACGTCGTTTTTCCCCTCTTTAAAACGACGTCGTTTCCTACCTATTAGAAATTTATTTATTTATTTATTTATTATTATTATTATTTTTTTTTCTTTTCTTTTTAGTCCTTACATAACAAAATTAAGACATATACATATACATATACATATATATATGTTCTTATTGTGAGCATAAAATGTATCCACATGAAAAATAAAATAGAAGAAAAGGGTTTTTTTTATTTTTTATTTTTTATTGATGCATTGTTTGAAATAATTAAATTACAAGATAATTAAGAGGCTAACACAACATATTTCCTTTTGCCTTCCTCCTCCTAATAATAATAATAATAATAATAATAATAAAGAAAGAAAGAAAATACAATATTCATATTTATTAGAATTACATTTGTGTATATATATATATGTGTGTGTGTATATATATGTGTGTGTGTGTGTATATATATGTGTGTGTGTGTGTGTATAGTTAGGGGAAGATAATTAATGGAAGATGGTTTAGTGGGAATTATTTAATTAATCCCTCTTCCCTTCATGACATATCTCCTGAGACCAGGAATATGAACATTTGTAATGTAATCTTTCCAGTTTATGCTTCCCACATCAAACCCAAATCTCCTCTTCTCTTCCTCTGACATTCTCTCCATTAATCTCTCTGTGTTGCTGTTATCAAACCTGCATTACTAAATTACATCATTACATACATATATATATATATATGTATAAGATACTTTTACATACTAAGACCAAATCAAGTCTCTTTCCATCGGAGCAATACATATAGGAAGTAGAGTGTTAAAAGATGAAGAAATCATAGTATTAAAGAGCAAGTAAATCAAGGTGTTAAAAGATTAAGAAAACTATTCTTAACATAAAAAGATTAAGAAAGAAAGTTCTAAAATGGTCTTGCCTAAAAACATTGAACCATAGATCTAATTGACACATGTTTAGCTAGGATTAACATGTTAGACTTATATATGTATATGTATACACACACATGTATATAAGAGCTTCGAGAGAATGTAGTAGGTAGCTATAGAATCAACTCACCTTCCACCATAAAATGTGTATGGCTTATATATATCGGCCAGATACTTGGCTTGCTCCACCAATTTTCTGCAAATATTTTCAAGTTTCTGTGACAGCTTCCCATCTGATGAGGCCATGGCTGTTAACCCACTTCTCTGGAAAGCATCTCTCCATAGATGAGCTGAGAAATCCTCCATGGAACTAAACAGCTTCATTGAAGGAACATGTATTGGTCGGCCCTTTGAGTCAACACATGGGCATAAACTGTAATGCTCATAAAGTAAACTCGCTAAGTCTTCGAAAACGAGTGGATTTACGACTGAGGAAGCGATTTGGTAGACGTTTATGTCCGGTTTCGATGCCACTCCATGTCTCGCTATCGCTGCCAATGTTGCATTAACGACCATGTCAGCTGGGACCTGCAATTAATCATGGAAGGACTAAGAAGGGATGTCCCTGGAGTAATATAAATCTTGAGGTGCCAAAACAAAATGTCATGATCATTGAAGGTTATGAAATTGAAATTACCCAAATGTTTTGTTTATATTTTAGTCAGAGACCGGGATTTATACAATTTTTACAATCAAAATCTATTCCAAAACCGAAACTAAAGCACAATAGTCAAAATGAACATGGTTGAAGTCATGCTTGGATAAAGATTTGGTTTCGAAAACTTGTGCAACAAATGATTTTTACCTTTTAGTATTACTTACTAAACATGATAATAATAAGTAAAAATAAAGATATGGGTTCACTTTGTATTGTTTGGCGTTATTGAAGTTCAAATTTTCATAATACGAGATCACAGAATCACAAGGGATGAAATTATAGTTTACTCGAACACTACATACCACATCGAGCACTCCTTTTGGATCAACAAGAAATCCTGTGAGCTGCCCTTTTCCATAGTACAAAACTATTGGATCCATCATCCTGTTAGTAAGAAGTTAAATTTAAACAGAAAAACTTAAGAAGATGTAAGCTGATGTAAAAGATAAGTAATATCTACACATATACACACACATACATATATGTATATACCTGTTTCCTTCCATCCATCCGGGGAAAGGCTCTTTAAAAGTGCTTTCTATAACACTGGGTCTGATTATCACTACTGGTATTTCACCTCTTGTGTTGTCAATTACCATTTCTCCCATAGCCTTCGTGAACACATAAGTGTCTTGCCATCCATATTTTCTTGCCCTGCAAGGTTTTTACTTAATCATGATCGGCACAATTTCTTTTATATTCCAATTCAGAAATTACTCATTTGTGTTAGTAGATCAGAACTTTCATTTTGGATCACAAAAACTAATACATATATGTATATATATATATATATATAATCTTCTAAGAAATAGCTGTGATACGATGTTAAAAATTTCGTTCAAGATAATAAAATTTTGTACTGGATTGATGTGGGATTAAATTCGTGTGAGAAAAAACGAAACAAAAAGGGAGGGATCACCTTTCTAAACCTAGTTCCTTCATCTTTTGTGCTACTTCATTCTCTTCAAAGTTTTTCTTGGAACTCAAAGCCAAATGAATTTCGTTCTCAACATCCAAAGTAGGTATAAATCTTGGTGTGGTTTTGGACATGAATGTTTCCCTTGCTATGCAATCTCCAATGCTGAATGGCTTTTCCATAATTCTTCCTTGTCTTTGCCCATTAACATATGCTGCAGATATACATACACCAAGCAAATTATCTATAACTAATTCAAGAGAGAATAAA
The DNA here is from genome assembly GCF_054855325.1 of Carica papaya. Taxonomy (NCBI): domain Eukaryota; kingdom Viridiplantae; phylum Streptophyta; class Magnoliopsida; order Brassicales; family Caricaceae; genus Carica; species Carica papaya. Next base: position 34,259,954 of record NC_142316.1, on the reverse strand, counting down.
GACTTTCTTATTTACATGTAACTCTCAAGTATTTGTATTTAACCTTTCAAACCTAAACTTTTGACCGTCAAAAACTTAATTTCAAGTTATATGTATATGAAATCCAACAATCACATATATTTTCGATGTGAAATAAAAGTATCACAAGATAGGACGAGTAAATTGTCAATACTTGCCTGTTGACACTTGCACAAAGAGTCTAAGCTTCTTGCACTTTTTGGCAAAACCCATAAGGTGAAAAGGCCCTCTTGTGTTTATATCAATAGCAATATCATATCTGCAATCATCTCAAAATTAAACACTCATGTGTATCACAACAAGATTTAATCATCAAGTGTCCATGCAGAAAATTTGGTTTATTACCTTTCATCAAAAGTTGTATTAGCAGCAGAATTTACAATTATATCAACTTCCTTGGTAATAACATCAGCCAAATCTTCTTCCAGACCAAGATCTGATTCGCAGACATTTCCCACGACAGGTACTAGTTTGCTCAACATGAATGTCTGATACGATTTTCCGTAAGTCTGTTGAAGATTCTTGAAAAGCTCCACGTTTATGATCTAAAAATAAAACAAGCAATATGACCATAGATCGAATTTTTCAATCAACAAAACCAAATGCAACTCAAATGTAACAGTAATATGAAAAATAACATACTTCAGTCTTTAATCTTTCCATTGCGACTTCTTTGTTTTTCGCCTTGATCAAGACAAAAATCTTCCCGACATCAGGCACCGTTCGTAGTATCTTCTCAATAAGAACTGGATTTTTTTAGTTAGGAAACAGAAAGATATATATCAGATCTATAGATATTTACCAAAAATATGCACACAATTGTAAAAATGTATAGAGGAAACTTGGTTACATTTCTATATATGCTATAGCCAAAACTAAAATCAACAGAGAACTAATGAGTTCATAGATTGGAAATTTTCATTTCCTAAATTTGTATGTATGTTTTCAAAATATTTTTGAAACATATGTTTAATGAATTTCATAATGAATATAGTATAAAATCACGAGGAAGAAATTAATTATCTTCAAAACTTTGATTTACCCTCATAACTAAAACGAAGCTGACACCCACCCAGATCATCCACAAAGAAAAATTCTAGGATGACCTAGTAGAAAATTTAACATTGTACATGACCTTTTGCAGAACTTCAGCATAAACAGAAATATAAATCTCGATAACTTGTATACTAAGTTACCTTTAGCCAGAAACCCAGTTGCTCCTGTAATAAAAAGCCTTTTCCCCCTAAGAAATTTGACAATGCCAATACCCTCTTGCAGCTCAATCAAAGGGGCAGTAATAGTAGTAGTACCTACTCCACCATTGTAAGGCACCAAGTCCTTCACAGCAATCTCTGCCTCCATCACAGCTGCACTATTTTCTGTACTAATCAATGTTGATCTCCCTTTTGACAAGGACGAAACCCAGCTACTATTTTTTCTCGATTGAATATCTTTATTATTGTTATTATTATTACTGCTACTATTGCTACTTTCTTGGCAACGAACGAACTTCTTTCTCAGCAACTTGCTCGGGCTCTTGTAATTCTTCGCAATTCCTGCGATAAGTTTAGTACTCGAAGAACCATTGACAGAGGAAGAAGAAGAATTAAGGAACAAGGTCCCCATCACTGCCAAAAAAAAAATAGAAAAAGTTATATGATCATGAAGAAAGGAGAAAAGAGAAAGGGCAACAAGAGAGAGGATTGGAGTAGATAACTTGTAGCTAAAGAAATAGGAGGCTTACAACTTAGCTAATATATACCTGTTTATTTTTTTTCTACAAAATAAAAATGATAGAACTTGGTACTAGTAAACAACTTATAAAGATATACGTATAAGGTGTATGTGAAGGAAAAATATACACAGAGAGAATATGTATGTAATTTTAAGAAGAAGAAAAAAGTTAAGGGGTGATTTTAATGACAAAAGGAGATGAGAATTAGGTGTGTAATTAATTAATTTTTTTAAAATTTTGAATTTTTAAAGGGAATATTATTATAGTTAGTTAGGATTATCTTCTCGACACCCTCTTCGTGCTTGAAGTTATCCTTTGTCATCGACGACTAATATGGCGGGAATGATCTTTAATTCCTTGTTCTAGTTTCTTTGATCATCAATCTCTTGTGCATACTTATATTTTTTATCCTTTAACTTCTCATTTCAATCTGGTGCAGAGAAAAAGAGTGTGGAAGTAAAGGTGAAGAATTAGGTGGATGATTGGCAATGGGAGAGATTGGTCGAGCTAACGTCGAATAAATACTTGTGCATTCATATTCAATACATATATAGTTTAAAAGGTCGAATTGATTGTTAACTTAATTTTTTTTAATCAACTGTTCCGATAATAAGAGGTACACAGTTCAAAACTCGAATTTAGGTTAGATAAAAGTTGTTGAGCCTTTGTTTAAAGGTTAGATAATTCATTCAACCTGGTAATACAAGTAACTATTCAACCAAGACCAGCTTGTCCAATTTTCATTCTTCATGTTCTTTTCTGTGAGTAGGATTTTTCTCGGCTTTTAAAAGGCCTGGTAAATCCCAGCAAAAAACCATTTTACTAAGTCCAAAAATTACAGAATCCCATGTCTAATTCAGTAGATAAGTGACGACTTAGAAAAATTTACCAAAGTTGGTTAAATTGGTAAAAAAATGGGTTTTTCCCAATTTTGACAATTTAAGTTCATATTTTATTTTGAATGCACCAAGTCAATGTAGAGAGATAACACTATAAAGTCGTTCAAGAAAAATTTGGTCTCAATACGTTGAAACTGGCCTGAAACACATGGCCACTGAAAACAAAATAACAACTCCCAACATGCTTACGAAAGATTTCTTCGGAAATTCTGATTGAAATTTCCCCGAATTGAAAAAAGTTAATCACCAGATAAACAACGAAGACAACTGCATTGAAAGCCAAACCCTTGGGACAGAAGAGTTTGTCGAGCATCGTGCGCCATACTTGCATCAATATAGCAGATCCGAAGTTCTTCCTCTGTAAAATTGTCCAATAGATTTGTTAATTCATTTATGTATAAGAATTTCTGGAAAACAAACGCTTCCATTGTGAGCCTGGCTATGGTAGGTTGGATTAATTCTAAAAACCAACTAACTTGCAGAACAGGGAAAATGCTCAAATTGCAATGAGTTCAAAATAATATTTATATATATTTAAGTATAACCAAATATGGTGATATCCAGACACTAAATCCAAATACTTGTAAGTGATATCTAACTCTGGACATCTAATTTGATTCTTAACTCTGTCTAACCATGCCAAATCTTAACCAAACTGAATCTCAATTATATAGTGGATAGCTCAGTTCGGTTCCAATCTATCCTAAATGATTATCCTTGATCTTTTTGTGCTTATAAACAACTTACATCAACTCTACAATTTTGCAGTAGCAAATTCTGGCCTGAAGAGTTGAAGATGGAAGAGAAACACGGACAAACAAATGAAAATACGTCACATAACCACAAAACAAAGACAAACCTGGCTCAACATCCCGAAGGGCCTTCAATCTTGCATCAGCATTCTCTATCCAAATGATGTGTGCATTGGGATCTGCAGTGAAAACTAGCTAATTCAGTTCCCCTTTCTTCTTGATAATATGTTAAAACTTGAGATGCTAATTTCAAAATTTTATTATCTTCATTAGTTATCTTTTTCCTAGTTCCTAGAGAAAAACCTTCTTGATCATGCTACTATATGTATGTGCATATGCGTGTGTATCACCACCCAACTGGATCTAAACAACCAACATCTAAGGGACGGGAACAAACTGAGCAATGTTAAACATTGCGTCTTCTCCAAGTATGCAGGATATTTATATTTGTTATTACAAAAGCAAGTCTAAATTCATCCTTATCACCATTTATCCAATTATACGATCCCCAACTATTATCGTTATGCATGGTTAATCTTTCGATTTAAAATGAGTTTTGCACTCCAATACCATCTGCCCTTATTGCAATTAATCATGGAGATGACTAGCACTGGTATCATGTAAGACCTAGTGAAAACTAATATTAACCAAATCACGAGAGAATAACTATGCTTGATAAAACATTGGGAAGAACTTTACCACAGTCATGATTGTAAAAGGATGGAAGCATATAGATAGCATTTCCGACAGCGGCTTCGGCTTCTACTGAAGCTGCAGCTAGTAATAGAAGATCTTCATACAATCCTCCAGCCAACTCAACACGGAATGCATTTATACGAATCCGTGCGAGCACACCAGTATACCATTGCCTGGTTAGGACTTACAATGTTAGGGACACTTTTCCACAAGAGATGGGAGACATAATAATACCAGCAAACTCAATATATAACAAAATGTTAAGGGATAATGAGGATACAAGCCAGATGCTCATCTGCAATATTTGCCCTTGTGAAAGCACTCTGTAGCAAATCAAATCCTTCTTCTACCTGAATATGATTGCTATAGATAAACATATGGTCATATTACCAGAGTTTGCATTCTAAACTATCTGTTAAAATACTCTTTAAGTTATGCAAATTTCCAAAACCACCTTTTGCCTGTTGCAAATTTTACTAGGATCTGACCTGTAATATCATCTCAGGACTCAAACTAGCTGGCTGAAGTATGTCAAGACTGTCTGCAGATGCAGCTCCTGATACAACCATACAAGCCAACCGCTTAACCAGATGAGGATATTTAAAATTTTGGATCCTATACCATCAGAAAGCCCCCAATAAGAGATCTGCGTAATGGAAACTTTAATAATACTAAAATGATATGAATGTAAGCTGCACAGTCCTAATACAAACTGAAAGAGATATTAAAAGATCAATCTCACATGTAACATAACCACACTGGATTACAGTAAAACAAACAATATCACTTTGCCCATATTTAGACTTCCGTGAACTTATGAATATGATCACACACTATTTCATCAGCTTGTGTTGGGAAACAATTAGCAGCATTTTTCTTCTCATAATTGGAAACGAAGTTGCTATATTTCAAAAAAAAAAATTGTAAACAAAGTTGCTGAAAAATAAACGGAAGATTGGAAAAAAATAATAATGGAATCAGGCAAGAACTTACAAATACAATCGCTAATATCAACATTTCACCAGGTAGGGGTGTTAATCAGGCAAGAACCAACTGGACCAGACCAAGGACCAAATAAGGGAAGAGGTTTTGACTGAAGATTGGATAGAAAAGGACAGAATTTCTTTTCTTTTTTTTTTTTCAAAATTTGAGTTATTTTTTTATTTTTTTAATCTTTGTAATCCAGTCAATGTTGGCCCGGTCTGGACCAAATGGCCCGGTCTGGTCCAAACTTTCTGGTACAGACAGAAATTTGAATACTCTTATCACCAGCATGTGGTGGGAAATAACTAGCAGCATTCTTCTTCTCATAATTGTAAGCAAAGTTGTAGAAAAATATAAGGAAGATTGGAAATAATAATAATAATAATAATGACAATAAAACACTGCCTCCAATCTCTCTCATTAACAAGTAGGCTTAAATCTCTACTAGCCAGAGAATGAGCATGCGAGCAAGCAAGAGATAAGAGAAATGTTCCCAGAAATCCTTAAACAGTCTAAATGTTTAGATGCATCCCTGTCAGGTCAGATAGTGTGTTTTTCTGAATATATCTAACTGTTAGATCTCAAGTACGACTTCTGTGGGGAAAAAAAATTATTCTCATAAAAGTTACCTTTTAGTTGCTGTCGTTAAAAATTTGTATTATCAAAAGAAACATAGTGTTTGATAAATTATTTTTAATTAAATATTACTAATATGCTGTACAAAATATTTATGTTTGTTTATGTTCTTAAAAATAGCAAATTTTGCTTTTTTGAATTGAAAACTTCTAGAAGCATTTAAGAAATATATAATGGAACACTACTTTCTAAAACCAATACCAAAAAGAAAAAAAAAAGCAATACAGGAAAACAACCAAATGGAGCCTACTACAGTACAGAAAAAGCCAGATGTATCTTTAGTCCTTAAGGAACAAATGAAGAAGGTAGAGAATTAGAGGGTAACAATTCTTAACCATGGGACAAGAGAAACTACCTCGAGAATACTATATTGCAGGGTATGATTTAGTAGCCAAGTACCTAAAAGACCTCTATGCGTAGCAACAATTTATCATGATGAAATTGGGCTGTAAACCACATACACATGTGCGAAAGTACTTAAAACATTAATAAGAAAGAATGGTATCAGATGACACTGAATTTTCATCGCTGCACGAACAAATTTGTAGTAAAAGAATTGGATCTCCATTGCTGCACAAACAATTTGTAGTAAAAGAATCGAACATTCATCACAATCGAAGAAGTCTTCATACCTACAATACTCATCAAAGTTGAACCAATCCACGCTTGTTTCAACATCATAAAATCTCTGAAAATGCATGAAGGTAATAATACCGATTAGACCAAAATGATGCATAGTTTGAAAATTCTGAAACAAAATACGCAAGCTCTTAAGAAACTATACTCTCGTTCACTAATTAATATGTGCAAATAAAGAAAATTGAAAGAATCAAAAGGACAAAATGAGGAACAAGAGCAGCCCGATTAATCATTTTGATAATGTTGCTAAGAAAAACCTCGAGCAAATGGATGTGAACTAATTACCCAAAATTATAGATACAAATACTCGAGTAAAAAAACCATATCTTTTTTCCCTATTTCATTTAGATGAATCCTACTTAATCCAAAGAGAACAATACGGAAGCGTTTACAGAAAATCAAAAGATTCAGAGCAAAAACCCAACATAAAAATAATCTAATCCTTACGCTTGGTTTACACATAGGTATTAATTAGAACCATTAGAAACAAAACATCGAACACCTGGTGGGCATTATCCAAAGCTTAGAACTTTCTCACCTTCCTTCTCATATCACAACCCAGTGACAGACAATTTAAAACCCATCAAAATTATATGACAGGGAAACACAATAAACAGCGAAAGAAACAGATGAAAGGCAAAAGATGAACATAAAAAGCAAACAACAATAACGCACAATACCTTAGAGTTCTTCATACATTCTTCACTGCAAAACGAAACGTTTCTGGCCCGAGAATCTGTTGAAGTCGAACCCTTTAGCTTTCTGAGGCAAAAGTAACAGACATTATTAATGGAGGAAAGAGAAGGGTGGGATAGAATGGGTTTGGCAGTGTGTATGAGTTCCCCCGCCGTGATTCTCCGAGTGGCGAACACACCCCGACCCGCAGACTCAGTGAGTCCGATTCGGATCGGAGGCGGGGAGGGTTTCCTCGGGCTCTCATTATCTGCAGTGGTGGAGAAGAAGGACGATGAAGAAAGTTGTTTACTTTGCAATTGCAGAGTTTTCAGTCGAGGAATCCAACGGCTATAACGGCTCAAACTGAATGCTGACATTCTTTTCCTTCCTCATGAACTTTGACTTTCGCAGTTGGGGTAATACGATGTCCTCTCCCAAAACCAATTTTCTTCATATATACATATATATATACATTATAATTAATGTTTTCTATTTGAAAAAACAGTAGAAAATCTAAAACAAAAAAAAAAAAGAATGAAAAGAATGTAATTTTTTTACTGTTATTAAAGACAAAAATTTCCCAAAAATGTAATAAAATTTACCCCGTATATCTATATATATATATATATATATAAAATGCTAACAAGCCCTAATCATGTGTAAATGACTAATTAACCAGTACCCTCATGGATCTTTGGCGAGTTATTCTAAACAAAATGTATTACTTATGTTACACATACATACCCACATATATATATATATATATGTACATGCATACACTGATCTTTGGTGAGTTATTCTAAACAAAATGTATTACATATGTTACACATACATATACCCACACATATGTATACACTGAAAATTACTAAAGCATCCCCCATTCTAATCAAGGTTACAGGTAAAAATAATTAACAGGGTAAATCAACTAAGTTTGAAACACCATATACATGCTATGTATATGTTTATATCTCCTTGAAATATTCAAACACTCTTTTTAACTCCAGTAATCAAGAATTGTTTATACTCGATTTCCAATCAACATCCTCCTCAGAAAAATTCCTCTGCACTTCAGTAGGCGGAATGAAACAATCATCTGACAATCCCGCAACATTAAAGGCAACATCATCGATGACCCAAGTCTCCTCCATCCGAGTCACGGCAAGACCTGACTTCAAATTGTCACCAAATCTGGTAATGAACACACTTGAATGACCAGAATGAGCAACCTTCACTCCTTCTGTAAGGGTGTAATCCTGTATTTTGGTGGTCATTGAGGTCTCCCAATATGTAGGGTAAGATCCTGGTGATTGAATTCTTGTTAAATATGAGTCTTCTAAGTACACTAGCAGTCCACTTCTTTGACTAAAATAGCCAAACATTACATGTTTGATCATCTCTGCTATGCTGTCACTTCTTTCGGCTAAGTCCGTCTGGTTGGCTGATATTTTCAGGACGAAACACTCTGTGCCTTGCATTTTCTTCTCACCTATGTACTGTGCTGACGAGAATACACTCGAAATTGCAAGAGGATCGAGTCCCTGCACGATTTTAACAATGGATTATAATTTGATCTCACCTGATCTTTTAACAGTTCTTAGTAATTTACCAATACTATTCGATATGTGTACACTTACATACACATACATGTCAATAATAAATTTAGTATTTATTTTTTATTAGAATTGTTAGTTTGAATTATCTACTGTTAAAGAAATTGATATGTGATAAATCTCTTTCCTATGTATTTCATCTACGAACATGATTGAAGTGACAACATGCTCCAGAAGCAACCTAGGAAACATGATCCGGTATATTGGGAGATATGGATATCTGGTTTCATAGTCTGGAAACCAACAATCATTCCTGATATATTTATAAAGAATTAAATTTATAATTATTACTGATTTCTTACCTGGAGAGCTCGGCGCAGAGGACGGACGCCGCCTTTGGCAGCGTGGGCTCCGAGCCAGGGCGTGTGGCGCCAAGCCACGTTGCCATCACTTCCAGCAACCACCTTGTGGCCACCAACCACCAGCTCAATCAACCACTTGTTTGGCAGCATTTGCCACATTACGAAGCAACCCTTTTGAGAAACTCCGGTGGCTCCTCCGGCAGCCGAGCCGGTTGAGCCGGCGCCAAGTTCCTCCACCATTGTCATCGTCACCTTCCCTGTTGCAAAGATGTTCTTCACTCTCCCCTCTAGTTTCCTGCACCCTGTAGCTGCTGTGAAGTGCTGGATGATGTACTGGGCTGATGACGAAACCTGTTCGAATTAATTAATTAATTAAACTAAATTAAACACTAATTAATCTTGTTTAGTACCCCAATGAGCTAAATCAATAAAGACCATCAGAAATTATTTAAAAAAAGAAACTTTATGCTTTATGTTTTGCTCATATTTAGGTCGGACCCACATGATGTTTTGGACTAAAAAGCTTCTTTTTTTTTTCCAGGGATGCTTCCATGGTGGGATGATAGTGGGGACAGTGCGAGCATATTGCAGAAAGAGAACAATACAGCCATATGCATTCTTCTTTTTGCCACTAAAGATAAGAACTTGATCAAAAAAATAAAAAATTATAACTTTCCCATTAACAAATTTAGATTATTACATTTCAAAATTGAGTCTTTTCTTAGTTTCACTGAATCAATCTGTACATTATGACTAAAAAATTCACCAAGAAGATCTCACTTCTCAAAAAATAAAAAACTAGAACCTTAACAAACAAACCCACTACTATTTTACTTACTAGCTAGCATACCCAGAAGTCTTTTTAAGGTTGGATACAGAAAATCTATGGGAAATATTAATGAAAAGTAAAAGAGATGAAGAAAGGAAGAAACTTTATTTGAACACACTGCATTTTGGACCTAATAAAAATGAACCCAACACGATTAAAACCAAAAGTACCTCGTTGATTTCTGGTTTAGGGTGGATTGAGACAGGGAAAAGAGGGCAACCCAGAACGCTTAAGAGGATCTTAAGGTCAGATTTCTTGTTGAAGACAAGAGAGAGGTGGGTCCTGAACCAGTTCTTCCATGAATGAGCTTTCTTTGAAGAACCTGTACTGTTGTCTTCTTCCTCGTTTATGGGCTCTTCTGATAATGGCGCAAGGCGGCTCATTTGCTTCTCCTCTAAGAGAAAATACACAGAGAAAGAGAGAGAGAGAGAGATTGCTAATGGAGGTAGAAAAAGAAAATGAGAAGAAAACAAAGTGGAGTCGTTTATGGAGTGAAGTGAACTTTATGCACAAGCAGTTTCTTGGTGCGCGTAGCTCAGCTTTCCTTTTCTGTTTCTGTTCTGTTTTTTTTTTGTTTTGTTTTTTTTAATGTTTACAATTCCTGTCTGTTATTATTAAAATATTAATTAATTAATTAATCTTCTGATCTTCACCTTGACGGTTGTGCCTTTTAAAATTAAATAAAAGGTAGTTTTGGTTGAATACAACAAGAGGTATAATTATAATAAATAATAAAAGAAACTAGCCCACTTAAGATATAATTTATTTTACATATATATATACATATATTTATCTCTCCCCTTGAGAAAATCACATATATGAGTAACTTAGATATATTTATTTTACATATATATATCCATGTATGTATCACATCCAATCAAAAATTATAAGATGACTTGTACTATATCAACTAGCTAGTAAATAATCATAACTTTCATCAATGTTTGGATTAAATTACAATTTTTTTTAATTAATTAACTAATTAATATATGAATACACAAATTATAACACAATATAAATAAAATAATTTATAATATTTTATTTTAAAAATAAATATATAAATTATTTAAATAAATAATAATTATGTGGTAATTTTGTAACCATTAATGAGATTAAAAAAATAATAAAATTCAAAATCCTATTAAACATAACATTTTTGACAATCAATATTTTATATAAAAATAATAATTTATATATATATATATTTTTTAAAAAAAATTATAAAATTGAAGTAATTTTTATATACATTTTTTTCAAATTATGTAAAAAATATTTTCACATGGGTATGGATTTTGAAAAGTCTTGGACTTGTTACTTGTTAGGTTACCAAGAGGAGGAAGGTGACTTGTCCACATCTTTTTTTTCCTATTTGCAATTATGACTTTTTCTTGTTGTTTGGTTCCAATTTTTTTGGCCAATTTACTTCTTCTTGTTGTTTGTTTGTCCTTTTGGCATTTTGTTACAAGTTTTTATTTGGGTAATTGAGAATTTATAACATGCTTTACTTTTGTGAGACATTTAGATCACATGCACATCTCAAAAAATTAGTCTACACCTATCAATTTGATATGATATGACTTTTTTTTTTTTTTCAAGTGGGTGTCTTTTATATTATCATATAAATGAGTTTAAGTTTGACCTTTTAAAAATTTATATCAACTTGTTATATATATATATATATATATATATATATATTTTAGATAGGATAACTCTCAAACTAAAAATAATTTTAAAAAAAATTCAAAAGATTCAAAAAGGTTATGAATTCAGAATAAATTCAAATTTACTTTTTATGGAGGATAGAGAAGTCTAAATAGTATAATTTTTTATAAATTCAAATATAAAAAGATTATGTAATTTAAATATGTTTGCACCTAGGTTGAAGGTAGAGTAAGTGAGGTTAGACTGGATGGTCATAATATCCATGCTAACTAGTGGTGCACTGCATACTGATGTAGTATATAAATCGTGTAAGATAAAAGTAGTTAGGAGCGAATTGGAAGTATATTTGATCTTATTAGGTATTATAGATTTTTGATGTAATATTAGGTATGAATTGGTTAGCTGCACATCATGCACATATAGATTATTTTTATAATTATAAGGAAGTTGTGTTTAGAATCCCTAACGAGGAGCCTTTTTTCCATATAAAAAATATATATATACAAGTACGTATATATATACTAATAGATGAACACAATGTGACGTAAGTGTTAACAAAATGCAAGGGCTTAGGGTGAATGGGTAGAAAAAAAAATGGTGGATATATTTTTATTTATTTTGTTCTGCATTCGTTAAGCATGATATTTTTTGTTATAATGTGATTAATGATCATGAGTATGTCAATTTCAAGTAAGTTCTCACAAGTGTATTTGTTAGGGAACGGGAGTAAAAAGATCACACATTAGGAAATTCATGTGGTTAGGGACTTTCCTTATGTATTTTCGGATGACCTTCCTGGGCTGCCGCCAGATAAAGAGGTCGAATTCACTATAGAGCTACAACCAGAGACTCAATCTATTTCCAAGGCCCCATACAGGATGACAAGGTTAGAATGGTTAGAGTTGAGTAAACAGTTACAAGAGTTATTAGATAAAAAGTTCATAAGGTCTAGCGTATCACCCTGAGGCGCACCCGTGTTGTGAAAAAGAAATATGGAACCATGAGAATGTGTATAAACTACAGGGACATGAACCAAGTGACTATAAAAAACAAGTATCCACTGCCAAGGACAGATGACCTATTTGATCAGTTGCAGGGAGTTCAAGTATTTTCAAAAATAGACTTGCGCTCCAGGTACCACCAGGTGAGGATTAGAGTAAAGGATAAAGCAAAGACGATATTCCACACCAGGTATGGGCATTACGAGTTCCTGCTTATACTTTTTGGGTTAATGATTGCGCCACCGGTATTCATAGATTTAATAAATAGGGTATTCATACCATTTTTGGATCGTTATGTGATTGTTTTTATTAATAACATACTAATATATTCTAAAAACTCAAAAAAACATGCTGGACATTTGGCTGTAGTATTGGAGATGCTTTAGAAGGCAAAGTTGTATGCCAAGGTTAGTAAATGTGAGTTTTGGTTAGATCAGATATCGTTTTTAGGACACATTGTATCAAGGAATAAAATTTTTGTAGATCCTGCAAAGGTGGAGGCTATAGTGAAATGGGATAGACCGAGCACAGTGACTAAGATCAGAAGTTTTTTAAGATTAACAGGGTATCATTGTCGATTTGTTAAGGGGTTCTCGAGTATTGCGGCACCACTAACCAAGTTGACCAAAAAGAATACAAAGTTTGAGTGGAACGACAGTTGTGAGAATAGTTTTAATCAACTCAAGCATAAACTCACTACTAATCCAGTATTGGTCATTCCTTCTGGGGACGGGGGCTATGCAGTGTATAATAATACCTCCCGTTTAGGGTTGAGGTGTGTATTGATGCAACATGGTAGAGTAATTACTTATAGGTCAAGACAATTAAAAATATATGAAAGACACTCCTCGACACATGACTTGGAGTTAGCGATAGTGGTATATACACTAAAGTTATGGCGACATTACTTGTATGGAGATACTTTTGAAATTTATACGGATCATAAGAGCTTACAATATTTGTTTACACAGAGGGAACTCAATATGCGACAGAAGTGGTGGATGGATTTGTTAAAAGATTTTTACTGTAGGTTCCGTTATCACCCAAAAAAAGAGAGTATAGTAACTGATGCTTTAAGCTGGAAGGATACAGTGGTACTGGCACACTTGATGGTATCTGAATGGGAATTATGCAAAACCATGCAACAGATGGAGATATGAAGACAACATCGAAGTAAGTATGTGGCTAGTTTGAGAGCTTAACCAACATTGATTCAGAAGATCAAGGAAGGTCAGAAGTCCGATACAAGTTTACAGTCGACTAAGAGAGGAGTAAAACAAGGAGTATCAACATAATTTAGTATACATGGGGATGGAGTTCTCAGATATAGGAATCGGATGTGTGTCCCTAGTGACAATGGCTTATGGGAGGATATTCTCATAGAGGCACACAACAAAAGATTTACGATGCATCCTGGGAGTACTAAGATGTATAGGAATCTACAGAAATTTTACTGGTGGAACAGGATGAGACGAGACATTACAAAATTTGTGTCACCGTGCTTAATGTGTCAACAAGTAAAAGTTGAACATCAGAAACCTAGAGGACTGTTACAACCTTTACCAATAACAAAGTGGAAGTAGGAATACATCTCAATGGATTTTATGACCGAGCTACCAAGAAATAGTAAGAATAAGGATAGCATCTAGGTGATTGTGGACCGTCTAACTAAGTCGTCTCATTTTTTAGTTATAAAGATTTCTGATTTGGTGGATCAGTTAACCAGATTGCATGTTAGAGAGGTAGTTAGATTATATGGGATTCCCATCTTAATTATTTCCAATAGAGATCTTCGGTTCAAGTTCAAATTTTGGAGGAGTTTATAACAGGTCGTGGGTACAAAATTAAATTTTAGTACGGTATTCCATCTTCAAACCGATGAGCAAACTAAGAAGACCATGCTAGTATTAAAGAACATGTTACGGGCATGTATATTAGATATTGGAGGAAGCTGGGAGGAGTTGTTATCCTTAATGGAATTCGTCTACAATAATAGCTATCATGTCTGTCTTAGAATGACCCCCTATGAGGCTCCCTATGGCAGGCCATGTCGGTCAATAATTTGTTGGGCAGAGGTTGGAGAGAGACGGTTGTTAGGACCGAAATTAGTGGAAGAAACTATTGCAAAGGTGTTAGTAATAAAAAAAATTTTACAAGTGGCACAGAGTAGGTAGAAAAGTTATACAGACCATCGAAGAAGGGATTTGACGTTTGAGGTCGAAGATCATGTATTCTTAAAAGTGTTGTCAATAAAGGGCATGTTAAGGTTTGGAAAAAGGGAAAAATTGAGTCATTGGTTCATTGGGCCTTTTGAGATCCTTAAGAAAGTGGGTACAATTGCTTCCATATTAGCTCTTCCTCCAAGGTATGCGGGGATGCATGATGTGTTTCATGTGTCGATGTTACGGAAGTATCAACCCGAACTAACTCACATTACACAATATGAAGCCCTTCAGTTGGGGGAAGATTTAACTTATGAGGAGAAGCTGATCCATGTTCTTGAGCGGCAAGAGAGAAAGTTAAGGAGTAGGATGATACCTATGGTAAAGGTGTTGTGGCAGCATCATACTAATAAGGAGACAACCTGGGAATGAGAAGACGAGATGAGAGTCAACCATCCACAACTTTTAGAAGTAATGTAACGAAATTTTAGGGACTAAATTTTTTTTAAAGGGAGAGATATTGTAATATATTGGAGTATTAAAGGGGGAAGTATGGGCTGAAGAAAAAAAAAAAGAAAAAAAAAGGCAAAAAAAAGAAGAAAATGATAAAAAGAAAGGGGAAAAGAAAAAGGAGGAAGGGAATGAGAATGTGATGAGACCGAGAAGAATATAGAGGAGATCAGGGCGAACAAGTTACTGAAAACCTTAGGAGAAGTAGGATTGGGGAGGATTTTATTGAGATAGAGAAAGATGGAAGTAAGAGGTAAGGAAATTTCGAATTTCAAACCTAATTATGGGGAATCATCTTGAATTTTGACTTTTCTGATCTGTAAAGAGAAGAAGGGGAGGAGAAATAGGTAATGTTGCAGGTGGTTCAGGAATAGGAGAGTCTAAGTCGAGTTTAGGTGTGATGGGAGGGAATACGAGTGATGACCGATAGGTAGGGGTGAAATAGGCAAAACAATTTAGGAGTATCATCAAATTTTGAAGGAATGTGTGTTCTGGTATGTCAGTATGGACGGTTTGTGAGCGTGTGAGTGGCCATACGATGATCGACTGCCAATAGTAGCGAAGTAGGGTGAGTGCGTGGTCGTGTGATGGCCGGTAGGTGCCAATGATGGCGGAGCGGTGTGTGTGTGGCCTTGAGATGGTCAGTGAATGCCAATGTGGGGGAACGGTGTGCATGGCCTTGAAATGGTCGTTGAAGGGAAAACTGAGATAGAGTAGTGCGTGTGTGGCCTTGAGATGGCTGGTGATGGGCCATTAGTGGTGGGATGGGGTATGGTCAATCGATGGCCGTCAAGTTAGTGGCTGGGTGTGTGTGAGAGGTTGCTCAACAGTATCTAGCTACTTGTTTGTATGTTGGTTCTAATGAGGTGACATGTGTGTGTATGGTTATTTTACAATTGGGATCTGCAGGGGATGTGTATGTGAGTATATGTGGATATCTGTAATATGGTTTTGCAGATTGTATGGCTGTTTTAGTGCCATTTTTTGCATGATTTTATATATAAATTTGCTTTGATATGTTCTTAATATTATTTAGCCAACCTTGGTGGTTTAATTGTTGGTGGATATTAGAGGCATGAAATGTGTAGTGACTATTGATAGTGTTATGTTCTTCGGTGAGTCAAGGGTTTGGTGAGCCGAATGAGGAGATTTTGGCTGAGTAAGGGTTTAAGAAAGCAATTGGATGTTCTGAAGCTAGAGTTTTATGTTAGGTGTGGTAAAGAAGAAGGGATGTCGAGTTAGGAGTTAATAGTTATTCTTTTCATAACTTTGTTTTAAATTCTTAATTTACCTTACGGGGCTTGCGTATGCTCATTACGTGCTCTTTTCAAATGTGGTAAAATAGGATATTGAGCATTTAATGAGGCACTTAAAGATTAGAGACGGTGCAATACTTTGAGTCATTAAATTTATCTTGAACCACATACATGTATAGAGTCTTACACTATTTGTAGTTGGATTGAGTATATATGTTGGGAAATAAAATGGTAATAGTGGTGTCTTGTGATTTTTATTTGTTGTAACTCATTAAGAAAATTTTCAATAAAGAGGTAACATAGGGCATTCTTGCAATACTTATTGAATTGATTCGATATAAAGTATGTTTTTTTAAAAAAAAAAAAATTAGATATACAGGGTATGTTAACGCTATTGAGTTAAATTGGGGCGTTAATCATGTTTACGAAAAAAAAAAAAAAAAAAAAAAAGAGTTATTATTTGAGAAATTTGTGGTTTTAGATTTTAAAATAAAATTTTTTAAAATAAACTTCCAAGTATTGATTAAATATTCTAATTTTTTCTTTATAAAATGAGTGGAAATTTAACTTTTTTAAACATTCGTAAACTATCGAAAACTAAATTGTAATAAATAAAAAATATTAGAAACTAAACTGTAACATGTATTAAATTTTATAAACTAATTTAATAATTTATTATAAAATTAAATAACATATAAAATTTTAAGTTGAAAATAAATGTAAAAAAAAAAACATTTATTTTTTATTTTCTAAAAGACCCACAACTTTTCCTATAAGCCCATGATCATATTTTGGCGCTGACCAAAATTTCAGAACTTCAAATTTGGACCCAACGTAATTAAAAGGACCAACTAAGCCCAATTCACTAGGCAAAGACTAAAATATAAATCTGAAATAATTTTGAGAACTTGTATTTTTTTTTGTTTTTGTTAGTATTTATTTAAATATTATTTTTCTATTAAATTTAGTAACATAAACTAATTTTTATATATTTACTCATAAAATAATATGAATAATATTAACTTAAAAAATAATTTCTTTTTAATCGAAGGCTTTTTATTACGTGAAAATAAACACTTTGGATAAATAAATAACTTGTATTATAGTAGTTAAATAATATTTTTAATGAGTACTTAATTTCAATATATTTATGGAAAAAAATTTTAAAATAGTTGATTGTAATACCTGGATCCGGAATTTGGTATGCAATTAATTTTAAATTTTTAAAAATGTATAAAAATTTAATTTTGAGCTTAATAAAATTTAATTTAATGTGAAATTATGAAGAAAAAAAATAGGTTGATAATAAAATTGAAAATAATTTTGAGAAAAAATGTGAAATTTTGGATTCGGAGAGGATTTTTGAAAGAAAAATCGAAATCTGATGGTCAGAACGCAAGTAAAGAAAATTGTGTCCGTAGAACCGCACAGTCAATAATTTCGACGAACTGGAGTGCGCCACGTGGCAAGGCACGTTGACTCGGTGTCATGCAGGAGGCCACACTGGCAATCTGCATGCCCTACGATCGGACGGTCCGAAAGTGTTCCCATGCGTGTTGACGGTCCGGATCCGTTCCATCCTCATGCGCGATCGAACGGTCGCGATTAAATACAATGAACGGTCCAGATTCGTTATCTCTTTAAACCCAATCGTATGGTCGAGATCAAATCGTGATTAACAGTCCAGATTCATTTTCTCTTTAAACGCGATTGAACGGTCGAGATCAAATGCGATGAACGGTCTAACTTAACACCATATGAGTATAAATATCTCGCATTATATTGAACCCAAACCCTAGCCGCCAGCCTCACGCCGAAGAAGAAGAACTAATTGCTGGAGAAGAGGGCAGACCGTCGTTCGCCGCCGCACCAGAGCCACCTCCAACCGCCAAGAAATATTGACCAAAGAAAAATAGACAGTCGCGAAGGTGAGTCAGCGGAGCTGCCGCACCTGAAAATCTCATTGCCAGAAAATTCAAAAAATTCGGGGACTGCCAGTAAGCGCAGTAGAAAATTCGGTATTTCAGACACCAATTCGGATAAGAATCTTTCACCTTATTCTCTGTTATGAATTGAAGCTTAGTAATCAGTAATATGATATTTTGTGTAATTTAGAAAACTTTAAAAATAATTATAGATTACCAATGGAGCTGAAAACTGGTTAGTCATTTATTTATTGTCCTATTTAACTAATTGTTGAATTTATGATTTTAAATACATGATAT
Organism: Carica papaya; assembly: GCF_054855325.1. Taxonomy (NCBI): domain Eukaryota; kingdom Viridiplantae; phylum Streptophyta; class Magnoliopsida; order Brassicales; family Caricaceae; genus Carica; species Carica papaya. Next base: position 34,241,363 of record NC_142316.1, on the reverse strand, counting down.
ACTAGAATAGTTAAATGATTCAATTATGATTTCTTGATATATATATATATATATATTGGTTGTCTTGCGTAATTTACATGTGATTTATGAAATTGGTAATTAATATACAAACAAAAAATTGTTTGGTCGTGTGAATTAATGAATGGTAGTGTTATTGGATATCCTGAAAGATTATGGACGGACCGGGTACATAGGGAACCCTACTGTGAACGTTGTCTCATACCGGACAGAGTATCGAGAAATGATATTTTTGGCACTCATACTGGACAGGGTATGTAGATGTCCAATTTGTTGACAATGTTGGATATGAGTTCACGCGTAGTGGGACATTCCTATGGGGTCTTAGGGATACCAGTATGCAAATAAAAAATAAAAATTATTGTTCTTGTTTACTTGAATATGATGTTAAAATATTATTTAAGTTATTTTTTCTATAAGTCGATTTTAGAAATCTCACAATCGTAAATATATGCAATAAATAATTTTATTTATGATAAACGAAATTATTTAAATTAAGAACTCTATTGATTGTTTTATGATTTTTAACAATTTTTAATTTTTATACCGGTGAGTAGTGTGATATTTTTACTGGTATCCCTGGATTATAATTGCCATAGAGAGACTTATTGATACTATTATTATTATTATTTAATAAAAAATAATAACTTAATTATTACAGTATCATAAATACATTATTAAATTAAATTATTAATTTTATTAAATTAAATTAAATATTATAATAAATTATTATTTATTTATTATTATAATTTTAAATCACTATCATTCTTACCTAATAGTTTTTAAGATATAATTTGTTCATTGAATTAATGTTTTGTGCGTAAATGACGGTTAAAGCTAAGAAGCTAAATTCCAACAGAGGAATATTTTATCCAAAATAGTCATAAAATAAAACATTATATATTGATGAACATAAAGCCAAACTAAGCCTTATAATAAAAGGTAAATAATAAAGTTTAACCAAGTGTATTTTATTATTTTCTATATAAAAAAAATATATTTCATAATAATTAGCTTTTTTAATTAAAATAATTATAAAAATTTAAAAATTCAATATAATCTTTTATTTACGAAAAAAAATGATAAAAATTTTATGAGTCTTTAAACAAAATAACGGTTGAATTATTTATCTTAATTTAATATTCTTAGCTTAAAATAAATATTATAATCCAAATCATTAAAAATAACATATTTGATTTTATTTTAATCGAAAATTTAGTTGTTTGATTTTATTTTAAATTTACCGTACGTACTTAATGTATAATATGTTGTACATAAAATACTATCAATTTGATTAAACCTATTTAGAAGTGGTATGTTAAGATTAAACGAATGTTAAATTTTAATATATCAAATAAAATATTGCATAAGGCAAAAAAAATATTATCTCTCATTTTATGATAGATTAAATTATAAATAACAAAAAATTTAAAAAATATAAATAGACGATTATGATTTTCAAATCACACATTAAATTTTTTCTTATTCTATTATTTCATCGTAAGAAAAAAGAGAATATAAAAATTCTAAAAGACCACATATTGATCTAATATATATACTATAAATTCAAATACGCTTCACTTCAGATCTAATATCTTTAGTTTAATATGAATACGATAATTTAAATTTATATTTAATTTTATAAAATTCTTACATCAGAAACTCATATATAATTTATAAATTTCATCTTACACTAAATAATTATTATATAAAAAAAATATAAATTTGATGCAATCAAGAAAACTTTGTATTTTATTTTTGTCAAATTGATATTATTAAAATAAAAAATAATATTTTTATAATAAAACCTTAATAAAGAAAGAAAGCGATCATACATAAAACTATGATCTGTTTTTGTCCAAAACCAAAGCGCAGACGCACACAACACAACGGTCGCAAACGGTTCAAAACGCACCGTCAGCCATACATATATATGTATATATGGAATAAATTTTTAATAATATAATTATAAATAATAAATTAATTTTTTTTTAATATTAGATCTACAACCTCATCAGATCTCGAACTCGAGTACTCCTTGTAGTGATGTTGTTTAAAAATATCGTGATTTTTTTTTTCGAAAATAAATTAATTAATGTACCGGGTCCACACGTGGGGTAACGGAGACCTGTCGGGACATTAACTTCGACGTTTATCGGAATCAAATCGTGTATAAATTCACGGGCGGTTTCGCGTATCGCTGACGGAAATAAACGGCCCACGTTCGTTAATGCTTATCCAAAACTCTCTTGAATTTACTTAACATTCAGCCTGGCCTTTTCATCCTTTATTTATTTTTTAATTTCTTTAATGTACTTTATAATTTTTTTAAAAAAATTTCTCTGAAGTTTAATATAAAATAAATGGTCTCTCATACTTCAATTACTCCAGTAAATACAAAATTACTACAAGCTACCGAAGCACAAATGGTATAATATAATATACATTTTATTAATTTACTATTTTCGTGTACCCAAAGAAAAAAAAAAAAAATTGATGCGACGAGACTAAATTACGAGGTCAAAGAAAATAAAGAGGGTGTAGTACTTATGAACAGTCAAAATTTCTAAATTCATTACACTTTATTTAATATAACATATCATAAAATAAATGAGGATTTTTAATGGTTAAATTTATAAAAGTAATAAAAAATTTAAAAATAAAATTACGAAATCTACCAGTAAAAAATATAACACATAATTTATACACAATACATTTATATAAAAATAAATTCGAATTTTTTAAATTAAAGAAAAAAAAAAAAAAAAAAAAAAGCAGAGAGAAAAAAACAACCTTGGGCGGTGGCCGGGCCAATTGTTATTAGCGGGAAGTAGACCTGACCAGAACCGTGGACCGTTCCAGTATTAGTGGGACCCACTAATAACTCGGCTTTGGTTTTTTTTGACGTCATTATTATCATTTTTATTATTTAAAAGTCTTAACAGAAAGTCAACTCTCACTTCACACGCTGCAGTAGCAACGTGAACTCTGTAGATCAAGAACTCTTCCTTACCACGAAAAGTCCGAGCGACAATTTTCTTAACAAAAAAATAATATATATACATATATATAAATAAATAACCAAAGATGTTTTTCGATATAAGAGCTGTAAAAATTTTATTAATATTTAAATTTAATTATATTTAAATAATAATTTATTAATATTTAATAATTATTATTATTATTATTTGAATTAACAGTATTATATAATTATATGTATTTAAAAATACAAACAAACAGAAAAAAAAAAAATTATGAAAAAATCGTAGCATTATTGCTGATCCAGCTCTAACTAAAATAAACAGGAGAAGATGATTTTTGGGAAGAAAAGAAAACCACAAGTTCACGAACTTTGGATAAGGTGTGTTCTAGAAGAAAATGAAAATTTTAAATGCAATTTTTTTGGGAAAAACAAAAAAAACAAAACAAAACAAAACAAAACTACATCAAACAAGTGGCAGCCAATAGATAAATTATGTCCATCACAATTGCATCCATGGAGATTATAAATAGCTCAACCCATGAGTCAGTCTCTACATCACTCACCTCTCTGAGTCTTCCACTTCCTTTCATCTCCATCATCATAATCAGCAAATTTACAGAAACCAATGACTCAGTCGCCGGAGCTGATTCCGGGTTTGCCTGAAGAAATTGCCCTCGAGTGCTTGACTCGGTTACACCACTTAACTCACCGAGTCGCCACCCAAGTGTGCAGCCGCTGGCGGCGGCTTATTCACAGCAAGGAGTTTTACTACCAAAGGAAGCAAACTGGAAAAACCCATAAAACCGCTTGTTTGATCCAATCACTCCCGGTTCATCCTGGTTCAGACGACCTCAAACCCGTCGGAGCTCCTAGGTGTTCTATAACCTTGTTTGACCCGGTGAATGAAACCTGGGACCGGATTGACCCAATTCCCAAATACCCAGATGGGCTTCCCTTGTTCTGCCAGGTAGCAAGCTCGGAAGGGAAGCTCGTAGTAATGGGAGGATGGGAACCCGCGAGTTACCAGCCGACAAATGATGTTTTCGTGTATGATTTCACAAATCAGAGATGGAAACAAGGAAAGGACATGCCGGAGACTCGTTCCTTCTTCGCCATCGGTGAAGTAGAAGGACGGGTTTTAGTAGCCGGAGGCCACGATAATAACAAGAACGCATTGAGTTCAGCGTGGGCTTACGACGTGAGCAGCGACGAGTGGACTGAGCTGACTCGGATGAGTCAGGAGCGAGACGAGTGTGCAGGAATTGTTATAGGGGGAGAATTCTGGGTGGTCGGCGGGTATAGGACGGAGAGTCAGGGGGGTTTCGAAGGGAGCGCTGAGTTTTATGAGTTGAGAACGGGTGAGTGGAAACGAGTAGAGGAGGCATGGAAGACGGACCGGAGTGCGAGATCATACTTGGGTATAGACAAAGATGGGAAGCTGATCTGCTGGGCGGAGAAAGACCCGAGGGTGCGGGATGGGGTTTGTGCTGTTCAGGTGAGCGACCGGACCGTCTTGTCCGGTTCGGCTTACCAAGGTGGACCGCAAGGGATCTTTGTAGTAGAAGGGCAGAATGGAAAGTTGAAGAAGGTGGAAGTAGTCGATGAGTTCTGTGGACTCGTGCAGTCTGGGTGTTGTGTTGAGATCTGAAGTAGACTCTTGTGTATATATTTTATTTTTGTGTGTGTATTTATATCACGTCTTGTTTTTGTGTGTCACTACACTAAAATATTATGTTAGTTCTAATGGGGCTTTTGTATAGAGAGGTATATTGTTGTAGAATGTGGCAACTAGCTTGGTTTCTTAATGGGATTCTATCCTGGATGAAATTACGATCCTCATTTCTTATCACCCAAAAGAAGAAAAAAGAATGCTCTATCATCTCCAATGGTTATTTGACCAACCAGAGCTAGAGCTCAAGTTTGAACTTGTTCAGATTTGACTTTTTTCTAGAGTCAAGCTCAACCTCTCAAATTTTTTGAACAGTCAAATCAAATAAAATTCAAATCAAAGTTGGAATCAAATTCAAATCTAATAGAATTTTTTTTTAAAAAAATCAAACTTCAATTCTAAAGTACTTGCTTGATTCATTGCTAATGCCATTAGGTAGAAGGAAGATGAGAACAGCTTTGGATCAATACATCGTTTGATCTGACACTGCATGGGGTCAAGCTTTACAGCCACTTTCTATTAGATCTGAATTTGGCTCCTGAACTGGCAACGGATCTTATGAGCTAAAATTACAACAGGAAATAGGGGAGAATAAATAATACAGGCAGAAATATTCTTGTGGGCGGACTCCCAAAACATTCAAGATTAATTATCGAAGTCCAGGAAAAAAAAAAAAAACACATCATCTGTCTGCAGTCAAACATCATGTCTCCGCCAACTAGTAGAAAACTAAAATCAAGTTATACTCAATGCATCCGGTAACTAGAGCAGAAATCTGGTAATCACCTAACTCCATTGTCTCGTGATGCACAAAATGATACAGAATTCAAACAGCCACCTAGAATAGCCTAGACTCAGGCTCCTGCTCCTACGTGGGCTTTGGCTTTTGCTCCTCGACCTATATGGCGAGCATGAGTAAAAGCTAAAATCAAGTTATACTGATGCAATCTAGTAAACAGAGCAGAAATCGAGTTATCACTCTAACTCGACTTTGATAGTAGAAAATGTCTTATAATGCACAGAGTGATACAGAATTCAAACAGCCGCCTAGAATAGTCTAGACTCGGGCTCCTACTCGTACATGGTCTTTGGCTTCTGCTCCTCGACCCATATGGTGACAATGTGCAAAACTCCTTCCAGTATCTTCTATCTCTTGGAGATACTCATTTTGTATTTTGGTGTGTTAACAATAAACTTGTGGTAGGCACCGATCATATGACCGTGGGCAAATTGGGAAGATCTCTGCCTATGAATGGATTTTATGCGCTAAAATTACAACAGGAATCAGGGGATAATAAATAATACAGGCGGAAAATTCTTGTGGGCAGAACCCCAAAGCATTCAAGATTAATTATCAAGTCCAGAAAAAACACTTCTGCAGTCAACCATCATTTGTACGTCAAATAGTAAAAACTAAAATCAAGTTATACTCTATGCATCCAGTAAATAGAGCAGAAATTGAGTTATCATCCTAACTCCACTCCAAGAGTAGAAGTTGTTTCATAATGCACAGAGTAATATAGAATTCAAACAGTCACCTAGAGTAGCCTAGACTGGGGCTCCTGCTCCTACGTGGGCTTTGGCTTCTGCTCCTCGACCCATATGGTGACCTTGAGTAAGACCGCTCCCCGTATCTTCTATCTCTTGGAGATACTGACCTGAAGTAAGACAATAGATTATGTTCTTAGCAAACACACAACCTGCAAAAGTAAAATCAGATGAAAACCAACAAAAATGACAGTATGTATACCTTGAATAGTGCCTCCTCCGTGGAGAAGGAGAATAATAATCTGGACTACGAGAATAACTTCGTCTATAGAGTGGTGATTGGGAATAACGGAGAGAAGACTGCCCACGGTCATATGATCGGTGCCTAACCACAAGCTTATTGTCAACACATCAAAACACAAAACGAGTACATCGACAAAATGTGTGTGTATTCATCAATGTGCTTTTGTGGCTGTATTATTTTCACATAGATGAATTTATGTATGCATGTGAGAAGTGCAAGCCAAACTTAACTAGTCACCAAGCCAAATATTTGCTCAAAGCTAAAATTCCCATGAGTACCTATATTGATCTCTTGCCCTCATTTCTGATGGCTTCTTTCTGTTTTCCTCTGCAAATACAACAGTAATTTTTCGACCGAGAAGAACATAACCATCCATGTGATATTTTGCATCTGCGGCATCAGCAGGATCTATATACTGGACAAAGCCGAAACCACGAGGCTCCCTGCAACATTGGTACAATGAGTTTCAAAAAGATTAGAAAATAAGGTGTAAAAGCCCTGATCATAAAACAGACATGCTTGCTGAGGGCAAGCAACCACAACCGTGTTCCGACACTGTAGGAAATAAGGAAGATCAATACAATCACAAGTTCACACTTCATACAGTTCAAGTAAATATAGTTATATGGCCGCTAACCTTGTGGAAAGCAAAGTTTTATTTGAGTAGATATTCTTCAGTCGAACTTCTTCACAATGAATTCACACACACAACTTCCTTCCATTCCTGATGTATATTAAGATCATCATGAATAGTACTCATTATTTGAAGGTGTCTTCAGCAGAGTACTCTTATTACTTCATAGTTGTCTTCAACACAGTACTCTAATTACTTCATTGGTGTCTTCAACACTTTGAATAAAAACAACCAAATTCCGACAAACCAATATTATTTTATGAAGAAACAAACCCATCACTGTACACTATTGAGGTGGAAGGATGTCGGACAAATTGCCACAGTTGAATGACTTTAATTTTACTAAGAGGCAAAAAAGATCCTAGTGTAAATGAACAAAATCTTACCCAGAATAATAATCTCGAGGCAAATAGATATCCTTAAGGCGGCCAAATTGGCTAAATGGTCCACGTAAATCTTCTGGCCTGCAAATTGTGTACAATCAGAAGCTTCATATTAGCATACTACAAAAAAACCTGTATAGAATACAAAAGTTAAGTTCCTATTTGACAAACAAAATTGGTTCCTAGCATCCAAAAGCAGAAAGTTGGACCAGGCATCCTGCTTTAGGTTATGACATGCTTGGGGATGGATACAACATAAAAATTCAAATCGACAAGACATGAATTATCATAAATTTCTAAACTCCTATTTAGTCTTTGACAGCATGTTTCTGATAAAAAAATAAATAAAAAAGCTATAATCTATACAAAATAGTGAAAGGGGTATTAGAGTAACCAACCTCAGAAATTCTAACTAATAAAAAACCATTTTCATAAGTAAACTGGCAAGCTAATATCAACATCTACATGCTTATCATTAACAATAGACCTGAAAACATGCAATTGAAAAAAAAAAAGCAAACGGACAGAAAAGAAAACTATCCAAATCTTTCTTCGTAATCCAAAGTGGAAATGTAAGATACAAACCTGCAGTCATGGCGCAAGTTGCGAACCAGAAGACTTGTTGGAAGGTCCCTGCCCCGGCCTCTATATCGATCCCTAGGGCTGGAGCTGCGCCTTCTCCTACCATAATCCCTTGGTGGCGAGGGACTGTAACTGTAACTTCTGCCCCTCATCTTCAACTAATGCCACAATCTACATCAGAATAAGGATAATCACAGAACATAAAATATTTGACTATTACACTTTATAAAAATTAAAGCTCCACAAACTCTGACTAAACAATTTATTTTCGAACCTTATATAGATCTAATGGGTGAAAAAACAGAGACTGTACTTTCTCGAAAGGCATCATGTAAAACAAGATAACAAGATCTCCTTTAGTACATAAAACATTTTCCTAATCTTCTTATGATTTTAAAATTCATGTCATAATCCATGATGAATGTTATTTCTTCCAACACAGCCAAAAGATTTTGGACAGATACCAACCACAACAATAAACCAAAGCTCTACTGAATTCCTAACCGAAGAAAAAAAGAACCAAAGGAACCATAACTCGTGCAAGAAACATACCCGTTGCCGGAGGACAAAAAAACCTCAAAACTCAGAATTGAAAACACCAATATTCCCAAATGTATTATACAGCAACAAAGAAAAATCATAAATACAGAGAAAATCACACCAAACGTTAGAATTAATCATCTACAAATTCAACTTCATAAAGAGACGAAAGAAATCGAAAGAAGAACGATAATTCAAATAACCGAAAGAACTCATTTAAAAATAAAGAAATACACAGCCGGACATGTTTGTGTCGAGAGAAAGGAATCTGAGAAAACGGTGATGGAAGGAAGAAAATGTTTACTGGGGGAGGGGGAGTCGCAAATGATCACTTTGGCATGCAAAAAGGAATGAGACACGGAAATATGGCTTCTCAAACCTTCATATTCGAGAAGCTTCCCTTCATCTTAGATTTGTTTCTGTACTGCGCGGCTGCATGGATCCTCATGGTGTGGGAAAAATCAAGCCATCCAATTTCAGTTACAGCTTGGGCTGCGTTATTCCGGCCCTTTGTCTCCTGCGTTGGCCCAATTATTTATTTTAGTTTTATTGCTTGTCTCCATAAACTATACCTTAAAATTTAAAAAAAAAATAAAAATAGACATTCAAATAAATTTATTAAGCTTAGTATCCAATTGTTATAATTTATAAATTTTATATAAATAATATATAAATAAGATAAAATGTATTACAACTGTAAAAATAATAAATCAAAATTTTTAAATTTTTTGGAAAATTTTAAATTTAAAAAATTGTTATTATATTATTAAAAGTTAGTTCAATTATTATTTATTTTATCGGTCTTTTATTAAAAATTTTAATTGTAATTTACATCACAAGTTGATACTTCATACAATTCAAGTAAATATAGTTATGTGGCTGTTAAACATGTGGAAAGCAAAGTTTTATTTGAGTATATATCATTTCAACGAACTTCTTCACAATGAATTTAACTGTTTTCTGTTTCTAAGATTAGAATCAATCATCCCTATTTATAGTGAGACAAAAGACTCTAAGAAAACAACGATAGAAGGAAAAAAATCTTTACTATAGGAAGGAAAAAAGAATCCAAGCAATGCAAAAAATATGTAAATAAATTAAATACAGAAAAAATCATACCAAAAGATAAAATCAATTATACCTATTTATAGGGAGAGAAAATACTCTGAAAAAATAATGATAGAACAAATAAAATCTTTACTACAGGAAGTAAAAAAGAATCTAAGCAATGTAAGAAACATGTAAAGTGTAACGACTCCGGAAATATTAAAATGAAATGAGTATTTAAATATATCAAATGCGGAAGCGAGATCAAAATTTCATTTAATATCCCTTACACGAAAACTAAAAACGTGCTTAAAATATAAAAGATTAAACTAACTAAAAGAGAAACTCGAAAATAAAGCTATGAGTATGACTACAGAGTCTCTAGGCATCCCTTTCGTCGTCCTCCTGCGGAACGGGCTCGGGAACCATGTCTTCCTGATCTGAAATGGTTAAATAAGGAGTGAGCTACACTAGCCCAGTAAGAACATCACGATATCTCACCGTCACGGAGGTAAAGGTGGGTAGAAAACACAAAAAGACCAATTGAGCATAATTCACAATAAACTCGTTTATCAGTAATAAAACCATTTACCATCCACTTACTTCGGTGGAATTTATGAAACAATATAAGAAAAACAATAACATTATCATAATCATGGAATAATATAAGCTGTAAAACATAACACTTATCACGCCTCTTGTAATTCAATCATTATACAACATATCTTTTTATCATTTACCAGCCTACTAGTATCCGTGGGGGTCCATAGGGGTCCCGCTACCCGTTAACCTTTAACATTCATAATCAGTTTCCAGGGCCGTCCCCATACCCCGTCCGGTATGAAGGTGAAACGGGCCGTCCCCATACCCCGTCCGGTATGGGCACCAAAACCATAAGATCTCCATACCCCGTCCGGCATGTGAGACCACAATCCCGGTAGGGTTCCCTACGGATCCGGTCCGTCTACCATCTCCCAGGATATCTAGTCAGGCTGACCCCATTACACAATTATCAATTTATACAATCTTCCATTCTTCTTTCCCTCAATCAGCATCGCCAATTCACATTTAAACAAGCAAATCGTAATTCATGCCAAACAGACAACATATAGTATCAGTTTTTCAATCATTCAACCCATAATTAATAAAAACGTAGTATATGCACACAAATCTGTAAAATGAACACATCAAACCTCATTTTGCATTTAAAGCTGTAAACAGGCCAAATAACAGTAAATCACCAATCACACTAGACTCGGGCTCCATTAGCCACCTTAAGCAATTTCACACATTCGTTAATTCAAGAAATACCGTTTTATCATTTTGAACTTTAATACCGTGATAGGAAATAGGGTGAGGGGTCCTTACTCGTTTCGGGGTCCGAACACGGCTTCACAGTGCGCTTGCAGGCTGTCCCTAATTTTCCCTGAATTTTCCTCGGGGAACTGAAACGTACTACTGGTACCTGCACGTGTTCCAAAAAAAAATCCCAAATTAGGCCCAGGGCCCCTTTCGGCCCAAATCGCAACTCCGGCACGGCGGCTTCGCCGTGCTCCGGCGACGGCGAGTCACCTCGGGTTGGCTGTTTTCGGCCACACTCGCATCGGTCCCTGTGAGAAAACAACCCTAGGGCCCTCGGGGGGCCAAAAAATCACGGAAAAATAGAGCTTACCGGCGGCGGCGCTCTCGGGTGCGGCGGCTCTCCGACGAGGTTCGTGTTTTGGTGATTCGGATCCGGTCAACCTGTAGAGAAAAGAATGGTGATCACGGTGATATAAAAATTGCATCAAACGGAGGCCGGGAAGGGCCTCATCGAGGCAAAAATCGAGAAGGGGCGCGGCGGCGCCGCTGGGCTTCGGCCGTGTATTCCGGCCGTTTGGCCGGGATTTTGGCTCCGATTTGGCCACAGGAGGAATCAGCGTGGAAAAACGAGTCGGGGGTACGAAATTTATCTCGATCGGCGGTCGGAAGTTCCTCCGGTGCGGCGGCGGGTGGCGGCGGCCGGCTTCTGGTTCGTCTTCTCCGGCGAGCGGCAGGCGGCTAGGGTTTGTGGTCTGGTGTGGGGGTTCTATTTATAACCCCTTGCCCTTTGATCTCAGCCGTCCATTTTGTTTTAATCTGGGCCGTCCATTTTTGATTGAATCTGGGCCGTCCGTGCGATTGCATCTGGGCCGTCCGATCGCGCTCACGCGGATCGCCAACGTGGCCCGTTCCGGAGTGACGTGGTCTTGCCACGTGGCAGGCCCCGGTTGGCCGGGATTGCTGACCGGGCCTGCTGACGTGGCTGCCGACGTGGCTTTTTTTTTTTTTCGGCCCCTTTTCTCCGGGCGCTACACAAAGAACAAAAATAAAATAAAATAAATGCAAAAAAATCATAAAAAAAAACTATAATCAATCATAACTCTTTGTAGCGAGGGAAAAAACTATGAGAAAATGGTAATAAAAGGAATAAAATCTTTATTGTGGGAAGGAAAAAAAAATCCAAACAATACAAGAAATATGTAAAGAAAACAAAAAAAAATAAATTAAATACAGAGAAAATTATACCAAATGCTAGAATCAATTATACTTGTTTGTAGTGAGAGAAAGACTTTGAGAAAACTATAATAGAATAAAGAAAATATTTACTGTGGGAGTCGCAAATGACATGCAAGAGGAAGGAGTATGGTTTCTTAAAGCTTGTAATTCGATAAATGTTATATTTTTTCAAAAGGAATATAACTGTTTTCGGTTTCTAAAAAAAACATAACAAATGCTATAATCAATCATATTTGTTTGTAGCGAGAGAAAAGACTTTCAGAAAACAGCGATAGGAGAAATAAAATATTTATTGTGGGAAGGAAAAAAGAATCCACGTACAATGCCCTTAATTAATTTAAAAAAATATATATTTAAAATTAGTGTGTAAATATAATTTTTGAGTTTTTATTTAATGTATAAAATTTAATATTTAATTTTTTAAATTATTAATTAATGTAAAAATGAAGAAAATTAAATGAATGATGAAACTGAAAATAATTTCAAGAACAATTAGTGAAATTTTGGGTTCTGGGAGTATTTTTGAAAGAAAATTCAAAAACTGAAGGTTAAAACACAATTTAGGAAAATTGTACTATGTAGGACGCACAGTCAGCAGTCTCGATGAATCAGAGTATGCCGCGTGGCAAGGGACGCGAACACGGTGCCACACGGGCAATCTGCATGTCCGCGATCGGACGATCCAAATTTGTTCTCGCACGCACGGACGATCTAAATTCGTTCCCTCCCCGAACGTGATCGGACGGTCAGATTTAAACGCGATGAAAGCTTCAGATTCACTTTCTATTTAAACACGATCAGACGGTTCAGATTAAATCACGATGAACGATTCAGATCCATTTCCTATTTAATCGTGATCGGACGGTCCAGATGAAACGCGATGAATAACCCAAATTAAAAGACGAAAGATATAAATAATCTTCTTCACACCAAACCCTAACTCTTGTCGCCAGACCCCCTCGCTGAAGAAGAAGACCCAATCGCCAAAAAGGAAGCCGACCGCCAACGTCGCCGCATCGGAACCACTTACGACCACCAAAAGAGGTAAAAAAAAATTTCTTTACTCGAAATTTGATTTTAAACACCCTCATGTCCAAATCGGAACAAAAAAATCGACGGATTAGCCAAAAACTACGGGCAACGCCTAGCGGAGTCGCTGCGAAAAAATACAAAAAACGCATCCAATGAGGCCCTTCTTGATTCTCGTTATGCATAATTCTTCCACAATTATAATCATCGTTTCCTTTTCTACAAATTGACCGAAGCAAAACACTAAACAGCAAAGATGAGCCGGCAAAACTGCCGCACCGGAGAACCTCGCTGCCGGTGAATTTCAATTTTTATTTTTATTTTTTTGGGCCAACTGAGGTCCTTAACATGTTTTCACATAGGAATTGATACAAATGCCGAAAACAGCCAACCTGAGACAAACTACCGTCGCGGGTGGCGGTGCCGAAATTCTGAAATTGACCGAAAAAGGGTACTAACACTGATTTTGGATTTTTTAGAATATTTCTAGGTATTTGAAGCGCGATTTAATCCCCAAAGAAAAATTCAGAGAATCTGGAAACCGTTAGTAGACGCAGTCAACAAGTTTAATATTTCAGATATCAATTTGAGTAAGAATCCCTTACCTTATTCTTTGTTATGGAATTGAAGTCTAATTAATAATAATAATACGGTATTTTGGGTAGTTTAGAAAATATCCATGATTAATTACATGTTACTACTGGAGCCAGAACCGAAAATTATTCACTGTTGATTTTGTTGATTTATTTTATAGTTTAAATGCATGATAATATCTGATTAATTGATCTTATAGTTTAAATGCATGTATTGCTTGCTTAATGTGATTATGATTGAATTGAGAAGCTGAAAATTAAAGGAAGTCAGAAAACTGTTTGATTAAGTGAATGGATAAAATAGCAGCCTTGTTGGACATTTTAGGAGATGGTGGACGGATCGGGTACATAGAAAATCATATCGTGAACATTGCCTTATACTGGACGGGGTATCGAGATTTAGTAATTTGGTGCTCATACCGGACGGGGTATTGAGGTTTAGTAATTTGACACTTATACCGGATAGGGTATATGAACCACCCGTTAATTTAAAATGTTAAAAAAAATAGTTCACGTGTTGTGGGGACATCCCTATGAACCCCATGGATACCAGTAGACTGATAAAAAAAGAAATTGTTATTCAAACATATTGCATATGAAATTATAATATGTGCTATGTTATTGTCTCTATAGGTTATTTTTGAAAATCTCACTACATTAAGTAGGCGGTAAATTATTTTATTTATGATAAACGATTTTGCTTAATTAAGAACTTCATTAGTTATTTTTATAATTTTTATCAACTTTCATTTATGTGTCAGTGACTAACATGATATTCTCACTGGATTAGTGTAGTTCATTCTTTCATTAACTATTTCAGATTAAGAGGATCATGATTCAGAGCCCGATCCACAAGAGAATTGCGAGTAGGACGTTCAGTCGTTTACTTTTAAATTATTTTATTGGTTATTAATTGTTCTTTTAGAAAGGTTATTCCCGTAAGCCTTATTTGGTATTTTAAGTTATTATGTAAGCAATATAAATCCTAACTATTTATTTCACTTCCGCACTAAATTTATAATTTATTTCATTTGAAATTTTCAGGATCGTTACACCAAGCAATGCAAGAAACATATAAATAAGACAAAATAAAATAAAATAAATACAAAAAAATTCATACCAAAATCTGTTTTTAGCTAAAGAGAAGATTGAGAAAACAGTGATAGAAATAACAAAATATTTACTGCAGGAAGGACAAAAAAATCAAAGTAATGCAATAAACATGTAAAGAAGACAAAATAAAATAAAATAAATATAGAAAAAATCATACTTGTTTGTAGCAAAAGAAAAGACTGTGAGAAAATAATGATAGAAGGAAGAAAATCTTTACTGCGTAAAGGAAAAAAAAAATCCAAGTAATGCAAGAAACATATAAAGAAGACAAAAAAATAAATAAATAAAGAGAAAATTATACTAAAGACTATAATCAATTGTGCATGTTTATAGGGAGAGAAAAAAATATGAGAAAACTGCAATAGAATGAAGAAAATCTTTACTTCAAGAGTCGTAAATGACATGCAAGCAGAAATAGTACGGTTTCTTAAAACTTCTAATTCGATAAAGGTTATATTTTTTCCAATAAATCTAATTATTTTCCGTTTTTGAAAAAAAAATATATATCAAATGCTATAATCAATCATACCAGTTTGTAGCAAGAGAAAATACTATGATAAAACACAATATAATGATGAAAATCTTTACTGTAAGAAGAAAAAAAAATCCAAGTAATGCAAACAATATATAAAAAAGACAAAAGAAAATAAATTAAATACGAATAAAATCATACTAGAGGCTATAATCAATCATACCTGTTTGTAGCGAGAGAAATGACTGAGAAAACAGCGATAGAATGAAGAAAATCTTTACTGCATGAAGGGAAAAAGAATTTAAGTAATGCAAGAAACATGTAAAGAAGACAGAATAAAATAAATTAAATACATAGAAAATCATATCAAATGATAGAATCGATCATACCTGTTTGTTGTGAGAGAAAAAACTTTGAGAAAACAATAATAGAAAGAATAAAATCTTTACTACATAAAATAAAAAAGAATCCAAGCAACACAAGAAACATGTAAATAATACAAAAAAAAAATAAATTAAAAACAAAAAAAAAACTAAATGTTATGATCAATCATACATATTTGTAGCGAGAAAAAAAGGTTACGAGAAAACTGTGATATAAGGAATAAAATCTTTATTGCAGGAGTCGCAAATGACATGTTGGATTAAGGAGTACGATTTCTTAAAGCTTATAATTCCATAAAGGTTATATTTTTTTCTAATAAATCTAACCGTTTTCTGATTTTGAAAAAAAAATCATAATTTTATTTGAGAAAATTACTGTGATTTTTTTTTTAATTGTTTACATTGTCTGTAATTTTATTGTTTGGCCCAATTCATTGAGAAAAGGCTAAACCGCTCCACCATGTAGCTATTTTTTTAGATTATTATTTTATTATATAATACAAACAACATAAATTTAAAATAATTTTGAGAACTTGTGTATTTTTGTTTTGTTAGTATTTCTTCAAAAATTAATTTTCTATTAAATTTATTAACATAAATTACTTTTGTATATATTTATTATAAAATAATCTGAATAATATTTAACTCAAAAATAATTTTTTTTTTAAATCAAAGGCTTTTTATTAAGTTAAAACAAAAGTTGAAAATAAAAAATTTAGATAGATAAATAAATAAATAATTTGTGCTATAATAGTTGAATAATATTTTCAGTGAATATCTTTTTAACTTTATATTAAATTATATTATTAATTTAATAGTTTTAAAATAAGAATTATATTAATTTATTATTAACAATTTTATGATAAATTATTTAAGTAATAAACACTTCTTTGTATTTTATTTTTTAGTCGTTATATATATTATATTCATTGAATAAATGATCATCCAATAATTCTTATTCAGAGTATTTTTGGATTTTAAATTAAAAATTTATTGAATTATTGTAGTTTTAGTATAAATACGAAGTTTTAATTGATTCGTAGAGTTTTAATAAGAGAGTTTCTATCAATAATAAAAAAAAATAAGAATAAGGCCACATTATATACAAATACAAAATAAAAAAAAATGAAGAATTACGCATACTTATTTTTTAATACAAGTAATTGCGAGATTTACTATAATTTTTTATTATCGTTCGACTATTATTAAAATCTTTACTTATGTTCAGTACATAACGATTGAAGTTAAATTTGATTGGTTAGTTTGATTAGTTCATCGATGATCGACAAATATGATAATTTTATGATGATTTTGTATGTATTTCGCGTATATTTCACAGATAGTTTTAAAAAACTCGCAAATTAACTTGGGTTACTGGTGTAGTTATGTATTGATTGCATCTTTTTTATATAACGAGGTATTCCTTACATTAGGATCAAATTGGTACTTTAAAATTAATATTTTTATTTAAAAATAATTTATCTGAAAGTTTTATTATTAGAGTAATTATTCTAATGTTCTAGCAATTTTATTTAAAAATATTTCAATTTGCAGGCCCTCTGGGCTTGAATGACATTCAAGTAACTAGGGAACAAATGATGTATAGTATTATTCACCCGACCCGACCCGACCCTGATTCTCTTCTTCCCCAAACCTCATTCCAATTTATTTATTTAATTAAATGACCTTATGCGACTTCCTAAAACCCCAGTAAACCTCTTCTCAAAACCTCAGCGCTTCTCAGCTCCCTTTTCCACTTTTGCATGAAGTAATCTGGCAGGTAATCGACCGAACCGGTGAAGTCGCACGTCTTGCCGCCGTCACCATTGTTGAACTTTGTCAGGTTCTTCTCTTGGCTTGACATGCTATTTTGGCTTTAGGTTTGAGCTATGTTAGAGAATGGCTAGAACATTGATGTATCAGCTGCTAATGGAGATAGTTGTGTTAGAGTTATTATTTTCATTATTATCAGTATTCTGAGAAAAAAAGCATTTAGAACTATTTATCGTCTTCTCATACTTCTAGTCTGTGAAAGGGTACAAAACAGTTTTCTGTTTCTACAACGCACAACCCTACCTTTTCTTTGTTGCAGCTATAGTGGAAGTAACACTACCCTATTTCCTTTTTTTCATGTAGAGATATACGTCATCTCAGATTTATATTTGAAGAAATTGTTTTCTTTTTCTGTGATGCTCAGTTTTCGTGTATGTGAATTTACCGTTTTTGATATTGTCCGTGATATTATTGTTAGGCTGGTTGGTTTATTCTATTTTTCCTGTCCTCCCCCCTACCCCCTTTTTTTTTTCTTCTGTTAATATGAAATGTCTTAGATATTTTAATTGATTTTTGTCAAATTGATTTCATAATCTGGAACAAAGAACAGACGCTTTCTTGATGGTTGATAGCTTAGTAACTCTGCTTACCAATAATTCAAGTCAATGTTCAGAAACTTACAGATAATGGCACTTGGCAAGAGGTGGCTAGAAGTTTTTTAGTTCAGATTTATTTTTAGCTTGCACTTCAGTTTCAGTGTCAGAATGATTGGCTTCATTAGGTTTTCATGTGTGTGTGTGTGTGTGTTTCACTTTATTTCCTCCTAAATGTGGCAAAAAAAGAGAATAAATGTGATTGGAGTCAACTCAAGTTAGTATATCCAAAGGAATATCAATCTTTTCTGAATTATTTTACCATAAATCTCCGCGCAAGAAACATGTTCTCACAAGGGTTTGTATTCTCTTTTGATATTCTTGATCCCTCCTTTTGCTCTTTTGATATTTCTGTTTTGCCTTCCCAAAGTAATAGCTGACTTTGGTTGTCTAGCTTTCAATTTGTATTCTCTTACGTAACGCATGGCTACACAAGAGGAATAGATATTTTGGGTTGTTCCTTTTTTATATATAAATTAATTTAGCAGATTCTTTCTAGACTAAGAAATAGCATGATATTGCTTGACACATCTTTAGAATAACATTTATAATCAAATAAGGTCTTCATAATTCTTTTGTCAATTTATTTGGTTAAAATATCATTAGCCATTGGTGGCCCGAAATTGTGAGATGTGGAAACCTGAGAGGGGCTCTTTGGATCTTGGATTGCATACCTAGAGCTATAATTGCTCGAGTATTATTGGTAGCTGCGATCCCCCCCTTTTTAGATCTCACTCCCCCATACTAATTTGTAGTCCTATTTCATTTCATGGCAATTATGTCCTTTGGGTTTGGGATGGCGAGGGGTTTGTCCCTACAATTTCACAGTATTTATACTATAGCTTGCAATAGGGATGCCACTGTCAAGAAGTCTTTGGTGAGTCCCCAAGGTAATGAAGAATGATGTTTAGAGTTGAGTAGAAATTTAAATGATTTGGAGACGAAGGAGATATATGAATTTTATGGAATCACTTTCATTGACAAGTGGATCACACAATTGTAGACAAACCAATTTGGAAGTTGAACTATTTGTGAGTCTTCTTGGTGAAGTCATATTATGTAAATTTGAACATTTGTGAGATGGAGGGGGAAGATTTTCCAGATTAAGAGACTTGGAAGATAAAGGTAATCTGACCTTTTTAACATGGGAATGTGGGAGGTAGTAAGGGAATGCATTACAACTTTGGACAAGTTGATAAGGAGAGGAAAATTCTAGTGAACAAATGCTACTTGTGTAAGAGAGATACAAAATCCTGTAATCACATCCTCTTGTGGCGCCCGTTTGCACGTCGACTTAGGAGCTTGGCTTATGATTATTAGGGTTTAGTTTGGTGATTGTTGGATCATGGAAGGAGGAGCTTTGTTCTTGGAGAGGCATCCAAGGGGTTAAGAGGTTAAGACTTATCCTTTGGCTACCTTTTGGATCATCTAAAAAAATTGAACAAAAGAAATTTTTTTTTTTTGAGATAAAAAGTGTGATGTATATACTAATAAGGTACAAAAAAAGCGGGTATCAGTCATATACAAAAGATTTATAAGAGAGTTAGTGTATCAATGACGTTCTCAAGATTCTCATCTTTAATAATGTTATGATCTAACAAAGTAGTCCCAAAATAATTTATCGATCTATCTCTTAATCTATATAGCCCTTGCTCTTTTTCCTCAAAAGCTCAAACATTTCTCTCTTTCCAAAGAACCCAAATAATGGTTAATGGAATTAATTTTGCAACATTTCTTTTTATACTTAAACCATCCCACGCCCAACTTTCTCCACAAACAGAGCCCGCCGTCACCCAATTGATCCCTAATAAATCATAAACCATGCGCCATAGGCTGTACGCCGTAGGACAACACATCAGTTAGTGGTTACACGGACAGAAGGGCTTTTGAGGCCAATTAAACTACTTTTGATATGTTTGAATATGCTTTGTTCCAGACTCTAAGCTTTTTTATTAGGGATCATTAGCGTTATTCTAATAAAGATATTGGAAACGTAATAGACATTTTGATTGATTTCTAAACTCGTCTGTGTATAGGAGGCACTAGTTGGTGCTCTTGGATATACTTCATCTCTTTTATTCTTTTAAAAAAGTCCATTGTGTTTGTATTGGGGACTAGAGGGGACTGAATGAGTCTGTGACACTATCAACAACTGATGCACCATTATAGGGCATAATCTTATGTATCTCAATTTTAGATTCATAGAGTAATATCCTCAAAAAAAAGGTTTATAGAGTAGCATATGTGCCTAATACTTTCCTATTCTATTTAGTTTTCAATACTTGATTTCTGTATATGACCAGTTGTCATTTTAATGTTCTAGGCGTACTGTTTTATCCAGATTAGTGATGATTCCATTTGTAATTTGATTTATGCAAACTATTAATAAAAAATGTGGTTGTTGCTTTGGTTTCTTGTTAGGTAATCTATTTATTTGTGGTTTTTTGGTTAGGTTCAAAATTTAACTTGGATAAGTTGAATACAATGGCTGGACCTTCTAAGAAATATTTGAAGAAAAAACCTATAGAGACTTCAAAGTTGAACAAAACATCAAAGAAATCATTCAAAACAAAGAAGGAACCAAAGGAAGCTGTTCAGTTGCAGCTTGAAGATGATGTTCCTGACTTCCCTAGAGGTTCAATTTTATTTTCTCTCATTTATTTTCTTTTTTACTGTGCTTGTTCCATTTGTTCCCGGAGAAACTCAAGCAATGGAATTGCAGATTAATCAAAGAAGTTTACTTATCTTTGTTATAGCAAAGAAAAACCAAGGTTTGTTAACTTGGGACAAATGCTTGTTCTAATTGCATTTCTTATTGTTTCCTTTGCCTTACGTCAAAATGGGGCTGACAAAGTTAGACATGAAATGATTACACGATCACTTTAGCCACAGGTTTAGCTGGCTTGGGTTTAGTCTAAATGGAAACTTTTGGAGACAACAATAAACATATCAAGTAAAACTCAGTTAATATATTTAGACAAATGGAACCCATTTTATTATGCCGGTGTTCTAAAAACATAAAAACATTTTCTTGCTTAAGAAGAAGAAGTATTATTGAGAAAGAAGAGGATGTTACAAAAAATACAGCAGATAAGATATCCAACTGAACGAAATCTAAAGATATAAAAAGGTATCATGCCAAGTAACTTGTTTATGACCAATATTATGAATCGATTTTGTTTTGAAATAAACAATGTTATGAATGAATTTTGTGGTTATTTTAAAGCACAACATTAGTATATTGTTATTATTTTAGATTAAACATTTTAATACGACCGGAGTTGATTAAAAACATATTACTTGTTTTATTAATAGGTTTCGTTTCATGTACTGAATTAATTCTAAGTTGATTAGCATATAATCTAACTTCTTTAATAAAACATGTTACCCTTTTATAAGGAGAATGTATTAGGTTTAATGATGACGAGATAGTTATTTAACTGGGTTAGTTTAGATTTAGGGATGAAATTTTTAATGTCTTACGCTAACATGGCCTACGCAAACATGAATTTTGTACCCTTGCTTCAACCTAAACAAAATCTTGAAGAGAATGTCCTTTCTTTGTTCTTGTAAACCTAGGAATATTGTGACTAAGAGTTTTGGACAGTCCAAGCCTAGAAAAAACCCGCCAAAATCTTATATGGAGTCTAACTTGCAATTATCACATACTAGGAAACGAATCTAAATTTCAGTTAGTGACGAGGAGTTGATGATTCTAATATGTTTCGTTAGGTTTACTATGGAGGCAACTCTATGCTTGCGTTGTTTGTTTTACATATTTGATATCTATATAGGTGGAGGGAGTTATTTAACCCAACAAGAACGAGATGAAATTAGGGCTGAAGTTGATGCTGAATTTGAGGCAGAGGATCGAGGTTTAAAGAATAAAAGGAGGAAAAAGATGCAGAAAAAAAGTCAAACAGAAGATGATGATTTCAGTTCCCTTTTTGGTGGTGGTATTACTGGAAAACTACCTAGATTTGCCAATAAAATAACATTGAAGGTATTTAGCAGCAAACTACTATGGCATTATTATTTATGGGGAGAATGCATATCAAGATAAACATTTGTTTGTTTCTGTTCATAATTCATGACGGACTCATAAGCAAGTCATGTTTAATTAGTTTGAATGATCCTATCAGTCTTTTCTTCGTGGTGGCTTTTGTTTCTTTAATTTTTATTTTTAGAATTGTCAAGTTTTTTCAATAACTATGCTTTTGATTGATGAGTGTAAAAGGCATGCTTATATTCATAGAACTATAGCTAATTAAATGTAGAATTGTCATTTGTCACTATAGTTAATAGTAGTATCATGTCATTGATCTAAAGTTTGTCTAAGGGTGAGATGGCTATAGATTACGTAAGTATATTAGAAATCATAATTCTATTAAATGTAAAATTATTACATTGTTTAGGAGTACATTATATTAGTTTTAGTATTTCTTAGTTTCACCTTATTTAGGAAAGGTTATTTGGGAAGCATTACAAATATCAAACCCTTAAGTATGATGCTTAAGACTTTTTAGAACTGATGCTTAAGAAAGTCTAGGTGTGATGTCTCGATTTTTTATCCCCTAATTCCTGATTGGACAAATCAATCCTATTTGTCTTGCATCAATATCTTATCCTTTCTAGCTTGTAGTACTTATTTATTCCTTTATACTATAGTTCTTTCGTGATAAAGGAGAGGGATTAATCTTGGTCTTGCTTCTTATGCTTCATATTATTATTGTTCAAATTGATGATTTTTTTTTATATAAGAAGTGAGTAGTAGTATAAATTAAGAACGCCAAGGGAGCGTAACCTATGTACAAGAAGATAAGTATTTACAGATCTATGAGTATATCTGCAAAATAACCTAAATCATCAAAAGAATCAAGGTTGTGACCAAGAACAATGAAGTGAAAGAAATGAAGCCACCTATCTTTGATAATAGCAAAATTTGTTTTTTTATTCTCAAAAATTCTACAATTCTTTTCTTTCCATATAATTCAAAGTATTGTTAAGGGAATTACTCTGTGCCACCTATTACACGTTTTGAGGCCTTCCCAAGCTAATAATTCACCTTTGACGGACCCAGAAATGATGCAAGAAATACCAAATAGCTTTTAAATCATTGTCCGTAGCTCATGGGAAATTGGGCACCAAAGGAGAAGGTGGTTGCAAGACTCCTTATTTTGCCTGCCAATTGTACACTGGTTAGCCAAAACAAATCCTCTTTTCATGAGGTTGTCTAACGTAAGAATAGAACCCATAGCAGCTTCCTAAGCAAAAATAGAAATTCTGGATGGAACAAAAGGATTCCAGATAATTTTTTAAGGGAAGTCAGAAATAGAGTCATTGCTGTCCATCAAATTCTTGTATAGAGACTTTACAGAAAAGGAGTCTTTCTTGTGTAAATTCCAGCTTAATTTATCAGTCTCAGTACCAATTTTGACAGTAGCTAGTAGTCGGAGCAGGTTTTCATATTCCACCACCTCCCAATCTTTCAAATTTCTGGTGACAGTCACATCCCAAAACAGAGGAGAACAAACCCAATAAGCATTTTCAATGAGCATAGCTTTGTCTCAAGCAATAGCGTAAATGTGAGGAAATTGGTTTTGCAAACTCATTTGACCACGCCAAACATCCTGCTAGAAATGGTTCTTATCACTTTTTCCAACCACCCATTTGGAGTTGTTTATGATCAGTTTGCTAGAACTCAAAATGCTCTTCCAAAGGCTAAGACCAAACGGACTCTTGTCCACACCGGCAAGATCATACACATCGCTTCCAAACCATTTGCTCACAATAACTTTCTTCTAAAGACTGTTTTTGTCGTTCCAAAACCTTCAAATCCACTTACCATGTAAAGTTTTGTTAAGGCCAATAATGGGTTTATCGGCCTTTTTAACTGTTCCCAGTTTACCAAGTGAATCTTTCTATTCGAGTCATCATCTCCCCCCAAAAGAAGCAACATTGAATGGATTCAAGTCGTTTTTTTGGGTATAGTGAGCACCGAAAGATAGTGGATATGAAGATTGGACAAGATGCTTTTGATTAGAGTCAGTTTTTCTCCTTTGGATAAATATTTACTTTTCCAACAAGCCAATCTGCTCGAAACGTATCAATAATCGGCTCCCAATTAATGCTGTCTCTATGTTTGGCACCAGGAGGAACACCCAAGTATTTTAAGGGAAGTTGGGTAGATTTGCAGCCAAGCACATTAGCAAGAAATCCATATGAGTTTTCCCCAAGCATAATCAATTCTAATTTTTCCATGTTGATTTTGAGGCCGGATACTGCCTGAAAACATAGTAAGATGCATTTAAGATGCAGAACATTTCTGACATTGACTTGACAAAAGAAGATAGTGTCATTCGCAAAGAATAAATGAAAAAAATTCAATTTGATGACCATTTTTCCCCACAAGGATACTTTTCAACATTCTTAAGGATTTAGCTTGCAATTCAAGTTTGTTTAGTGCTTACATGACAATAAGAAATAATAAAGGGGAGAGGGGGTCATCTTACCTTAAGCCCCTAGAAACCTGAGGGGCCATCATCGATCATCACAACAAAACAAGTAGTTGTAATGCATTTCTTGATCCAGCATCTCTATTTGATTACAAACCCAAGATTCTCAAGCATATATGATCAATAAAATCCCATGAGACATGGTCGAAAGCTTTCTCCATGTCTAATTTACATAAAACACCTATTCTTTTATTTCTTATAACATCATCAACCACTTCATTAGCCATAAAAATAACATCTGTAATTTGATGCCCATAAACAAAAATTTGTTGGTTTTCCGAAATGATCAAGCCAATGACTTTAGACAATCTATTCGCCAACACTTTTGAGAGAATTTTGTTGATACAACAAACCAAACTGATTGGGTGGAAATCCTTAATGCTGGTTGCATTTTTCTTTTTTGGGATCAAAACCATAAATTTGGAGTTAGTTGATTTGACAAACGAGGAATTCTTATGAAAAGCTTCGAAGAATTCCATAATATGATCCTTAACAACACCTCAAAACACTTGGAGAAATTTCATATTAAAACCGTCTGGGTACGGTGCTTTACCACCCTCCCAACTTTCAAGGCAGTTATATATCTCAGATTGGGTAAATTTAGTTTCCAATTGAGAGATTGTCAAATCATCTAATCTGTTAAAATGAAGATTATTCAGTTTCGGTCTCCAGGAGCACTCCTTTGTAAACATATTTTGGAAATATTTGCATGCACTAATCTCTCATTTCTGTATTACCCTCAATTCTGGAATTTCCAATAAGGAGTTCAAATTGATGATTTTAAAGCTTTCCTTTCAGTGTTTTGTCACATTTAGATCAAAGAGAATCAGACAAGTATTATGAATTTTTCTGTGGAATTTGTACATTTTTATTATATACAGATACTCATTACGGTTTCTGATAATTGATTTTTCTTGTTTCTCCTTGTATCTTTTCTTTCAGTGCTGGTGGTTTTCTTTCCACTAAATTCTTCCCTGATTTTTCCTTTAATAAGATGGATGTTTTGTTTACCCAAATATGGTATTAACTTTGAGCTGAACTTATTCTTTAATTTCAAATCAGAATATATCTCCTGGAATGAAGCTTTGGGGAGTTGTTGCTGAAGTAAATGAGAAAGACCTCGTGATCAGCTTGCCAGGGGGCTTACGTGGATTGGTTCGTGTTTGTGATGCATTTGATCCTGTCTTGGATAATGGAATCAAGGTGGTAATATACCATATTTTTCAAATGTGGAATTTTTGTTTAGATATTGATTTTATTTTTTGTTGAACTTGCATTGCATTGCTATTGAGTAATATTTAAAATTTGTTCTCTACCAGGATGGTGAAGGTAGTCTTCTTCCGGCCGTATTTTCACCAGGGCAGCTTGTTTCTTGTGTTGTGTTGCAATTAGATGGTGATAAAAAAGAGAGTGTGAAAAGGAAGATTTGGCTTTCTTTGCGTCTCTCTTTGTTGCACAAAGGCTTAACTTTGGATGCTGTTCAGGAGGGGATGGTATGTCAATTTAGTTGTATGCTTTTTTTTTGAAATGAAAAGTAGAGTAGTTGTATTAGTGTGAGCACCAGGGGTGCAAAAGGAACATGTACAATTATTTACAGCTTAGTCCTCCATTCTAGGAATCTTCTAGGAATCTTCCTATAAGTCTCAAAATAAACTGGAGGATGACCCGTAAGTAAAAAATTAAAGGTACTAAGCCATCTATTCTTCAGTATATCAAAATCATTAGTGTCATCAAGACCCTCAAAGGCCCTACTGTTCCTAACTTTCCAAACAGTCCATATAATTGAAATGGGAATCATATCAGCAAGGATACAATAGTTGCTGAGATGCTTCCAAGCCTAAATCTCTTCTCAAATTTAGTTGTATGCTAGACAAGCAACTGTTATGAAACATATGTCCCTTGTTATATTAAGATTCCCAAAATTTTTATCCGCTAATTGCAACTTTGATTGGAGTTATAGGAGACAAAAATCACCATAGAACTATGAATTCAGAAATTTTAAAATTATTGTCTATTTGCTTGGTCATGAACTCATGGCTGCCCCCCCCTAGATGTTGAGTTTTGGCTCATATTTAGAGCATTGTTGTTCACAGTTGGTTCCGTTAAGGGAAGGGGATTCTTGTGAAGCGTGAAGCCCCCAGGCTATGGTACAAGATTTTCCGTTGAAGGGCATTTTTTTAAATTGTGAGAGATATTCTTATAAAATTACATTACTAAATTTTTTCTATATATAGGAAACACTTAGTTGCACGTGGCGGTTCTAGATATAGTAAAAAATTATATAGTAGCCACATCATCAAACCAAGTTAAAATTTAGTGTGCTATTTCTTTCTCTGTTGCCTCTATTTTAGTTCGTGCATTGCATGTGCGATCTCACAAGACCAGAAATCCATAATACAGTTACTTGGTGCTTCTTTTTAGAGTGGGGTGGGCTCTAGAGGCTTGGGGGTGGGGAGTCAGGAGAAGGCATATTTCAAAAGAGAAGCATATCATTTTTTGGCTTTCTCACTCAAAAGAAAAGTTCTTATACTTTTTTTTTTTTTAAAATTTTAAAAAACAATCTTTATACTTTTTTTCCAAGAAAAACTATGCCACAAGCTTGTTTGTAGATATCTTTGATTTTGTATGTGCCTTGCTCTTTTTTAAAAGATCTTTTACTATGATATGATTTTTAATCCATTTGGTTAACAAGTAATTGACCTTGTATGGAGAGAATCTATTTGGAAGTGCCTATTAGCCCTTGTACGAATAATGACTTTTTTGTCCTCTCTACTCATGGCATCAGTGAGCCAAGAGGAGGAATGGTGCTTCTGGTGACTAGAAAGTTCTTGGTCATCGAAAGTAAGACATTTGATGTTGGAATTATGGAGGAGAGGGGAAAAGGCATAAGGGTGAGTGAGAATGGTAAAGGATTCCGATCAACTTTCTCTTATGGGAGGTGGAAATCGAGTGTCTTCCGGGTGCCTTGCAAGAATTTTATTGGATGAAAGGGAAGAAATATTTTGGGGGCATAATTTTTCTGGCAAAGACCACAAACTCTGGGTGGCTTTGGGAGGGAACAACAGATGAAAGTTTTTGGTTATCACATAGCATGGGGGGACAAATAGATACATTTTTATCCTAGAGGGACCACAAGCTAGATGGTTGTGGAGGATGATGGTACTGCTGCATGAGATGATGGGAAGGAAGTTTAGGACACCTAGACACAGAGAGAGGAGCAATATGTGCTCAGAAAAGATAGTGGGAAGCTTGGGGAGTGAGAGGGAGAAAAGTCAGGCGGCAATACAAACTATCACCACGTGTGTGGTGAAGTGCCCAAGTTGTCAGATTTGGAGGTTCGGAAATGAGGAGGTATGGGTGGGAGAAAGGAGAATTGGATGGGGAAGAGTAGATCCAAGTTCAAATTGGGTCAGGCGAATGAGAGTCACATGTTTCTATATCACCCAAAAGATAAAAAGGGGAATGAGAGTTGCATGTTTCTTCCCTTCACTAATACTCATCCAGGCTCAAATCTCTTCCCTTACAGAACCAACCATCGCCCAAACTGGTCTCCAATAATCCGTAGGCCATAGTTCATACTTATATACGAGCAGGCACCAAAGAAGGATGTGATTGACTCTGCATCCCTCTTGCATAGATAATGATTATTCACCAAAATGTTTTCCCTTCTCATCAGCTTATTAATAGTAAGGATACATCCACGACCTACTTCCTATGCAAAGAAAGCAACTCTAGGTGGAGTATTGACCTTCCAGATTCGTCAAAAAAGAAAATGGGTCTTGATAGTTTCCTTTTTCTTTTTCAAAATAACAAGTATAAGATTATCATTAAGTAAAGGCATCAAGAGGGTGCTGACCATGTATAAAATTATTTACAAATCTGTAAGTACTTCAATTAGTTCTCCTAAAGTTTCCATAGAAATCCTTGGTTGGCTCACAACCAAAATCCCAAGGATCTGTAACTATCTCTCTCTAATTTTATCTATACTCTCCTCCTCCTAAAAAACTCTCAAGTTTCTTTCCTTCCGAATGACGCAAAATATGGTGAGGGGAATTAACCCTAACTGTTTTTCCCCCCCCAACAAAACCCTTCCAAGCCTATAATTCAGCCCTAACGGTACCTACCATCACTCATTGATAACCAATAATTCCATAAGCCATCGACCATAAGATATATGCAACTGGACACCCAAGAAGAATATGACTGCAGGTCTCCTCCACCCGCTTGCATAAACAACACCAATTGACAAGAATCCTTCCCCTCCTGTTAAGCTTGTCAATAGTCAAGATACATCAATGACTCGCTTCCCAAGCAAAGAACACAATTCTAGGTGGAGCCTTTATTTCCTAGATTTGTTTATATGGAAGTCTCTTATCAATAGGTTCTTTCTTAGTCAAATATCTGTAAAAAGATCTTACCGTGAAGCTCTCTGTTGCATTATTGTCAACATCTTCACTTAACACAGCCGATTCCAGGGAGCCCAATCAAGTTTCATATTGACCAATTTCTCAGTCATTGAGATTCCGAGTAACTTTCACATGCCAATCCCTTTTGCCTTCGCCAATATCAAAAGCCTTTTGAATTGACATATCTTTACAACGAGTTATGGCATAAATTTGCACGAGACTGTTTTTTAGTGCTCTATCTCCAAGCCACCTATCTGACAAAACGCAATTTTACTCCCATCTCCCGCTCTCTATTATACATATATATGAAATTCCTCTTTTCCCATGTACACCTTTTTCCACATCCCTCTCTCGTGGGGATAAGCCATACTTCTAGAAAACCACTCGATAGTTCCATACAACATCAAGTAATAATAGAAAGATTTGACTGAAACAGACTCGTTGGTAATGAGACTCTAAATTGGTTGGTTATTACTCTTGTTTATTGATGTGCAGGAGAGTGTATTGAGGAGAGTCTTATAATAATCAATTTTCTAATCATTGAGGTTTCTCATAACTTCCACATGTTATTCCCTTTTCCCCCGTAATCTCTGAATGACTCAAAAACTGTGATATTCTTGTGTCATGCGATTGCATAGATATGGGAAACCTGATCTCTAAGCCATCCCTCTCTAAGCCAAATATCTTGCCAAAAGCTGATTCTGTCGTCAATGCCAACTCTTCACCTGATGCGATCTTGAAATCTATTCTTTCCCATGCATATTTTTTCCATATCTCGGTCCGATGTGGTCTAGTCAATAGTTTGGATAACCGCCGTCCATTCATGGTACCAAACTTTACCACTATCATCCTTTACTGTAGGATACTGTTTTCTTTCATGAATCTCCATAATTACTTAACCTGTGAAACTAGATTTATCTCCTGTAAAGATTTCAACTCCAAACCTCCATGACACATTGGCGGTTTGATCTTATCATATGCCACCAAGTGATATCTTTTTCCATCATTAGAATCGCGCCAAAGAAATCTAAACTGAATTGACTCCTGTCTTTTGGCGACACTCGCTGAGATTGTCAAAAGAGACATGTAATAAGTGGGGAGGTTGGCCAACTTACTTCTCTTGAATGGCAGTCTCCCCTCTTTTGGTGCGAGGTTTGTCTTACATCTCACCAACCTCCTTCTATACCTCGCCATCACAATATCTCACATCCTTACATCTTTATATTTGACCTTCAAAAGTAATCCAAAGTACTTAATTGGTAACTATACACTTTTACACACCATGACTCTTGCCAACCTAGAAGCGTCCTTCCCATAACCTATTCTCACCAACTTAGATTGGTTAAGTTGATATTAGGACTAGACATCGCTTTGGAAACTTAGTAAAAATGCATCTGATGTTAAACATTGCCCTTTCGTCCAGTTCATAAAACACTAAAGTGTCATCAGTAAAAAATAAGTGAATTATCTCCTTTGTATGCTCCATAAGCAAAAATTAAGTGAATTATCTCCGTTATATGCTCACCATCACCTACTTTAAACCTTCAAACAACTACAGCTCTCTGGCTTTTATCAACATTTTGTTCAAGACTTCCATGACAATAATAAAAAGTAGGGGAGATAATGGATCGCCTTGTCTAAGACCTCTGGAGGCTTTGAAAGAAAATATCTGTATATATAATATATTTTTTTGAAATAAAAGTATAAGACATAACTTGATGTGCTTATATTCGCCAAAAAAAAAAAATATCTATTTGCTCATGTAAAGTACACTACACTTACAAGTGCCTGTTCATGATTGAATGCCCATTTTAATTTAAAAATTATTATTCTGAAGAAGCAAATTCTATGTTGAATCTTGGTTCTGTGAGGTGCTGTTGCCTCATATTATGCTCTCTAGTTATCTTTTCTTTCTTATGATATTCTGATTGTTTTCATGATCTTTTTTTCATTGTGATTGATTACAGGTCTTAACTGCATATGTGAAAAGTATTGAAGATCATGGCTACATTCTTCATTTTGGATTGCCTTCTTTTTCAGGATTTTTATCAAAAAAAGGCCAAGCTGGTAGACTGCTAGTTACCTTTTCTTTTCACTTAGTTTTATTTACTCCTTTGAGAGTGTTTTTTTGTTAGTCTCTATATAATCTCGCTAACATGTTAATTTCCTTTCCCCTTTTGGGTTCTGGAAGTAATAGATTAAAGTTATACAGTCTCTTGCAATATAACATAACATTATTTATGAACACCTGACAGTGAGCCATAATGCAGCAATGGTGAATTGGAAATTGTGACAGTTCTTAGCCATTTCACCAAACCTTAAAGCTTCTTGTATTTTGAGAAACAATAAGAGCATCTTCATATGGCTGTTAACTTTAAGCTCAATTTTCCTTTATAGTGCATAAACACTTCTTTTGGTATGATGGGAGCACAATGATAAATTTGTTCAGTGGAAAAGGATTGGAGAGCATCTCTTTAATTTCTTCCCTCTGCCATGATTTCCTGGGTAGAAATTATTTCAGTTGCTATATGCGCTCATCAATTTTGATTCCAAAATTTATATCTTGTTGGTCGATTTATTTTAATTGCAAAATCTGTATGAGATTTCTTTTTTATTTGATACCATTGTTCTATGTTGTGAGCTTATGATTACTTTCAGATTCTATTAAAAAATTATGTGCACAATTGTTTAAAGCTTTTTTAAGATGTTAGGAATAGTTTGCTTGTATTTATCAGATTTTCATGTGTTTTTCAGCTTTTAGGGTTTTGGTTTGATAATGTTGATATTAGGCGAGGCTTCTATACCAAGTATTCACTATCTGGACCTGTCTGAATGTTATTTGGACTCTGCTATAAGGAGGATATTTAAAGCGCTTAGTTGCTTATAAGATGTTACAGTTGGGTTGGGAGATTTCTGAGTTTAGCAACATAATTTCTTTTGAAGTGCACAAAAACTTACACAACTTTGGGAAAAGAAGGATGTCTTAGTGTCATAGATGTGCTCTTATCATATATCTATTTTATATTTAATGGTTTTTTGAGTCTTCCAATCAGAGAGAAACCATCATATGTAAGCCACTGAGTATTCAGTTTACTTATTATGCTGAACTCCAATTTTCGGCTGTCTAACTTATATAGCAAGTTTTTCTCAGAGAATAGTCTATGGAGATACCTGCTGAATTTAATTTTTTTGAAATAAAAACAGTATAGGATTGATACCAACAATGGTGAATTTATGGGTATTATTTGCCGTTCAGACTGCCAAATTTTAATCTCCTGTTTCTTTTCTTTTTGTCTTCCTTTACAGAAAATGGAGAGAATGAATTAAAGACCGGAAAACTCTTACAAGGGGTTGTTAAAAGTGTTGATAAAATGCGTAAAGTTGTTTACCTGAGTTCTGATCCGTCTGTGGTGGCTAAAACTGTAGTATGTCCCAATCATTTAATATATCAATTCTCTCTTTTGGAAAAAAAAAAAAATTGTGCATACAGTTTCTTATTTATTCAGCTTGTACCTGTTTTCTTTCTTTGATAGAAAATGTTTTGTTGTGATGTTGTACAGACAAAGGATATTAAGGGCATCTCAATTGATCTTCTAATTCCAGGCGTGATGGTTAATGCCCGTGTGCATTCTGTACTTCAAAATGGAATTATGTTGTCATTTCTTACATACTTCACTGGAACTGTAAGAGCCATGAACAGTTTGATAGAGATAAAACAGGTTAAAAGGCTTCATGATTCTGCTATTTCATTTCTTTCTATTTCACATTTTCAGGTTGACATATTCCATCTGCAAAATCCATTTTCCACCAAAAAGTGGCAGGATGATTATATTCAAAATAAGAAGGTACTGTTTCATTTTATCCTTCAACTGATCTTGGATTACTGCTGAAAAATATTTTAATATGATCTCTTTCTATAGAAAGTTTAGTTTATGTTTCTTATCAGTTTTCGTTTATGTTCATGATACATGAGCTTCGATAATTGAACTCGTGAGATTTATGCTTCACATTGTAGATGCTAGTTTGAAACTTTTATTCTAACGTCATGCTTCAAAGATGAGGAGAAGAGTGAAAATAGGTTGATGGGCACATTCGTTTTGTCTCAGGCTAGTTAACTGAAACATCATATGTTTTTCTTTTTGATCTACAAAATGATAAGATATATCTGTTAGGACCTGGCTGTGACATATGATTTAACGGAACCGGAATTTTGAAAAAATATTAAAGTTTAAATAATTTTGGGATAATTTGGAGAAATTTGAAATGTTGGGGCAGAATTAGAATTAAAAGAAATAGTGAGAGCAGAAAAAGAATTTAGAAGAAAAAGAAGGTTTAGGAAGAGAGAAGAGAGGGAGTCGGGGAGAGAGAAGAAGGGAGTTAGTGAGAGAGAAGAAGAGAGTTAGTGAGAGAGAGGCAGAGAAGGTTTTAGAGAGAAAAATAGAGGCTGTTAGAGAGAGAGAGAGAGAGAGAGAGAGAGAGAGAGAGAGAGAGAGAGAGAGAGGGATATAAAGTTTAGAGGGAGAACAATAAACTGAGATTAAATTGCATAAAATTACATCTCTTAGATTTGATTTACAATTATTATTTATACACATGAAAGGGTACATGAGAATCATTATCAGTTATTGCAACTGTTCGAGTACATGAGAATTCTTATCAATCATAACATCTTCATAATTTTCTTGAATTTCAACAATCCCCCTCCCTCCTTGAGAATTAACCTTGCCCTCAAGGTTAAGATTTAACTTCCAAGCATTTGGTGTCAATGAATGTTATTATTTTTTATTATAATTATATATATAGATATTATTATATATAAGTATATATTTTTTACCGTGCTACCGAAGAACTCCCTACGGATCTTTTGCATCTTTTTTTCTTCTTTTGCTTCTTTCATTTCTTTTTCCACTTTTTCTTCTGTTTTTCTTTTCAACTTCCTCTTCTTTTGCGTTTCCTTCTTCCCTTTAATTCTCATCAGCGAGAGACAGAGAGGACAAGGGAATTGACTGGTTTGGTTTGGTTCAGTGGGGTCTGACCTGTTCGGTTCAATGAACCTATTCGGTTTGAACTGGGTTTGGTATGACCCCATATTACCCTTGAACCAGTCTGGTTCGGACCATACAGCTTTAGGGTTTCTTCAACTGGTTCAGTCATTGAATAGGTTTTAGGGTTTTTCCCTTAGAAATCGGTTCACTCCTTTTTGTTTCATCTTCTTTGTCACGCCGCAAAGGGAAAAGAAGAATCCCACTCTTCGCGCACCGCTGCAACAGTTGTTGTTGGTTTTGCATCCTCCAGAGAGGTAACGCCGCTGCTCAGCAACTGGATCATCAGATCGAGTTTTTGCTCTATCCGGTCGAAAAGTTTTGTAGTGTTAGTCATCACCGCCTACCATTAGGATATGAAACGTGGCTCTGATATTAAGTTGTTAGGACCCGGTTTTGATATGTGATTTATAGGAACTGAAATTTGGAAAAGATATTAAAGTTAAAATAATTTTGGACTATTTTAGAGAAATTTAAAAAATTGAGGGCAGAATTAGAATTATAAGAAATAGTGAGGGCAAAAAAGGAATTTAGAAGAAAAAGAAGGTTTTGGAAGAGAGAGAAGGGAGGGAGTCGGGGGAGAGAAGAAGAGAGTTAGTGAGAGAGAGAAAGAGGAGGCTGTTAGAGAGAGAGAGAGGTAGCCGAGAGAGGAGAGACAGAATGAGATAAAAAGTTTAGAGAGAGAATAATAAACTGAGATTTTATTCTATAAAATAACATCTCTTGGGTTTGATTTACAACTATTATTTATAAACATGAAAGGGTACATGAGAATCATTATTCGTTATTGCAACTGTTCAGGTATATGAGAATTGTTACCAACCATTGTTTCATGATCTTATTCATGATTTTCTGGGATCTCAACAACATCTTGGGATTTTCATCCTTTTCCTACAAACATCAATGACTGAAAATTTTTTGACTTGGTGCCTTTGATCTCCATACAGGACTTTTTTTGTTCATACCGCCCATGATTCTGGAACTTTGTCCTTGATTCCTCAAGATCCTATTTTGGTTGGCTGCCCTTTGAATTGCTATTTTCTTGTAGCATCCCTTTGGGTTGCTATTTTCTTGTAGCTTCCCTTTGCGTTGCTATTTTCTTGTAGCTTCCATTTGGTTTGCTTTTTTCTTGTAGCTTCTGTATTGGTTTTGATGTATTTTTGTTTTTATTTTCTTTGGAGGGTAGCCTGCCTCTGGGTTGTATCTCTTATTTCCTTATATAACGTATTTCTTTTTTATGTAACAAAATGATTTTTTTGTTCGAAATAACTATATAACAAAATGATAAAGTAGATTATTTGCCATAACTTGTTAAAAAGCTCTATGACTAAAATATTGTAGGCAAAGGAGTTCTGTTTGGCCTAAATAATTGAAGTCTTTGTGTTTACATAATGGGTTTTTTGCCATAACATGGCGAAAACTATTTATTGCAGTTTATGATCTTTGGCTCTTTTGCTGGGTTATAATCATTATCTCCTTATTATTTTATGGTGTTTTTCTTTTAAAGATTTGGTTTCACGTTTATAATCAAATCGTGCTTTCTTGTCCATCATATTTTCTTAGTTATTGTTTGTTTTTACTGACGTAATATTGGAGCTGTTTGATACAGGTTAATGCTCGTATCCTATTTGTGGATCCATCGACTAGAGCAGTTGGCCTGACTTTGAATCCTCATCTTGTCCATAACAAGGCTCCTCCTTTAGTAAGTTCATTAAAAAGTTTGTTTTTCGTGCTTTATGGTTGGATCACAGCAGCTGTAAAGACGAATTTCCAATGTTCAAGATCTTCATGCCTCTAACTATTATCTTAAAACTGTTTTAAATCAATGCTTAATTTATTTCAGATGATTCTTTACAAATATTATTTTTATTATGCGAGGTTACAAAAGCAATGTTTTTAGGCTTTTGCTTGGTTTTTGCAAAGGATATTCTGGCGGGGGATTACCTCTTTAGTTTTTTTTTGGATTAAAGGTTCGATAAATACTCTATAGAACAAAGAGGATGACTCGATATAAAAAAATCAAGGGTCTGGAACTATCTATTTTTGAGTATGTTAAAACCATCTATCCTCTACCCCATCAAAAGCTCTCCTGGTTTTCTCCTTCCACGATCCAGAATATGGTAAGAGGAATAATCTCCACCTGCTTCCTTCGACCACTAATGCCCTTCCATGCCCAAATTTGTTCCCTCACTGAACCAACCACAACCCAACTGATCCAAGCAGTCCATAAACCATAATCCATAGCTTGTATCTTACGGGGCGCCAAAGCAAAAGATGATTACAGGTTTCCTCTGCCTTTTTACAAAAATATCAAGTGTTAACTAGAATCTTTCCCCTTTTATTCAGGTTATCGATTGTCAGACAACATTTCTGCTAGCCTCCCAGGAAAAAAACAAAACTTCGGGGGGGGTTATTCTTGGCTTCTACATCTGCCGGTAGGGGAGTGCGCTCCATTATCGTTATGCGTGAACAGATTTTTGTAGAAAAATTTTACTGTGGACATATTATTCGCTGCGAGCTTCCACTGTGGAATGTCAATACTGTCATTCAAAGTAATAAGAGGAAGGTATGCAGTAGCTCCTCGCACTCACCAATTTCCCGGTCATTTAGATTTCTCGACACAAACACTTGCCACTCCCTCATCCCTTCACTATACCTTCCACAATAGATTCACAAATCTAGATGTTTTTCCTCTACGCAATAGCATAGATATATGGGAACTTATCCCTAAGGCTCCCACCATCGAACCAGGAATCTTCCCCAACCAGATTTTATCCCCCCATTAGCTTTCCAACTGATATTCTTCTGAAAGTTTTCCCACCCTAGACCTATCTTCTTCCATAAACTCTTCCTATGTGGTCTACTTCCCACTTTTGTAAAACACTCGCTATTGTCCCTTCCATATTTAGCTACAATAGTTCTTTTCCACATAGCACCTTCCTCATTGATGAATCTTCATAGCCACTTATCCTGTAATGTTTCATTCATCTCAACCATTGAGTGCATGCCTAAACCACTAACATGCATAGGTTTTTTAATCTCACTCCATGCAACTAGATGATACTTCCTTCTATCTCCTGTGTCACTCCAAAGGATACAAATTTGAATGACTTCTAATCTCTTGGCCATGCCTTTCGGGATTGTCGCCAGAGACGTGTAGTAGATGGGTAGATTATCGAGAGTGCTCTTAATAAGCGCGAGTCTACCTCCTTTAGATAACATAGCTTGTTTCTATCCTGCAAATCTCTTTTCTAAATCTGTTCACCACCGGATCCGATGTCCTTTCCTCCTTGAACCTAACACCTAAAGGCAAATGCAAACGCAAATACGTGATCGGCAAGCTAACAAGTCTACACCCCAAAGCCCTCGCCAAACCATCTCCTGAACCCAATCTCACAACTTTCGACTTGGCAAGATTGATGTTGAACCCAAATATTGCTTGAAAACCCATCAAAACACATATGATATTCAATAAAGCTCCCCTCTTTGGTTCACAGAAAAGTACGGTATCATCAGCAAAAGACAAATGAGTTATTTTCTCCGAGACCCATCCTCCTCAAATTGTAATCCACAAATTTCAAATTCACATGATTATATGCCTTTTTCCATGTCTAACTTAGACAACACTCCTTTTCTTTTCCTATAAATGAGTTCATCAAGCACTATGTTAGCAATTAAGGCTACATCCAAGATTTGCCTTCCTCCCCAAAAGCATGTTGGTGTTCCCCAATCAACTTGTCAATGACCCTCACCAGCCTCTTTGCAAGGACCTTAGCTATAAGTTTGTATATACCCAATTTCCAAATAACTTTTGAGAAGAAACGATATTTTTCATTAAAATTATGACCGGTCAAAAAAGAGTAGAGAGCTGATATTCAAGAAGCCATTTTTTTTTTAATTTCCAATGTAGTTTATTGTTTTAATTTTGCAGCTGTGTGTTTGCCAATAAGTGAAGTAAGGATTGATAATCTTCTAGTTCCCAATCTTGAAGGTTTCTCATTACTGGGACACTCCAAGAGGCAGGAATGACTGAACCAGCAATATCATTTAGCAATCTCGTAGATAAGAGGATATTTATCTTTTAATTTTTTTAAACTGCACCAAATTTTTTTTTCAGAAACGAACCTTGAACCCATTACCAATATTCCATTTTGAGCATTGAAATATCATATTATTTAGTATGATGATGTTCTTCTATAAACTGTAACCATAGTTACTGTTTTTAATATAAGAGAGATTTTATGGATTGCCAATATACCATTTTGAGTCTATCATCATTTTCTAGAGGCTGTCATGTTCATTTCAATATCTCCAAATCCATTTATCAAGAATTGCCTTATTTTGTTTGACTATTGATTTTAGTCCTAGGCCCCCTTCTTTTAAGGGTTTTTTGATCTCCAACCAATTCATTAAATGGTATTTCTTGCAATTTTCACTATCACCCCAAAAAAAGTTACATTGGATTTGCTCTAATTTTTTTGTCACCTTATTTAGTATGTTAAGCACCGATAAAAAGTAAATCGGGAGATTGGAGAGTGTGCTTCTAATCAAGGTCAATCTACCTCCTTTTGATAGAAATTTTTTCTTTTAGGTATATAATCTATTATTGAACAAATCGATCACAGCTTCCCAATAGTTACTGTCATTGTACTTGATGCCAAGAGAAACGCCAAGGTAAGCGATAGGTAACTGTGTCTGTTTGCAGCCCAAAACCACACTGAAGTCTTCATTTTTGGAGCTGTTTCCCAACAAAACCATATTAGATTTTTGGAGATTTATATTAAAACCGGAGACGGCCTGAAAGCATAGTAGAATACATTTTAGGAAGATGAGGGAGCTGACATCCGGTTGACAGAAAATCAATGTATCATCAGCGAAGAAAAGATGGAAAATTTCCGTTTTGTGATCTCTGTTACCTACAGTAATCCCTTTAATCAAGTTCAGTGATTTTGCTTTCTTAATAAGTTGATTCAGTGCTTCCATCACAATAATAAATAAGAGTGGAGAAAGGGGATCCCCTTGCCATAAGTTTCTAGAGGCATTGAAAAAAGTGGAGGGCCTGCAGTTGACGATCACAGCAAAACTAATAGTAGAAACACATGTTTTTATCCAATTTCTCCATTTGGGTCCAAAACCAAGTTTCAAAAGCATATAATTATGGTCTTTTCCATGTCAAGTTTACATAGAATTCCTTCTTTGTTGTTCTAATGACTTCGTCAACTGTTTCATTAGCAATTAAAATGGCATCAGCAATCTGTCTCCCAGGAACGAATGTGTGTTGACAGTTTCCAATGATGTTCTTAAATATCTTTGACAATCTTTTTGTCAGTACTTTTGATAATAATTTGTAAATACACGCAATGAAACTTATAGGACAAAAATCATTATAATTATTTGGCTGAGCTCGTTTGGGGATCATGACAAGAAAAGTTGAGTTGATTTTACAAAGGTGTTGTGGCTGTAGAAATCATTGCGACTTTGTCCCTATCACATTCCTCAAGGCTGCCCAAGATTACCTCTTCAGTGAATTTTTCTTCAAGCTGATCTCTTTCACCATCACTTAAACTATTGTATGGGAGATTGTCAAGATTGGGCCTCTAGTTATATTCTTCACAAAACAATTTTTGAAAGTGTTTTTTTGCCCCGTCTCTCAAAGTTTCATTACCTTTGATGCATCTGTCATTCACAACAAGTTCGTCAACAAAATTTACTCTTCTTCTGTGGTTAGCTAACATGTGAAAATATTTAGAATTTTTGTTCTTGTCTCTTGATTTCTGTTTCCAAGAAATTGCTTCTAAATGTAGTTTTTGTGCCAAATCAGCTTTCAAGGAATCCTTTTATTCGTATCAGATATAGACAATGAAACATTTTCCTCTTTTCTGTCAAGGAAATCAATCTTTGATAGGATGTTGTTGATGTTTTCCTCTTTCCTTCTGCATGCATTTTTCGCCCAAGTTTTGATTTCTATTTTAAGTTTTTTTAATATTTGAGCAATCTTGAAGCTGATAGTGCCAGAAATATGAGTATGAGTCTAGACATTTATCACCAGGGATTTGAAGCTGTCATTACCCAGCCAATTATTATCAATTCTGAATGTAATGAGACCCCATTTGATTCCGTTAGAGGAGAGCATGATTAGGAAATGATCTGAAGTGGGTCTAGAGAGCACATTTTGATTGATCCCAGCTAGTTCAAGAAGCAAGTTGAATGAAACTAGACATCTGTCAATTCTTGAATAAGATGGATGTTCCCTTTGATTGCTCCAAGTCCGCCGGCCCCCTTTTAATGGAAGATCATTGAGATCCGAATTGTCAATAAACTTTTGAAATTCCTCTATATCAGATTGTGAAGACATAGTTCTGCCTGACCTTTCAGAACTTCTTAAAATCATATTGAAATCACCTCTGACAACACCCCTATTGGAAGATCATTGAGGTTCACAATGCCTTTCTTTATTACATGGAAAAATTCTTAAAGGTAACCCATGTTGAAACCGTTCGGACCAGGTGCCTTATATTTTTTACATGACTTGAGGGCATCGAAGGTCTCATCCTCAGAAAAAACTCTCTCCAACTCAAACCTGCTGGCGTCATCCTAGTCCCTAAACTCCAACCCATCAAGCTTAGGTCTCCATCCCACTTCTTCTTTATATAGTCTATAAAAATAATCCCTGGCCTCTCTCCTTAACTGCTCATGCCCCCCACTACTTTATTATTGATCTCCAAAGATTCCACATAGTTAGTTCTTCTATGGTGGCTTTCCATGCAAT
Source organism: Carica papaya (assembly GCF_054855325.1). Classification (NCBI taxonomy): domain Eukaryota; kingdom Viridiplantae; phylum Streptophyta; class Magnoliopsida; order Brassicales; family Caricaceae; genus Carica; species Carica papaya. The sequence goes on along the minus strand of NC_142316.1, from coordinate 34,200,429 downwards.
GAAAATGACTTAAAGCGCCTTGATGTTGGTGCACTATTGATGTTTGTTTTCTGAGGCCGGAAAGATAGAATTTCATTTGGTTTTTGCCAATTTCATCTCTCTCTCTCTCTCTCTCTCTTGCCTTTTTCTGTTGCTTCTTTCTATGTAACCTTACTCATGGTTGTTGTAGTGAAGAGATGAAAATTCTTGTCTAGAAACTGACTAGGTTTATTTATACTCTGTGTTACCCTGTTATGGACTTTCTTTTATTTTCCTGGTGCAGCATGTTACGACTGGGGATATATATGATCAATCAAAAATAGTCCGAGTTGACAGAGGATTGGGCCTTCTTCTTGATATTCCTTCTGCTCCAGCATCAACTCCAGCATATGCTAATGTATGTTTAGCTTGTGCTGTTCATCATTTTCCCAGTAAATCAGACTTTTGGTTTTGTGCTTTTCATGTTTTATAGCATTAACTGCAGATATTTGATGTGGCTGAGGATGACGTCCGGAAACTAGATAAAAAGTTCAAGGAAGGGAGCTGTGTTCGTGTTCGAATTCTTGGGTTCAGACACTTGGAGGGACTTGCTACTGGGATTTTGAAGGTTGGTTTGAACTCATCAAGTACTTTGGAAATTGAATACTTCTGTAATGTGAAACTTTGATGCTGCAGTGTGCTTATAGCATTCAAGCAAATAAACTTTTTTGAAAATAGTGAGAGCTGGTGTTTGTCATGTTAAAGATAGTTCTAAAAATTCTGCAATAGGTGTTGGTTCTAGAACTGGTGTCCATTCCACCACCAATTTCAACTGTCTTAGTGTTTATACAATATCATTTTCATTGTCTGAAGATTTATGTGCATCACTAAATGTTTGTTGATTGTTGTTTGGCATATTTGGTCTTCATTTTTTTATCCTTCTTTTCCTATCAAACAGGAAAGTGCTTTTGAGGGGCCAGTATTCACCCATTCGGATGTCAAGCCTGGAATGGTGGTGAGAGCTAAAGTTACAGCCGTTGACAGCTTTGGTGCAATTGTGCAATTTCCTGGTGGTGTGAAGGCACTTTGTCCTCTCCGACATATGTCTGAGTTTGAAATTTCAAAGCCTGGAAAAAAATTTAAGGTCCTTACCTGGAAAGATGAGGATGTTATCGTGAACTAACTGTTATTCTTATATTTTAAAAGTTCTTGATAATTAATTTTAAAGCTCTGCTTTCTCTGTGGCATTGTTTTTCTGTACAGGTTGGTGCTGAATTGGTGTTCCGGGTTCTTGGATGTAAGTCTAAGAGAATAACGGTTACCCACAAGAAAACACTTGTATGTCCCCTCTGATTTCTGTTTCCTTGTGTGTCTTGGTCTATTTTGAAAAAAATTTGTCTGAATCTCTTTTCTTTGGTGAATAGTTTGTTTGAGGTGTAGATTGAAAAAAAATGAGAGATGGTTTGAAGTTTACCGAAGGTTAATAGCACTTACTTGGATGGCTGAAGTTTTAATTTAAATAACTAAAATTTTTTTGTCATATTATCATCGTGGAGAGCAGTTATTGTTTGTAACAAAGATATTGTTGTACATTTATTTAATAAAACAGCATCCAATGTGTTTTTCTATTTTATCTTTTGGTCATCGAGTTTCTTTTTTACTTAAGTCTTTTTGGTCCTCTAGTATAACTAACTTTCTCTTTTCTATTTTCACCACGACTGCCAATTTTTCATTAAAAATACATCCCTTCCACTCCCTCAGGGTCATATCTGCTGCCATCGTGTTTTGAGGCTTTAAGATAGTCTTTTTTTTAATTTTCTGCATTTGATTATGCTTGATTTTACTTTCATAGTTTGTTTCTGGTTAGTTAGTGTTAAGTCAAAAATACTATATGTAGCTCACACACTAGTACCTTAAAAGCAATTGCTGATTTTACTTTCCATGGTTACCTCTTTCTTTGCATATCTATTTTTGTGCCTTGAGATAGTGCCCAATCTTATTGGTGCCCTTTTTTCTGTTAGTTTTACATGCTACTTGAGTAACAAGAATATATATTCAACAATAAATCTTTAACTAATAAGTGAATCTTTTTGGATAAATTTTTATTTGTAATTTTCGCTCAATATTGACATCCACATGTCCATTTGGTTTACAAAACTTCAACAAATTTTCAAGTTTGTGATTTGTGCTTTATTGTAAGCAGTCTGTCCATTCTAATGCTGACACTTATTATGGATTACTTTTTCCAGGTGAAATCGAAACTTCCAATTTTAAGTTCATACGCAGATGCAACTGACGGGTTATTGACACATGGATGGATAACAAAGATTGAAAAACATGGATGCTTTGTCCGGTTTTATAATGGAGTCCAAGGATTTGTTCCCAGGCTAGTTCACAAGATCTAGATCACAGTTACTATAACTATGCTCACATGGATATGTATAGATGCTTACTTCTATTTGTGATTCTTCTACTTCTGTTCTGTATGTTGTGATCCCTCTGTGGCATGTTAAATTTCCTCCGCTCTATAATGTTTTGGACTTATTCTAAGAGGTGCTAGCTTATTTGTTCCTTGTTGTCTCCCGTAACCCTGTTTTCATGGTTTTTCATGGTTTAGACTGCTCCGCTTTTGCTCACTGTTACTATACAAATTGCTTTTACTTATTATCATCTTGTTTTTTCTTTCCTTTGCTTTTTTCCTTCCTTTCTGGTTGTATGAATAGATGCTGTTGCCACTTGGCTTTTGCTTATGGGCTTTATTGCATTTTTCATATTGTTCTGGCATAGAATGTTTCATGTTTTGAGGAAAATTGGAAATCTAGATTTGTCTTTCTTCTTTTTTGTTGGTTTGAAGTGGGTGGGACTTGGTGGAAGCTGAAGTTTCTAAAGAGTCAATGACAACAGTTGCCTTAATTCCAAGTTTGCTTTTCTTGGGTGATTTGAATGCTAGAAGAAGAGAGTTTTTGGTGTTATGGAGTCCTTTCTATCTGGTCGAAGAGGCTAATGGCTCCATCTGTAGAGCTTCTGGTTTAAAGGGCTTATAGTTTTTTGTAGTTATCTTCCTGTTTATCTAATATGTAGAGTCTTTATCATCTTCTTCTCTGGTGACAGCAAGGTTCTATCTTTTCCTATATAAAATCAGCTCCTTCTTCAGTTTAATTATCAGAAGTAGCTAATTGATTTTTCTTCATTTTGAAGCAGACATGAACTTGGGCTAGAACCTGGGAGTGATCCAAGTTCTTTGCATCATGTTGGAGAAGTTGTCAAATGTAGAATAACTGGTTCTGTTCCTGCTTTACGGAGGATCAACCTTAGCTTGATAACAAAGCCTCTAAGGTTTGTTCACTTCAACAATTAATCTTTAGGTTGATGCTTTTGTATTTCCTTGTGGAAACAAACTTTTTTGTTTAGAATAATATAAGAGAATACATTGACAAAAGTATTCTTCTATGGGAAGGCTCTTTAGCCAGATGGGTGGACCCTGTTGGTATCCGATGCCTACTTATGACCCATTATCTTGCCACCAAGACACACACACACACACACACACAAAAGGAACAAAAATGTGGCAGGAGGTTGTGATAAATTCTGTCGGCTGTCACTTCCCACCTAGTTTGAGTGAATGCATATATCTGATGAGTCAGGCATTCAGGGCTCCATGGTGAAGTTTACAAGTCTTGGATTTTTATGTCCTGCTTTTTTCATAAATTTTGACTATAAATTTTGTCTGAAATTTCATACAGGGTTTCTGAAGATGATGCAATCAAGTTAGGTAGCCTTATTTCCGGAGTTGTTGATATTGTTACTCCCCATGCAGTAATTGTTCGTGTTAATTCAAACGGTTACTTAAAGGGTACAATTTCTACTGAACATTTGGCAGATCGACATGGTGCGTCTCTCTTTTACCTTGAATTTATTTCTGCACTAGTTTTAGTTCTGGTTTGTCTTCTTGCTTAATGGTATTCGTTGAGTATCTATGGTTGTAGAGCAAGCAACTTTGATGAAGTCGGTTCTAAAGCCTGGATATGAGTTTGATCAGTTACTAATACTAGGTATGCTTGTAAGTTATTTTCCGTATCAATATTTCAGCATATTTTACATCTTCCTCCTTTTCTCTTTTAATATTTCTATAAGCTATTTTCGTTTGTGGTTTGTGTTTTCTGAAAGAATTTCTTTTATGTGGATGTCTGGGTTATATGTGCTTTCTTGAAGGAATTATTTGATGATAAACCTCCAGCTTTCTTCCTGTTTCTGTTAGTGCAATATTCTCCCTGTACTGTCCCGCCTCTTTCTGCTCTTCCCCCTTCCCAGCCAAAAAGAAAAAACAGAAGCTGAGTGTGTCAAGAAGACTTAATGATTCTTGTCCTAACATTAATGGTAGTAGTTAGAAAATTTTCTTCCTGATTTCTTCAGATATTGAAGGCAACAATTTACTACTGTCCGCAAAGAACTCCCTTGTCAATTCAGCTCAAGACCTTCCTTCTGATCTGAGCCAGATTCGCCCTAACTCAGTTGTTCATGTAAGTAACTGGAGCCACTTGGCCACTGATATAACTGGTTGCTAAGCTTGTTTGCAGAAAGAGTGTAATTGATTCTTACTGCTTTTGAGTGAACCAGGGGTATATCTGTAACTTGATTGAGACGGGTTGCTTTGTTCGTTTTCTTGGTCGTTTAACTGGTTTCTCCCCGAGAAGCAAGGTAAGTGTTCTTCTTATTACGTTTTATTTTAATTGCTTTTATTAATTTATATATGACTTTTAGTCAATTGAGACTTTGGCATTTTCCTTTTCTTTTGAAGGCAATGGATGAACTGAAAGTTAATATTTCAGAAGCCTTTTACATTGGGCAATCTGTTCGCAGTAATGTACTTGAGGTTAGTGAATGTTTCTTCTTCTATCTCCCACCCCTCTGCACCCCAAAATAAAAAAAAAGAAATTGCACATTCTTTCTGATTTATGATCACTTATTTTTCTTTTAGGTTAATGCTGATGCAGGTAGAGTAACACTTTCGCTGAAGCAGTCATGCTGCTCTTCAACAGATGCATCTTTTATACAAGAATATTTTCTGTTGGATGAAAAGGTAATCTCATTTGAAGAATATGCTATGATGCCTATTTTGTTATTACTGGCCCTTTTTCTTTTTGGTCTTAGTTAAATTTGGCTTTGATGGCGGGAGAAGGTGACTTTTTAATATTCCTTTGTGTTAAAACGCACGGGCTGTACAAGGATATTTTGTTGCCTCTTTTATATAGGAACTAGCTGTCTGTTCTTTATTGGGTTTACTTTGTTTTGTTCCGGCCCATCTGGCATCTCAGATTCCTTTTATTCTCGATTTCTAAGGGATATCCTGTTCTCGTGTTCTAATAATACTTATTTTCTAAAAAATAGGCCTTCATCATGGTCCATTTCATTTGCTTCCTAGTGATGCTTCATTATTATCAAGCAAAATTGCATATTTTGTGTCATCTTACAAATTGCACTAATTAGTCAGAAGCCATATAAGATTCTGATACATATCATCTTTTCTATCAGTACTTTGTGATAATCATGTACTTATCTCATTCTTTTATCCAGATTACTAAGCTGCAATTATCAGGCTCTAAGAGTTCCGGGTTAAAGTGGCTGGAAGGATTTGAAATTGGCAGCATTGTTGAGGGAAGAGTACTGGAGGCAAAGGATGTTGGAATTGTTGTCAGTTTCGAGGAATATAGCGATGTTGTTGGTTTTATTGCCCATAATCAATGTATGCTTCGTGAAATTTTATTTAAGTAGTTGTTTTCCTCTTAGCTATCTATCAGTAACCTCAAAGAAATTATAATATCTGCAGTACCACCTGGAAATATTTTGGAACCAGGCTCTGTTGTTGAGGCTGTGGTTTTAGATGTTGGCAAGACTGAATGCCTTGTCGAATTATCTCTGAAGCCCGAGTTCATTAATAAATCAGAGAAAGAGAAATCTCGCAAAGAAGCTAAGAAGGTTAAGGTTTTTCACCCTGCCTCTCTTACTGATTTACTATGATGCTTTTGTTTACCACATTGAATATGTGGATTTGATATAAATCTGAATAGTGCCAGAAGAAAAGAATTTATTGCAATTTTTGGAACTTTTCAACTTGGTCTAATTAAACCATCCTTGATTTTAGAAGCGGAAAAGGGAAGAACCGAAGGAGTTGGAGTTGTATCAGACAGTGAATGCAATTGTGGAAATAGTGAAGGAGCATTACTTGGCAAGTGTTTGATGCTATTATTTTGTCATGTGATATCTTGCAATAAACATTTTCAAGCATTTCTCAACTATTTTTCTTCTTAAATCAGGTTCTGTCGATTCCAGAGTATAACTATGCTATAGGATATGCTTCGATATCAGACTATAACACGCAGAAGTTGCCACGAAGAGAGTTTTTAAATAGACAAAGGTGAGCATGGTTTTATTCTTTTTCCCTCTAATCTCTTCAATGTTGCCACCTGAATTGGTTAGAAATTTGCTCGGGGATTATAGTCTCTGCTCTGATTCCCTTTCTCTTGTTTTTGATGCTTGCCTTTTGCCTTTTTGCATTTCAGAAATAGGGAATCTAATTGTTTGGATCTAGCCACTGTGCAGTAATATCTAATTGTTTGGATCTAGCTACCGTGCAGTAATAAGAAAAAATTGTGTTCACAAGCCAAGAAGTGTGCTACTTGTGCAAAGATATAGATTTCCAATCCCTGTTTTTTATATTTTTGGAATTGTGGTAATACCATCAACAGAGTTCACTGATGGAATTTAGTGCACAACTTATATTAGCCCTTAATAGCTTCAGGAGAGACCATTTGCTTCATTGTAGTCTTTGATATCCAACAAATGCATCAGCTGCACCCCTCTGAGAGTTTCATGGCAGTGGGAGTTATTGCTATTATTCTGCCTTTCTTCAGACCATTGTTGCCAAAAGATCTGGTCCAACCCAAGGACCCTAGCCAAATCCGAGCTCAGGTGCCCCTCTTCCAAGCAATCCCATCCAAAGCACTAGTGGCCCAACTAAGTAGGCGATTGGAGCAGATGTTGCTTGTGTTGTCAGTTTTAAAACTGTTGTTAAGATAGTTGTTCACTAAAACAGCTTTTAGTCAAAAATTGTTTGGTGTTTGGTCGAAATAGCTGTAGAAGTGCTGTCATTTTTAAAAAGCAAAAAGTTGTGTATTCATTAGAAATGACTTTTGAGATTTCAAATGTAAATGTTTAGTAAAAACCAAAGTCATCTTTTAAAAATTATGCATGTAACTTTTGTATTTAAACTTATTAAAACAGATTTTGACTTTGACTTTTGCCAAACAAAAGTACTTCGTATTTTATTTGTTTAGTTGCAAAAGCTTTTTTGAAACATAAAAGTCAAAGCCAAAAGCCCAGCAAAACGGGGTCTTCCTCCTTTTCTAATATGGGTATTGTTAAAAGAAACCTGATGCTAGAGTTTAGGCTTTTCTTTCATCTATTCTAGTGTATGGATAACCACACAAGTCCAATGTCCTAAGAGGTTTTGCCCCATCTACCACTTAGAGGCCCTTTCTCTGGTACCCCTTGCCTTGAGCTACATGCTTTTGAAACTAAAAAGGATGACCCCACAATTTTTTTTTATATCGTGAGAGATTGTGTGCTTGGATGATGTTTCTCGTAAAAGGCTATGCGCCATGCCCATAAAGATAAATTGGGATGTGGGAGACTCCTCCAAAGTAGACCCAAGTCCATCTTACCCACAAAAAGGGTAGATCCAGCAGCTTATGACCACCAATGAATCTTGAGAAATGAAGGGAGCTAGGAGCGTTGAAGATATCACCAGACCTCTGAGAAGCATGCAAAACCATATTAGAGTCTCCTATCACCAAGAAGAACTCCATTTGCCATAGTTCCTGCAATGTTCAATACCTCATTTTATTCCCCACACACGGACACCTTGAGAGAGAGCTGCATTGAATCTACCATCTTGTAAGCATGAGATAAAGAGAAGCACAACAATAATGTCGATCAATTTGAGGACTTACAATGTTCCACAAATTCAGAAAGCCACCCCTATTTTGAAAAAGGCATTTAACTAGCCTGTTGTACGTGGCTTAAATGTTGTTTCCTTCAAACAAAACAAGCACCACTTTCTAATTATCAAACAGATTTTTGATAAGTGGTCTCTTCTTATCGTTCAGGGCCTTCGACCTTTCCCTCTATGGCATCCCCATTGTTGTTTTTGCAGTAATTTAGAGTCCATTCCAATATTGTTGTCTCCATATCTCCAATTATGTCTCCCTTCTTCTTTTCTCTCTTGTTTTTAGGTGTTTTGCTTGTGCATGTCTCCAAGCTCTTCTCCTCAACCCCAAAGTGCCCAAGAACGTCCAAAAAGAGTGCATCTGCACTATACCATTGAGAACCAACTCTTTCACCAAAAACAAGAAAACAAGCTCATAAAAAATTCCTCGCCTTCCTTAATATCTAAATCCCTCCTAGGTCAAAATCCTCCTTCAACTTAGTGCCCCAGTCAGGTTTTTCCCTCCCTGCTCAGCATTCAACAACACCAGGTCCCAAGCTAAAGATTGAACATTCTTAATACTTGCTTCACTTGCACATCCCTCCACCTGTTCCGAGCCACATGCATGCCTTGTCTGAGTGACGGGAGTATTATCCAGAGGCTTCGAGTTGCAGACACTAACCTCCTTATGTTGCAGGATCCAGACCTCAATAGCAGTGGCATGCACAGGGAAATCTAACTGTCTAGTATTGTGTGTCTGATTAGGTCTCATGTTGTTCTGGAATCCAATGTGAGAACTAGAAACCATAGAAGTGGAGGCATTAGGGGTTGGATTTAAAGAAATCTTGGGCATGAAAGAAACATGAGGCTTTGTACTATCTGTTTTTTTTTCCTTTTATCAACCTCTTTACTTTTATAAAGAAGTTTCACCCTGACATTTTGAGTTCATATCAATCTTTGGCCATCTTTTACCTGATCTTTTGACCTCTGTGAACAATTGATTTTGACTTGAGAGTTCTGAGGAAATAATTTTTCTCTTAACCCTTCCTAGTGATTCTTGTCCACTTGGCAAATCTTGGTTAGTTAAAGGAAAGGCAACTCCAATTGTTGGATGGCTAACACACGCACCTAAGCTCATTGGTTTTGTCAACTGGAGCACAACAGCAACTACGTTTAATAAGGGGATTCAGAGGTTCCAAACATTCAACACTTTGGTAACAACTGTGAGCAGTCATGGGCACCTATCACCTCCACTCCCAGTTGAAAATAAAAATAAACAATATCCTTCGGCCAATACTATCATATGCTCCAATGAGAAGAAAACCAGGAGTTTCTGTTGTTTGTTCCTTCCAAGAGCCAGGGCCACAGAGTGTAGGGGAAGGCCCTTGCATAGGCTGCCACAATCCTTACCTTTGAATCAAAGTCCTTTTTCCAAAATAACTCACAAAAAACTGTTGCGTTGTTAATTATCTTGTATTCTTATTATTTTCTATCAGAATTTCCATAATATTTTTGTTGCACGTGGTTATCAATGAATGCACCTGTGGCTGAGGGTGACTTAACTGGCTCACTTGTTGCAGTGTCAGTGCCACTGTTGTGGCTCTTCCAAGCCCTTCAATTGCAGGAAGGTTGCTTTTGCTTCTTAAATCAAGTGCGGTTTCTGAGACATCCAGTTCAAAAAGGGCCAAAAGGAAGTCCACCTACAGTATTGGATCACTGGTGCAGGCTGAGGTAAGTGTTCGCATATTTGTGCCTACATCTTTTCCTTCTCATGTTAAAAATATTCTCTTATTGGGTCATATCAAACTTTTCTTTAGAAAAACTAATGTTACTTTGTTGATTGTTAAAGGATGATTATATGTATACTTTTTCAGTTGACAAAGCATGCTTTAACTGTAACTTTTGTTCAGATTATTGAAATCAAGCCTCTTGAACTAAGAGTGAAATTTGGAATTGGCTTCCATGGGCGGGTTCATATAACAGAGGTAAAATTCATGAAATGTTTTTGTCATCATCTGTGAAGCTTTTACCAAGCACAACTAAACCTTGTCTCGTTGGCAGGTTAATGATTCAAATGATTCAGAAGAGCCATTTAGTGACTTCAGAATTGGGCAAACTGTAACTGCAAGGATTGTTGCAAAGGCTAAACGATCAGATAATAAAAGAGGCTGCCGGTGGGAGCTGTCTATAAAACCTAAAGTTCTTTCAGGTAATCTAACATGTTTAAGAGAATGTCTTAATGTTCAATCATCAGGGAATATTTGATTATCTGATTGTTTGGCGTCAATAAAACCTAAAGTTCTTTCGGGTAAATCTAACACGTTGAAGAGAATGTCTCAATGTTCGATCATCAGGGAATATTTTATAAACAGGTTAAACCTTGAGTATTTGTTTTGGTAGGACAACTATACCTTTTGTTACCAAACTCATATAGTGATAATCTGGCAGGTTTTTATCAAAAGATGATGATGTGGTAAAGTGGTTGAACTTTTCCCTAAGTATTTCTTCAGAACTTGATTTTCTGTTGGTCAAAGCTTACACTGACTATATACATGGTTTGCCAAGCATTGGATAAGTGCTTTTCAGGGAAATAAGAATTGTACCAGGGTGCATTTTTTATTCTTTTGATAGAAAGGAAGTATTATTAGGAATAAGAAGAGACGAATGCAATCACCAGAAAATAAGGCATCCTCGAAATGTCGAAAAAGAATCTAAAATGTAGTTAAAAGAGATATATATAGATGAAAAGGATCCATCTTAGTGAGAGCATGATTGGAGTAATTCATGTGAGCTTTGGTCCATAAGGTAGCCAAAAATGTCAGGCTATCCCATATCTCCTGAAATGACAAATAACGATCATAAAAAGCACAATCTTCTGCATTTAGATATTATCTGAATGAGATCTGCAGGTTTTCTGCAGTTTCGCCAGAATCCATGATTTTGCTAAATCTGCAATGCACAAATTTATGAAAGCTAGCTACTATCTTACAGAAGTTTTGGTTTTACCGCAGCTTCACTCTGGATCCATTATTTGGCTGAATCCATCTAACTGTCTAGGCAAACTGGTGCACTTAGGTTTATAGTTGTTGCTTTGTATTTTTGCCAACTATTTATCATTCAACATAAATTTCAGGAATACCGGAACAGTTTTGTTTATCTTTGTTGAATAAGACTTAGAGAATATGGAAGACATTAAACTTTGTGGATTTTTATAAAAGCATTGCTACTTCTTTGTCAATTATCATCAAGTTGCTGTCTGCTGGAAATTGTGTTCAGGTTCCATTGAGGTGGGGGGTGATGTAGAGACTGAGAAATTTGAGTTTGCAACTGGACAAAGCATCACTGGATATGTTTATAAGGTGGACAGTGAATGGGCTTGGTTAACAGTTTCTCGACATGTGAGGGCTCAGCTATTTATTCTTGACACTGCATGTGAACCTAATGAACTTGAAGAATTCCAGAAACGTTTCTATGTGGGGAGGGTTGTCTCTGGTAATGTTTTAACTGCAAACAAAGTGAAGAATCTGCTGCGATTAGTTCAACGTCCTTTAGGCAATTCTCATAGACTGATTGGTGAAAAAGATAGGAAGATGGATAAATTAGACAATAATGTGTTTCGTGAGGATGTAACTGCTCATATTCATGGAGGAGATATTTTGGGTGGTAGAATTTCCAAAATACTGGCAGGTGTTGGTGGATTACTTGTGCAAATTGGTCCTTACACATATGGAAAGGTTCACTTTACTGAACTTAAAGACTCATGGGTCCCTGATCCAATATCTGCGTACCATGAAGGGCAGTTTGTCAAATGCAAGGTCCTAGAAATTGGTCGCTCAGTCAAGGGGACTGTTCATGTTGATCTATCATTACGTTCATCTTTAGATGGTATGCTTTGCCGGAATTCCTCTGAACCTCGCATCGACGTGTAAGTCAATGATTATTTGCAGTTCGTTTTTTACACGTTTCTAAGAACTTCTTAGGACGCTTATGAAGCTGCATGAAATTACTCTGATAATGTTTGTTTGAAAGTAAGCCCTTTCAATGATTAAAATTCTTAAACCTGCTTTTCATTTTTTTGAATAGAAGAACTGGATTTCTGTGTGAGAAAAAACATGCTTCTGCAGACTTGGTTGATATATTTCTTCAAATTATAGACTTCCATTCTCTTGGACAATTTATCAGCTTGAGAAATTTTTCTAGAGTAGAGAGATAATTACTCATAATGAATTGCTATATGGTTTGTAGTGATAATCCTAGCAGGCGTATTGAGCGTATTGAGGGCCTATCTTCTAATAGGGTTGTGCAGGTAATGGTATTCTCTACCTCAATTTCTACAAATTTTAGTTGTTCTTTTTATTATCATGATAATTTATAGCAAAATATTTTCTTCAGGTAGCCATTGAAAATTCGGCCGTGTATGAATGGCCTATTAAGATTGATGTTAGTTTCATGTTTGAAATGGTTACATGTGCATGATGTTTATTTTTGAACCTTAGGCATTGTAGTAACCCTTTTTAGCAGGCATTCTGATATTGATTAATGCAACCTTTACTTGGGAAGAAACATACATCATCACAAACTTGAGGAGAATAGTTTTGTATTGGGTTTGAGAAAGACTATATTTTCTTTCATTGGTGTATTTTTTTGCTGAATCACAAGATAGAGTCTTGAGTACGTCATTTTCATCTTTGTTTTTCACACAGAAAATCTCACCTTGCTGGCTTGTTTATGTGTTTTGCACTTCCAGGGTTATGTGAAGAATGTTATGTCGAAAGGATGTTTTATTATGCTTTCGCGGAAGGTTGACGCGAAGGTTCTTCTATCAAATTTATCTGATGGTTTTGTTGACAGCCCTGAAAAAGAATTTCCTATTGGTAAACTTGTTACTGGGAGGTATATATTCTGTTCCATATAAATACCTTTTGATACTCATACGGAATTATGTTTTCTGGTATTGTGCGGCACTATACATAATGAGAAGCTCAACTGCAGGGTTCTAAGCGTGGAGCCTCTATCTCAGCGAGTTGAAGTGACATTGAAAACCTTGGATGCCAGCGGTGCACCAAAATCTCATATCAATGATTTAAGGAGCCTGCACGCTGGAGATATAATTTCTGGCCGGATTAAGCGGGTGGAGCCGTATGGTCTATTTATTACAATTGAAAACACAAACATGGTAAGAACAGTGAGATGTTCCTTTTGATGTAAACAGAGACCTAGATGTCAGTTAATCTTTCAATGGGCACTACTCTCTTTCTATCCAAGAAAAAGAGTCTTGCAAGTTAAGCTAAAATCTCTGTGGTTTTTCTGTAGTTTTGATGCTAGTTCTGTCTTCAGCCAAGAGATTGCTGTTCTTTTTGTCTACTTCAAACTATCTATGTTCTCAATATATGTTTTGAGTGTTGATATGGATCTGCGCGTCTTTTGTGTAGGTTGGATTATGCCATGTGTCTGAGCTATCTGATGATCATATTGACAAAATTGAGGCGAGATACAGTGCTGGAGAGAACGTTAAAGCAAAGATATTGAAGGTGAATATTTTTTTGTAAACTGGAAATAATAGTGAGCTGTTCATCTGCTCCATAACTTTCCTTAAATACTATGGGTATTAGCAGTGTGTTTAGGATAAATGAATTTCATGGAACTTTTACTTTTGAAAATCAACATTTTTAAAAAATGTGTTTTATTTTGGAAAATTGGATTGTGCAACCACAGAAATGCAGAACAAGAACATCTTATTTTGTAACAAAGTTTCTACTGAAGAATTTTTTATAATAATAATTATTATTTAGTACTTTAGGTTATTTAGGTTTAATTATGTATTATAATATTTTAATTTTCTACTTAGGTAGATTTTAGGTATGATAGGCATTAGAATCTTTTAGATTTCTCTTTTATAATTTTTTTCTTAGTTGTACTTACTGCCTCTAGAAAGATAATAGCTATCAGTAAAAAAATAAGGGAGATACTGATGGATTGAGAACCTCTTTGCTCTTTGTTGGGGTTTTATTCTCTGTTATCTCTGTCTTTGTTTTTTCAGTTATGATTCTGCCAAATGATAGACTCAGTTTATAATTTCCTCTGGCCTATCTATATTTTCTTCTTCTCATCGAAATTTCTTTTTTCTTTTTTTTAAACTCTGTAGGACAAATTAGTTTAACCACTACTCATCCTACATCACAGCCTAAGATATCCTAAAGAATAACTAATATATCTTTTTCTATGTTTGATTGCCAGCTTGCTGCCCTTTGATGTCATAACAAAACCTGATTATAATAATGAATGCTCATTGTCATTTTTCTTTCTGAAAAAAAAAGAAAGAGGGAGATGCTCACCATTATCCCTCCTGAAGTTTTCTTTTGTTCCCTGATCAATAACTTTTCTCCATCATGTAGCTGAAAGTTAGTTTGAATGTGATCTCACCCTATTAGTAGTGGGATTCGGATCATTCGTCTTTTGTGAAAATATATGATGTTTGTCCCTATTTTTAGGTGGATGAGGAAAGACACCGGGTTTCTCTTGGAATGAAGGGGTCATATTTGAGGGATAATATTGACCTTCAGATGTCTCCAAAACAAGAGTCTAAGGAAGCTGTTACAGAAGATGGTTCTGGTGAGGGCAACATTACGTTTCAGGAAAGTGGTGCAAATGGGGTCCAAATGACAGATGCTTTATGTGAAAAGGAAGCATCCCTGGTTCTTGCACAAATGGAATCAAGGGCCTCAGTTCCTCCCCTTGATGTCACTCTTGATGACAGAGAGCATTCTGAGGATGATAATTTACCTTGTCAAAGTCAAAAACTTATTAAAGAAGCAGATGCCGTAGATGAGAGGAAGGACAGATGGGAAAAGAAGAAAGCAAAGGAGGAGAGGTTATTTCAATTTAGCCTTTTTGCAGTTCAGTATTTGTGATTGTCTGTGTAAATATTTCTTAACTCATTTCGAGAGCAAAACCCGTGCAGGGAGCAAGAAATTAGAGTTGCTGAGGAAAGACTGCTGGAGAAGGATGTCCCTAGGACTGCTGATGAATTTGAGAAATTGGTCAGAAGTTCTCCTAATAGCAGTTTTGTTTGGATAAAATACATGGCCTTCATGCTCTCTTTGGCTGATGTTGAGAAAGCCCGATCTATTGCTGAAAGGTATTCTTTTTGCTAGAAATGTTTGTTTGAGTATGCTGTCGAACAAGAGATGTTTACCTGCTCTTTTTGGATCTAATTACTTGCATGGACTCTCACCCTATTCCTGACCACTTCTCTTTACATGGTTTTTTTCTTGAATATTCTTCTCTTGAGTAACTTCCAAGGAGAAAAAAGGGGAGCACGCCTACACTAGCAAGGGGTGGGGAAAGGTTCTTTGTGCTTTAATATGTTGATAAGTGGATAAATTTATCCAGGCAGGAGCCAGTTGAAACTTCTCTTTTAATATGCCTTTTCAGATGGAAGTAAATATACGTATCTCTTTGTTAATTTGTCACTGGAAAAAAGAACTGATAGGAATGAACTAAAAACAGTAGTATTATTTTTTTCTTAATATTTCCAAAAAAGAATTTCCATATATTGACCCATATTGCACCTTCAATCACTTTTTTTTTTAATATAAAGTAAATTATATTGATATATGCATTTTCAATCACTTGAGCATCTTAAATTTGTTATGTTAATCTCTTTGTGTACCTTATTCATGGATTTGCTGTTAGTATGTATGATCCAACTCTTTGCTACTGCCCAAGAAGGAGTGAAAGTACCAATTTAAATTATTGTATTGCTATTTAACATTAGTTTTATAGTTGAACTTGTAGAGATGGGCCAGGAAAAGGAAAAGAAAAAGGAGAAACAAAAGTAAGAGGCGATAGACAAGTAAACCTTATCCCTAACTGTTTTATTATGTGAGATTGAAAGGGCTCAAGTGGTAACTTGTATAATGGACCAATGATCTTTGACACATAGACATCCTTTTTTTTATATATGGTTTCTAACTCCCAAGAAGCTTTCATTGCCATGCTGTCTTACTTTGCTTTCAATTGTATTTTTAATATCCATTTTGAGGTCTGTCTATTTTCTTTCAGTTCATTGTATCCATGGATACCCCTGCAATTGTTGTTACATAAAGCTAGTTATGATCAATTCTGAAAGTTCCTCAGCGAGTTGCATGTTCATATAATGTTTTTTTTTTTTGGGTTTTAGAAGACCTCCAACATGATATCCAAATAGGGATTAGTTTCTTTCCAAATGGCTGTGGGTCGTGCTGATATCTGTTAATTCCAAGAGTGGCAAATAAATTTTAACTTGTCTTTATGAAGGGCCTTGAGGACAATAAATATTCGAGAAGAGAATGAAAAGCTGAACATCTGGGTGGCTTATTTTAATTTGGAAAATGAATATGGAACTCCTCCGGAGGTGAGACTAGTTTATATGCTAGTGTATCTTTACTATAATTGGTTTGCATTGTGACTTAAGTTAGGAGATGTTTTTTTACCCTTTTCAGGAAGCGGTGGTGAAAGTATTTCAAAGAGCATTACAGTACTGTGATCTCAAAAAAGTTCACATAGCTCTATTAGGAATGTATGAGAGGACTGAGCAGCATAAGTTGGCTGACGAGCTTCTTGACAAAATGATTAAGAAGTTTAAGAATTCAAGCAAGGTATCTTGATGATTTCTGGTTACTATTTTCTTTTAAACTTAGTTTGGGACCATTATGTTTACATTTCATGGATTTTTAGGTTTGGTTGCGGCGTGTACAAAGACTCTTGAAGCAAAATCAGGATGGCGTTCAGTCTGTTGTAAACCGTGCTTTATTAAGCCTTCCTCGCCATAAGCATATTAAGTTCATTTCACAGACAGCAATACTTGAGTTCAAATGTGGGGTTCCTGACCGAGGGCGATCGATGTTTGAAGGGATTTTACGGGAGTACCCAAAAAGAACAGACTTATGGAGTGTCTATCTTGATCAAGTTTGTTTCTTAGTCCCTTACAAATTCTGCTCTACTTCGTCTACTTCATTATGGTGCGGTTCATGACTTAAAATTATTGGATAAAATTTAATAGGAGATTCGACTTGGAGATGTCGAAGTGATTCGTGGATTATTTGAGAGAGCTATTAGCTTGAGCCTTCCACCAAAAAAGATGAAGGTACATACAATTTATAGGTGTCATTTCCTACATATTATTGTTGTTTTTCCTGTTGAAACTAACTACATGATATTCTTTGGCAGTTCTTATTCAAGAAATACCTTGAGTACGAAAAATCTCTTGGTGATGAGAAACAGATTGAATCTGTCAAACAGAAAGCAATTGATTATGTCGAGAGCACATTGGCCTAAAATTAACGCACTGTTTTTTGCACTGGGTTCCCATCTCAGCCTTCTGCAATCATACAAAAGTCATTACTTCGCTGTGTACAGTTTTTTGCTGAGATGGCAAGGGGTTACACATGTAGTACTATTTCCAAGTGATGTGAAGACGGGGCAAGGATCACTTGTAGATGTCACCCAATTTTGGCTAAGACTTAAGTCTGCGGTGGGGTGGCCAACTCAGGGAATGGAACTAATGGCATTATAATAAATTATCAGATGAATCTTGTCTTCTGTGGCAAATAGAGGACCATGGCTATCGATGTAAAGTTTGATTGTGTCCTCCCATCCTAAAAGTCCAGGGGAAAAAATTTTGAGAGGTAATTTATCCTTGTTATTCTGATAATTCGAGTATTTTCTGTCATGGATATGATACGGTGAGAACTATAGGAACAATTTTGGAAGATAATTTATGTTTTTTTCTTTCTTTATGGTGATTCATAAATGTTTTATGTACAAATAGACGATTGGATAAAGGGACAGATACTTTTTTGACAGTGTTATTTCTAGTGCATAACAATGCAAATGAACCTGTTTAACTAATCTAGTGCCTCTTTTTTTCTTTTGGGATAATGCAAATATTCTGATAAGATTATGCTGGAGTTTTCATTCAAACGTTTGGTTAAGGTGGTCAAAACTTTTTTCTTATATGATGCTTCTTATAAGGTTTTACAAAGATTGGAGGCTGGTCCTTGTATTTATTGTTCTCTATGTCATACCTTTACTGATATTTACTTACTATTCTATTGATGGTATACACATACAGAATTTTATATACTATTTATTATTTTAAATTGCGCCCAAGTGTTTTTCTTGCATTTTTTTTCTGAGAAACATGTTTATAAGGACTTCGATGTAGGTAAATTCATGATCATTTTGGGGCTGGAAGGAGGTTGTTTAAGAAGTGATGGTAAGTCTTGATAGGTCTTGGATTTTATTTAATTGTATTCTTAAAATTATCTTCTAATTGGCAGTGTTAGGCCCTAACAGACCATTGGAGAAAATTAAATAATCCACCATAAACAGATTTGCAGTGTCTTGATTTTCAGAATTACAATACCAGATCCGACTTACCCTTTAACATGAAGAACATTTTTAAGAACTTCAATGAGTAAATCGGAAGCCGTTAGATGAGGAAAGTGACCTTCGGTT
This sequence comes from Carica papaya, assembly GCF_054855325.1. NCBI lineage: Eukaryota > Viridiplantae > Streptophyta > Magnoliopsida > Brassicales > Caricaceae > Carica > Carica papaya. The sequence goes on along the minus strand of NC_142316.1, from coordinate 34,181,987 downwards.
TCTAGGATCCTAACCTCATAGACTTGTCCAAGTTTTTCCTTCATGTAAGATGCAACTGATGTTGGCACTATCCTGTCCTTACTTGATTGAATTATGGTACAGGGTACCCTGACCCGAGGCAGTTCTTGTCTTAGGTCACTTAGGAAGACCGTTTTACCAACACTTAGGGCTACTTTCGGGTTCATTCTTCCTAACGTGCTGCTGAATTCTGCTATGGCTTTTGAGTCTCTCACACCAACCGCTGTTTGAGCAAAGTTTTGAACCCAACCAGAGAAATTTTTGTCCATTTGGTTGAAGATTGTGTCTATTTCTGACCTCTCAAAGCCCCCGGTATAATCTTTTTCATTGAGATACCTAAGTAACAGACATAAAATACGACATGGTTAAGCTATATAAGTATGTCTGTATAAAGCTGAAGCTCAAAACATTTTCCATTGTAAATAGTAGAGAATCAAAATCAAGGGAAAAAGTTTCCAAATCATTTTATTGAAAATTTTTCATATAGAAAGTCCTATCTATAATTATTAGAAAAGAAGATTGACCACGTAAATTTATAGATGCTATCTTTCTGTGTGTCCCTATGTGTGTGTGCGTGCGTGTGTATGTATATAACGAGCATAAGTTGATGTGATAATTCTTTTAATTTACTAGTGGAAGGAAGAAAGAGGTTATATATAACTGAATATATATATATATATATATATATTCAATTACGTACCTTGGAGAGCCACTGAGTAGAATAAGCTGGTCAAACATCTGAGGTCTCTTTATAGCTGCTAAACAGCCAATCATGGCAGACATAGAATGACCCAAATAAGTCGTTTTCTTCACGCCAAGCTGATCAAGAAGACAAACCAGATCTTCTGCATAAGCAGCTAAATCCGAGTACCTGTTTGGCTGGTAAAAAATTGGGTTGACATTTGGTGAGAAGACCAAGTCAAAGACCACTACTTTGAAGTAGATTGCAAGGAATGGGACAAGGTAATGCCATTGGGACTGGTCTGCACCAAACCCATGGGACAAAATTAGGGCTTCTGTCCCATTCCCATGAACCCTAGCATTTAGAGACCCAACAATTTTAGCTCCCTGGTTGCACAGGATCTCCATGATTTGATCTTATATAAATCTTAGAGAAAATAGAACAGTGGAAATGGAAGTAGTATAGAAGTTTGTGTATGTGTATATGTCTTATTGGGTGGTATAAATAGGCCCTATTTGTGTGTGTGTATATATAGATATATATGCATGTACGTATATATAATAAAAAATATACATAAGAAAATTCATGTGTATTTAAGGAAATGCATGGTATGAATAAATCAATTTATATTCTCTTTTAATTGTTAAAGATACACAGACATTATTTCCATTAGTTGAAAGTATCTAAATCCATTTGTTTAAGATTTTTCTTGTATACATAATACAGGTTTAATTAGGCTTAAATTAGTCAACATTCCAATCTTTGACCAATTAATTAGCAAGATTATTAATTAATGATCTAATTAAGTGTATATAATCCAAAATAACCAATTCTATTTAAAAAAGAGATTGGGGGCAACTTCAGGAATCTCTCTTATGGGTCAGTCCTGGCAAGATAGCTAGGGTTCTTTCTGAGTCACATGCATGAAGTTAATGGATTGAATATATATATATATATATATATATATATATATATACGTGTGTATATTTTATGATTTATGAATTTGATCCAGAAGATTTATTAAATTGCAGTTCAACAAACTTGCCGCCCCTGAGTTTATTGCTGTTTGTTGTTAACTTTTTGAATTCAATGAGTCTGCTGCAAATTGCAGTATCCAACCTTCCACATTTATTTAACTTTTTGAATTCAATGAGTCTGCTGCAAATTGCAGTATCCAACCTTCCACATTTATTCCTCGCCCGTCTAGATAACAACTATTACTGTTTTGACGGCTAATACACGCATGCATAGATACATATAATATGTAGCTTAAGGTGAAACCAGTTAAACATGAAAATTCGAATGCAACTATAAGTATATGTAAAAGATTATATATATATATAATATGTAGCTTAAGGTGAAACCAGTTAAACATGAAAATTCGAATGCAACTATAAGTATATGTAAAAGATTAGTCTATTACATATGCATATGTGGATGTATATCTTTAACAGCAATATGTGAAAAGAAAGGAACTTGAGCCAAAACTTTTAGAAGTTACAAGCTTTTATCTCTATGCATATATGAATATATATACATATATATATATATGCACACACAATATAATCTCCAACTAACAAATATCTCGCAGAACGATATGGTTTGTCGTACTAAACTGACATGGTGAGTCTTGGGCCTGCAACACTGCTCTTCATGTTCTTGCTGTTAGCTGTTAAAGATGGATATATGGGTTTGATTATAAGAACTTACACTGGCTGCAGCCATTAAATTTCTAACCAACTTCCCCATAGATACATCTATACATATATATACACGTATTTAACGCATAACATATCATAGACATGCAGAGTACGGACATTAAAATGTGTACTCTGTCTTGAATAGAATGTTATGAAGGTAAACTCCATCTCATAATATTAATCAAACTCTAATTTTTTAAACATTTGATATATATATTATATATATATTATATATATACTTTTAGATTATTTTACGTTATATTATATTATATTATATATGTGTGAATGTGTGTGATTAACGAGAGTCTGATGGCATCATGTGTGATCATTTTTGTGTTTGATTGTGATGTGACCGTTCAACTACTTCCAACAATTTGAGGCAAACAAGCTGGTAAACACTGAACTCATAAAACATATATATATATATACATATATATATATAGCAGACATTTTAGACGCAAAATAATTTAGCATCCCATCCATGAATTTCATTGGAATTTAAAAAAATGTTTCAAAAATATTAATTTTATATAATTTATTGTAAATTTATATTCAATTCTATTAAAAGATAATTTGAGAATTATTTCTATAAATGATAGAAGTAACTTATTATAATTCTACACTTTCTTCCATGTAAAATCAACTTTTTCATTCTAATACAATTTGGATAATCTCTTAGTAAATCATGAATATCAAATATATTCATACACATAGATATAGATTATATAAACAATAAGATGCTAATGATTTTGCTTTTATTAAAAATAGGTGTTTCAAACTCTTGAATTTTTGTTATCAGGTAATCCTCTATATTTCACTAAATAAATTAGGAGATTCTAATAGCATTTTATTAAAATTCTAAAATATTTTGTATACAGGTAGCAATCTCTTACTCTACACTTTATATTTCGAAGAAAAAAAAAAAGAATGCATCGGTAACAAATTGTCCTTTTTTAACTTCCAAGTGAACAAATTAATAATCTTGATCACAATTTTATGTATAAACTTTGAACCTATCGTGTTATATAGGTCACAAGCAATAATTGTCCTGGATTGATACGTTGGCATATTAAACAGTACATGTATTTTTAATAATAATACAAAGAGATAGAACACAGATATTAACCACATATATGTCAATTAAACTAAACCATAGGCATATTAGATAAATTAGAATGTGTATATAGATAGAAGCTGAAAAAGTTTAGAAATCAAACTTGAGCAAGTATAACATGCGTGAAAACTTACCAAGAGTTGCAAAAGAAGCTTTAGATTCATATTAGTGGTAGGTTGAAGACAGAAAATTAAACCCTGTAAAATATAATATCCACCATTCAATGAAAAAAAGAATTGTTTCTCAATAACTCAGTGGTGAAGTATTCAATTGTTAAATTGATAGGAAGAAACTTGTTAACTATTAAGAACTCGTTAAATATTTCGTAGAATTGCAGATGCTTCGCGTAGAAGCGAGATGATTGGTACTACTAGAGCCAAATGGTCTTGTTTCCTCTTTTTGTTCTTTAATTTCTGAAATCAAACTTCAAACAAGACTCAGAAAGAATACAACACTTAAAAATTTCCTCACTCAATTTAACAGAATCACTACAAAATTTTTTCTTAGAGATGCCAATACGAAGTCACGCCATTTGTCACGTTGAAGGTGAGGAAGAAATACCGATGAGTTCAAATAAAATAAGAGACTGCTTAAAGATGGGGAGATTATGCTGGAACTAGAGTCATAGAAGAAAGCAAAGGTAAGAATCTTACCTGAAACACAAAGCAGAAGCTTGTGAGTGGCAATCACTTCAATAGTATAAACATATTTGAAATACACAGAAGAAGCATCTTTACTAGTTTATAAGACAAATAGCCACCAGAGAAAATGTATAAGGCAACAAATGTAAGCTATTTCTGATAAAAGCTAAAGAATTTCCAAATAATCCAATTGAAACTGCCGCATGTAGCAGCATGGGGGAAGAAATTTACAGATTAGAAGCTTCTCTGATGGTTCAACATTTTCTACAATTCCTGAGCTTCTTCATGAAAGATGCCTGGAATTGAAAATAAAGAAGCCATGAGATAGTGGAAACATTTTGTCATCATTGTTAAAATTAGCAACATGAATCGTTTTCAGTGTGCATGCTAAAAAGTTCAACTTCATGAATGACATAAATATTTTAAACAACAAAGACAAGTTGAGGCCCAACATTCAATATGTACATTCAGTATAGTTAAAGTTCAATCTTAAATATTTCAAGCAAAATGTATGTCAATCGAACTGACAAGCATTGTACAAGAATTGGTCAAACAGAAAATTTCAACCTGCTAATCTAATCAATCAAGAACAAAGTTAGGAAAAAGGGAACTAACTTATAAATAAAAAAAAAAAAAACCTTGTGTCCCTGTTATTCAGGAACTTATACTAAGCTTATCTCATATTGGGTCGACTTTTATGCTTTGCAGATAAGGAAGACTAGTAAAGGTTGTATATTGGATAGTCTTTTAGAGAATAACACACACCTGAACACACTTCAATCCAACGGGACTGTTATAATGTCAAGTGATTCCTCAAATTTTTACTACAACTCTTTAGATAGTTTTACTCCATAAAATGCTCCTAGCTAAAGAGATCTTATCTACCAACAGAGTCTTTGGAATGATCAGGTCAAGCTGGAGGCAAAAGGGAGGAGGGCAAGAATTTGAGGTGGACATAACCTCATGATTCCCATATTGCTAAAAATGACATTGAGTTTCATAAGGAAAATGATAACTAGCTAAATTCAAAATGAGATCTAAAAATGTTGTTCATACTATCTAACCATCCAAATTTTTGGAAGGAGATTCAACTGAACCGACATATAGTCCAACCAATATGATATTGGACAGCTAGAAAAAGGTTATAAGGTTAAATTCCAATAACACCCAGAGTTCCTATAGAGTGTAGACAAACTTTACAATGTAAAGCTCTCGTCAGCATATTTCTATATTGATTGACCATTGAATCATGATTGACTGAGACTTTTAAGTGTCTTTATGAAGCCCTTAACAAGTTAGTAAAAATATTTATCTAGCGCTTTGTTTCAAACTTTGGAATTAAACATATGCAATATGTTTGTTATGCAGCATAGAGAATGCTAAATAGTATGCCAACCACGAAATGCCCTCTTATAATGTTGAGGACATCATATATAATTAGTAGAATCCACAATAACAAAATGTACTAAAAATGCTTAAGATAAATCAAATAAATTCAAATGATACAAATCTTACCTCTTGCAGAACTCAGTCGCATATCGTGATCCATTGTAAAAGATGAACCACATCAAAATGATCACCAAAGTATCTGATAGAATTAAGGACCTCACAAGCGAACAATTATAAAATCATGCACTGACAAAAAGGGAAAAAAGGCCAAGGACACCAGTAGACTTCCACCCGATACACACTCCATTTTCATCCAAAAGGAAAAGAGAGAAAAGAAAAGCCTATAGTATGATATCATAATTTAATAACTGGCTCTTAGTCCAGATGCTTAACTCCTCCAATCATTATTATGAAGGTGATGGCCAGTGCATGCAAGCACTCCACATTTTCCATGTAATTGATGGGAAAAAAAATATATTTGTATAATCTTTGCACATGTCAGCTGAAATAATAACAGGATTTCATACATTTTGTTTACTCAAATAAAGGCCTGAATCTTCGTCAAACTGCTAATTTGATAAGTACTTTGAGGAAACTATCAATTTGCAAAACCATAACAGCACCATAATTCTAATATGGGAACCTGCAACATGTTAATAACCTGACTAGTCGCTTGCCACTTTTAGAAGTTCCAGCTAACATATGCAGAACATGATTCAGGAAAAAAAGCAAATAGAATACTCAGTCATCATATATATTAGGTTAAATTGGACAAGTCAAACAGCGAAAAAAAACAAAGAAAAAAAGCATGAAAAAGGATACTGAAAAGATAGCGCTCCCACCAATCTAGCATGTAGAGGCCAAAAGTAACATTATAGAGATAGATCTTGCGTTGAATCCAGTTCATAGCTACAAAAAAGAGAAAAAGAAACAAAGCAAAATAAAATCAAAACGGACTAATTAACAGTTATTTTAGCCTCTGAAATTAATTAATCGCAATGATTTTTATTCAAAATGCAGATTCTGAACTATAAATTTTGTCACACAAATGGACTCAGTTTTAATTAGATCCAGAACAGATGGACTGCTATTAAATAATTAAAAACGTTGGAACAAACCTAGCACTATGAAGAAGAAATTGAAAGAAAAAAAAAACTATAATGATACGATCATAACAAAGCCTGAAAAGGAGAATCTGGTATCCACTTTCACTGCCTAATTTGAAACTAGCCAAGAAAGCCAGAACGTAACAAAGTCAACTTACATACGTAGTCAAGCTCAGGACCGAACATTCAATCTAATATTACAACGTAAATTAAGAAGAAGAAGAAGAAGAAGAATATTTTACTCTTCTAAGACTAATTGAATAATTCGTAACCACCATTAAAGGAAACTTGTTCGTGCTTCAAGCAGTCTCTCTGCCTCTCTAACAGAGATTATTTTCAAGTCTGATACTGAACGCCGCAATCCGTTGAAAACCAATATCTAAACACTCTTCAAAACCGGATTCAGGAACTCATAACGACAAATCTGAGATTGAACGATCGCAAATTCAAAGGAGAAAACTAATTCTGCTTCATAGAAAACTTCACTCAAGCATGTCAAATTGCAAAAATGTTGAACAGATGAAATCACTAATCAGTAGATCTAGTTATCCAAGCCAAACAAATCGTCATTTAAATAAGACCATTAAGTACTCCCAACCAAAATTACTCAAATCACATACATGAAATAGGAATAAAAAAAAAAAAAAAAAAAAAGGAGATAAGGAGAGGAGAGATTACCCGGAACCTGGGAAAGGACTGAACGAGATCGGCGACCTTGAGAATGAACGGCACGAAATCGATGAGTATCCACTTGTCTTACGTCTGACAGCTAACCTAATTAGGAAGAGAACCTTAAAAATTCGCAATTCCAAGTTTGATCGTTCAAATGTTTTTGGAGGCTGTTTAGGTAAGAAATTAATGAGAAGTGAAGTAATTATGACAGAGATGAAGAGATAAAGGAATGGAAGACAGAGGAGGCTTGAAATGGAAAAATGAAACCACCCCAAGCTTTGGATTCGTTTCTGGTTTTTTTATTTTTTCCCCTCAGAAATTTCCGCAGAAACTGTGACGAGAATGGGATGGGCCTGACTGGTTTAAATATAAGTACAATTTGAAAACTCCTTTTTTTTTATGATAATTCAAATTTATAAAAATTCTATACGAGTATTAATTTTAATTTATTTAATCTTAAAATTTTACTCTATAGACACATGTATAAACAAAAAAAAAAAAAAATTTATATAAAATAATAAATCACCAAACCACATGAACTGAAAGTGTCTGGAACTAAAATCATAATTTTCCAACTATTGCTTGCTTATCCATTGACGAGAAAATCAAATGTGCTTACAATCCCAAAAAACTCGTTAAGTACCGATGTTAGCTATCTGTAATGCAACACAGATTTACTTACATGAAAAGATACAGTAAAATTTACATAAATTTCAAACATTTATTTGCTGCTGCCACTCATTTTCCAGCCCTGTATTGCACTAGAAAGAATATGAATCGAGGTTTTCGCATGTATGTTAGCTTGCTACAATAGCAGCCACAAGACCCACACGGTTGAACCGGTCCGGCGGATTGGCAATTCTGTATCGGGATCAAACGTAGCATCCGGTCTGCTGCTGCTCTTGTGGTCACGTATCGTGATATAGAGAGAGAGAGAGAGAGATTGGGGGAAGGGCGATTACGGGTTTAGTTAGTTCAACGCATAATGAACCCGCTCAAGTAGTTGCACCACTTGATTGACAGGGAGTGGTGAAGAAGAAAGTTGTTTCGAGCTTGATTTAACGGTATCCAAAGAGCCCAGTGGCAATGATAATATTGAATCTTGTTGCAAACTTGTAAGCTCCAAGAACTGAGCCAGCATGTCACCATCTAGTATCTGTGGTACTCCAGGCTGCAATAAACCAAGAGCAAATGCAGAAACAGTGTGATAAACCAGAGGCGGGCAGGCAAATGTAAATGCACAAAGAAGAGTCTGACACAGAAACACAGATTTTTTTTTTTTTTTCCGGATATTTTTATGTATATTATAGGCAATGGAACATTAGCAGACATACAAAGAAGAATACATCGTCCGGAGGACAGAATTCATTAAAAAGCACCAAGAGTTGCCCCTCAAATACAAAAAAATACTGAATGAGCAAAATTTAGTGGGTGTATGGAATTTTTCTCATTCGTTGCTTATAAGCAACTTTAAGTGCCCTTGTCCCAATATTCGCAAAAACGTAAGGTTATTGTTAGATTCTTACGAATGACTTTGAGAAGTTAAAAGTAAACATTTTAATCTTAACTTTGTAGGTTCTTTTTTCTATCGAACTAATTGTCCTCTTGATATTCTCCTCAATTTGACCATATATACATAAAACAAAAATAGTAGCAAGTACTTGTAATAAATATTTATGTTTTCACTAATTCTTTAACAGACCTTTTTATTTTTCACAATCACTACCTTATCTAAATGTGTCACTGTTTATTTTTAAAATAAGGACCTATTTGCTTAATGTCACTTCAGGAGCTCCACTATTTAAGCACACCATCTTACAAATTAATCAAGAGGTCTATGATGTCCCCTAAAAGCTGCCTGTCAAGAGGAGCTTGTGTAAGCTTTAACGTGAGGGAAGAGATAGAAATAAAAATGCCACATATTCTTTTCCCCTCTAGTTAGATTCCCACAAATAATTTCTTATTCTTAGTTTTCCTTTTAATTTTTTCATGGACCTCTTTATCAATACCATGGATTATTTCTTCAGCAAAATGATCAAAGCAAGACCATATGCTCATAGTTATGCTATACTCTATTCTTCTTCTACATGTATAAAAGACATAAAAGCCGCATAAAATAAAACAATATTCTCTTAGTCCTTAATTTTTAAATTTAATCTGGAAAAATAATTTTACTACTTCTAGAAACAAACTAAACCAGCTTTTCACCTTACCGGGTTTTCACGACTTCGAAACTCATTATGATCATTTCCTAGAATAGGAGCAGTCAGCGGGTGAACCACAAGTCTGTCTTGGACAGCTGATAGGAGTTCATGTTCTTCCCTACAAAAAAATATATGTATCAAGTAAAGGGCTTGATAGACAATATCAATGGGTAAGCCAAAAGTGCCAGAATTCTTAGCTTGACTACAAGAATTTTGGCATATGAATCAAGAGATCCCACCAAATGATCTTTGAGACAATCAAATACATTTCTTTCAACCTTATTTGAAGTCAATGAGATCCCGAGAGAAAAAAGATTCTTTAAGCTCCAGAAAACCATGATATCAGCAATGGACTATCACCAACTCAAATTTGATTTTTGTAAATATACTGGGAGCTGTTTCCAAGCAAAACCATAAAGGTCTCTGTCTGATAAAGCACCATAGGACATGTTCAAGACATGTCTTTGTCTAGAGTGACCACTATATGTAAGAGGCTAGGTGTAACCACATCCAAACATTCATGTAACTGCCTAGCTCATCGTAAGCAAAATGTTTTATGTGATGGTATCCTATCAAAGAAGAAGGTTATTTTTGTCAGTTCATTCTCGTTCATACTTATGCCTCGGCTTAGTTTTGTGAACAAAAAATCAAATAGAAAAGTTCTACTCTTAGAGCTGATCAAGACCAATGTGCTTCTGGAATTTAAACTGAAAAACATTGGTCTATACATTTGAGGGCTAGGGGAAGGCGGTGTTTTGTTAGGAAAGAGCTAGCCTCTAATTTAGACAGTTAATTGAAGGTTCCCCAAAAATTGATATGCTCCGCTTCAACCAAATGCATTTTGCAACCTATTTAATGATGGATACCAACGTTGACATATTGCCCACATCACTCATCAAAACAGAAACTCCTAAGAACTCAAGATGAATAATTATGACCTACTCAGAAAATGACCGGAAGAAGGGTGATTCAAAAATTGCTTCAGGTTATTATTTTAGCTGTCTAGATGGTGATAATTCACTAAATATTGGCTTTATAATCTGATTCTGGTCCTCAAGCTTGATGACTGGATAAATAGCACTTTAATACATCTTCAGTTACTCTGGATAATCATCACTAGTAAACTAATATCTTTCCCATCACTAGATACCCTCTGATAAGTGTCTGGGTGAAAAAAATCATCAATCTGCTCAAGTGCACAGATCCATACCTTGATAAAGGAATGAAAATAAATATGCTTCCTAACAGTGTGCTGGCAATGATGGTGTTGTTTGAAGAGTCAGTATTTGCATTATGGCCATAACAACCCTTCAACACATCATCAGCTGGAAGTTTGTATATAAATGATCCCTGCAAGAGAACACTGACATCATTTTTTATGTATCTGACAAAAGAGGGAAAGGATAACGAAATCAAAGGTAAAGGTTAGTCAAAAACTAGAAAGTTGTTTAAAAGACATAAAAAATTCAAGTACATACAAGAAATTCAATTGAATAACGCAGCAGCTGTAATAAGTTTGCTTTAAAGGTGAAAGTTTCTAGTTTGACAAGAATCCTATCCAAAGTTGATTTCATAGATCATGTTCATAATTATTTCAAAAAATAAAAAGATAGATCACGTTCATAATATTTTGAACTTAATCTTTTTCCTCAGCTACACAAGTAATAATAGCAGTTTAACATCTTCCTGAATGTATCAACAGCAATTCATACTAATAACTTTTTTTTGAAATAAAAGAGAAGTATATTATTATGGACAATAATACCAAAGGGGTACCACCCGTATACAAAATAATTACATATCAGTCAAGTTGGTCAATGACCATATCAATCTCTTCCCAATCTTTCATGTTATGACCCAACAAAATAAAATCAAAAATGTTAATCCATTTATCTCTAATTTTTACAAAATCAGTTTCAATATTCTAAAAAACTCTCATATTTCTTTCATTCCACACGACCCAGAAAAGGGTAAGCAGAATGTCTGGAAAAATCGATCATAAGCACAACTCCAAATGTTGTTGGAAGTTTATTGTGCAATGACATGAACGGTCATCACCAATAAGATAAAAAAATTTCACAAGACCTTCATAGTAGACTGGAAATCAACAAAAGTAGATAAAAAGAAAGTGTTCACTTGTCAGGCACAATTCATGTTTGTTCAATGATAACAACTGAACAGAGAAACATGGTGAATACCATATTACATGTCCACACAATACCTTGCTACTGTGCTCTTCCTAGGACCATATTGACCACAGGACCATAAATATTCTAACTGTTTGTTTTATTTTATTAAAAAAAGAAAATTGACTAGAATTACCAAGAGAAGAGGTGCTCCATTAACAAGATTTGATGGAAAACAACCCTGAAATTAGTCAACTTAGCTTACCCTCAAGAATTTCTTTCGAGATGAAGTCTACCAAGATTCTTGTGCAAGATTCAGAAAACTTTTTAGCAAACAAAATAAAACTTTCCATTGTGCAAAACAAAATCCTTAATCTAGCAGTCAAACTCATCAGATTATGAGCACCAAGTGTCCCCACTTAGAACAACCAAACATTTGGGAAACTAAGACCAAGCATACTTTTTATGTGCTTTACAATAATAGGATAAAAGTAACTAAACTCATCATATGAACAGTGTTACGTTCATTTTACTAGGACACATGAACAGATTTAAAGAGCCAGTTTTAATCAGATCAATAAGAATCTAACAGATCTAATATACTAAATGCCTTAGTGGAAGAGCTATGGTGACAATACCTTCCTGAGGTTCATGGCTACTTCACCCATATAATAAGCACAGCTTAGAGTTAAGTTGCATTCGGGACTTGCATCATCTGGACGATGTAATAAGCAAATCAATATTACCATAGTATAGTCGTTTTTTAAGATAGAATAAGATCAATCCCCATACAACATGCACACTAATAAATATGGTATTTTCATGTGGAAGTATGTCTAGCAACCTATTATGAGCATTAACACCACCGCTATTAAATGATAGCCACTAGAAGATCAGGACAGCCAAATGAAGTGCACATTATAATCAGTAATAAGAACCACAAAAACAAAACTCCAAATTGGTATTCTTGTTATTTAGGAAAATGTTTCCCTCACCACCAAAGAGAAGATTAATATGATTTTTCAAAAAGATCATGGACTGAGAAGCCATTTATTCAAAACTCATCTCTTGCCATTTCTTTGAATTCATGCAGACCTATTCCTACGCAATTCTTAAAGGAGAATTCCATAAAAATTTCTAAATGCACAGAGGAAGCTCAGGTTCAGCCCAATTGTGGACAGTTTCTTTAGCCAGAAAAAAACTTCGTCATAGAAAATTTAGGCTGGTGGACTCCATTGGTACCTCTAAATGATCCTCTCTCTTTCCATTTAAAAAATAATTGACAGAAGGCTATGGTCTTGACATTTTACTAAAATGATGCCAATTACTTATTAGTGGACCTGAAACAACAATAAAATCAGTTGTGCAGGGAATTAGAATTTGAAATACAAAGATATCCATGAAACTGTAAAATCAGTGCCCGGTGATTCCATAGAAGGCTCAAGTTACATCACCTTCTAAATGATCTGGAGATGACAGCACAACAATGCTCCCTTTACGGTCTGACACAGCAGCACTATTGACATCCATAAGAACGCAATCAGCAACTAGCCTCAGTGATGGATCACAGAATACTTGCTCCAGTTTTCTAGCACCCTTGTGTACAGGAAGCATAATAAAGAAGTTCAAAATCAGAACCAACAATAATAATTCAATAGGCCTAACATAAAGAAAGGGAAAAAAAGCAAAAACTTAGAAGTTTGCAATAGAAGGCATCAACAAAGGCACAAACTTTAAACTACTTGCAGAAACCCTACAGAGACTTACCTCATGGTAAGAATAAAAAAGAATACCATCGCGACAATCACCAACAGCTATCCTGGTAAAATGAACAGTCAAGGACACTATCATAAAACGTGTCCTTCCTCCAGCAAACTTTTTCACCCTCTGGTGGGGGTTATCATTTGTAAAACCACATACATAAAACTGAAAGAAGAAGACCAGCATCTACGTAAGTAATTATCATGTAAAAGATCATTGACCCCTTCAAGTTCATGAATCATCCACAAAAAGGTTTTGGAACTTACTTTGTTTCCAGCAGAGGCCAAGAAGTAGCGATCAAGATATGGACAGACTGCAAGTACCATGCCAGGCCATGTGGTTGAGGACACTAATCGCAACTGCCATGCTTCAGTTTCTTCTAGTTTGATTCCATCACAGCTAGTGTCATCTGGGCTACTGCAGATACTACTGCTTGACAGCTGTTCTGCAGCATGTCCAACAATTTCACGAAATGGCGAAGTTCGTTGAGAAGATGATCCTGCTTTTGAGCCTAATGTCATTGAACCACTATCTGAATTTTGCACATGTTCGATGCAGAGGATGATAAGACGACCCTTGGTGCTGTGTAAAGGAAGTCCAGTAATGACTATATGTATGAGGTAGTACCCAAAATCATGCTTAACTCCGGCTGAATTTTAAAGGAAACAAAAAGGATAAACTACACCAAAGTCCTTAAGATTTGGTATAATTAAATTAGGACCATAGATTGTAAAATTAACACTTAATTCTGTCATCATTTTACAGTTGCAAGAATTTTTATTAAAAAAATTATAATGGGCTCATATGCACTCTTCTTCAAACTCTTACTGTTATCTTTTCTTTACCATATATATTAAAAGCATTATTCTTTTTGTATCTTTTCAAGCCGCGTGGCCTATCATGCTGTTGTCTTTTATTATTTGACAGTCACATGAATGCTTTTTTTTATAGAAAAAGAAACAGCGAAGTGAACATTACAAAAGATACAGCCAATAAGGTATCCAGCCGGGAAAGACTAAAAAGAGCATAATTTTAAAAAGAACAAAGCATAACAAAACAACAGACACAGCACTGACCATAGCATCCCAATTCCTATATAGAACAGGCAAGGAAATATCCAAGTAATTCCCATGAGCCTTAGCCCAAAGGGAAGCCAAGGAGGTCATCTTCTCCAATAGGATCGCGGTCCCCAAAATGATTATCAAACATTCAATGATTTTTACTAGAAAAAGTGATCCTTTCCGTAGCAGTCCAGCCTTCACCCTAACCCTTAGACCACCAATGCTTGAACACAATCACATGAATGTCACATGATATATATTAAACTTTTCTTTACCAAACTTAATTGATATATATATATATACACACACATTTTTGTAGAATGACTATATTATCATTTTTCTTTTTAAATTGCAGATCCTTATTGTAATTACACTAAAACTTTAGGACTTCTCTGTAATTTACCCAAAAAAAAAAAGATATAGTGCGCATGGGCTTTCTGCTTGCTGTCTGTTTGCTGTTGCAAGACTTGTAGGCGCCTTTGATTTATAAAATTACCAAAATAGCGTATACAAATACTAATATAGATAGAAAACTTGTATAATAACCAAAAAGCAATTTATACAGAAAATTACATTTCACCCCTTGCGATGTGCTAATTCAAATTCACAACATATATTTGGAGTCGGACGGTAACACCTTGGTCAAATACTAAAAACAAAAATGGCAATAAAACAATTCTTAAAGAAAATATGAATACTTGTTGAGGGACTGGCCTAAAGTCCTCAACTGGCAAAACAACTGGTCACAACTAAACCATCCAATACCAGATAATCCACAATTAGCGTTATTAGGACCCACCATGCACAATGGGCTATCTCAACAGCCTGGTACTCTAGTTTTGGTAAGATACTCTGGTTTTAGTAAGGCAGCTGCATGACCATCTGGTTCTGGTCATAGCGGCTGCATGACTGTCGCAGCAATTGTACAGCCACCTTGCCCTGATACAGTGGTTGACACCTGTTCCTAGTTGCCAACCAGTGAATCCAGCCGCTGGTGGTGTGGGTGCAATTTTTAAAAAAGAAAAAGCTATTTTTTTCAATGAATAAAAATGGATTTATGCAGCTCTATTTAAGTAGAGTAGTGAAGTAGGAATTTCTGTTTGAGCTAGAGCTTAAATGAAGTAAAGAATGTTTAGTTAAACTGAGACAAATAAAGCAAAGAAAGAAAAGGGGAAAAAGAAAGATGATACGAAAGAAAGTAGAACCTCAAAAAATGACCAAAACCCAAATCAATTGCATTCTCTAAAGCCTAATTTTTCAGTTGATCCTCAAAAAATGATCCTTATCCATTCTAAAAAAGTCATGGAAACTTCAATATTTCACTATCAAACAAAAGTAAAATTGGTCAAATAAAGATAAAGGATCAGATTACAAACCTTTCAGCTTCACCACTCGGCATCATAGCTCGACCAGAAGATATACCCGTCCCAACTATGAGAACTTGTTCATTTCCCACCCTCACGAATTCCATTGACTTTCCAGTTTCTCCATGTTCAAGTTTAAAGGATGACAGCACTGAACCACTAAGGGGATCTACACAGCATATGTCAGATGAACATGTATCATTGGGCAATTGAGTTCTCATCACAACCAATAACCTGCTTTCACTGTGATACAGGACCTTCCGCAGTGTGCCTCCAAGGTGAAACTTCTGCACATTAAGTCTTTTACAGTGCACCATCTCTACCTACAGAATAATACAGGACAAATACAGGAGCCATCCAAGAATATCAGTAAAATTCTGTCCTTAAAAGACCTGACATTTAATAACAGTGACTTGAATTTTTCTAATCATAATCTAAATGCCTACATTTTTCGCCAACTTAAATCACCATGTGATGATTAATCTTAGAATTGAGATTAGAATTAAAATATATATTCACAAAGAAAATACTTACCAAATGCAGACAGCTCTCTGAAACAAATAAAATTCCCTTAGGGCATTCAGCAGAACATATGGGAGTTGCATGCGAGGAAGGTTGAAATGAGATGGAAGTATATGAAAGACTGTGCCGTGCAGTTTGCAACAACCATGGCCGATCACTAAGAGCTATCATGTCTGCATCAAGTGAATTACTAAAGGGAACCAAAAAAACAGGAGTAATACCAATACGGCGCATGGCAATTAATTGAAGATTAACAGGCAGGTCCTCCTTTCTCTTCTCAGATAAGTTAACACCACAAATTTCCGAACTAACAGAACTTGCATCCATTACCATGTCTTGGTTTTCCGAAAAAGGACCAGCGGAACCATAACAAGGCACCACTGACAAAGACGTAGAAGAGGTATGAGGCCATTCAAATCGAAGAAGCATCCCATTCCTTAATCCAGAAAGCACATAGAATTGATCAACTAAAACAAGCCTCACATCTTGAGGAATACAGCCACTAATAGTAGTTCCCAGAGTATTCGTCAAGGAAATAATCCCAGATGCAAGAACTTTTACTCCTTCATCATGTACAAATGACAGGATTTCCACTGAAGGCCTATGTGTGCCAATAACAAATGTATAGCCTTTGTCTACACCAACAGGAAGAGTAGTTGCTCGATTATTATCAACTAAATTGATGGGAGAAAAGGATCTCCTTTGACCAAAATGCTTTTCAGGCATGGAAATGCAGGATAATTCATGTTGCAATCTTACATGTTGCATTACGTAGATTTCATAATTATATGGCGATAGAGATCTAAAACCAAGAATCATTAAAAAACATGGATTAGAAGTAGCAACCACTATCAAATTATGCCCAACTGCTCCCAAACTGATAGTAACATTATCTGGAAACCAAGATGTACATCCTGGTAAAGGTGAAGGGATACCTTCAGAATGGGCAACCTTGGTAGGCAAGCAAAGTCTGACTGCCTTTCGGTGAACCTGGACCAAAAGACCATCATCTCCAAGGCCACATGCCAACGTACAAACATCAGACTGAAAACCAACAGAATCAGTGACATCAGTAAAGCTCAAGCCAACTGATAGTACCCTAGTCTCCTCAACGAATGACAAGACAAGGAAAGAATGATAGATATCAGTCATTTTCATCCGAAGAGCCCAAGCACCAGTTATGCCTTGATAAATAGGTGTGGTCCTCAACAGCTTTTCTACACTGATACCACTACGAATAACCCTAAGTGATCCCTCAGGAGCTGCTCCACAGCAGGCAAACATTTGATCACGTTTCTCATCATGGTGATCTACAACAAACATATCCAAGATTGGAGCTATGTCTTGAATAGGACTCATGTACGATAGCCTTTCATTTTCAACTTTCAAAACCATCCCATCCCCCATTTCTACAAGGGCAGCCAAGAATCCACCTTCGACCCACAAAAGTGCCTTGCATGGTAGACCTTTATACAGACACTCAGATAGATTTAGTTTGGGAAAATCATGATTAAAAGATATTTCAATCATGAAAAATTCTCCTGTATCTACACAAAAAATCATCCTTGGATTCTTCCTGTCATCTTTCGGTTCCCAACTCCACGAACATATGAATTTAGAGTCTGATTTTGCATTGCTACCATCACCATCTATACACATCGGATCATAATCCCTCAGCTCTAAGAGAGCATATGCTGCAACATTAAATAGACCTTGATCAATATCGGGCATTCTATATGACTCATCAGAAGAATTTTGTTCTTCCACTGTAGCAGGCAAAAAGTTCAAGCCAATTCGGTATATACAACGAGGTTTGTGAGCATCTCTAAGATCCATTAAGAGAGCATCACCGACCCTAAAGAGAAAGGCAAATCCATAAGAATGAGGAACTTCAACAATGCTATGTGCGAGTGGCTCAGCTTCAAGATATTGTGAAACCAAACAGATAGAATGGTCTCTAACATTCCATTCGAATAGCCGTAATTCATTCAGGAGAAATTCTTCTCTGTAGCACCAGACATAACAACTTGTATTTTAGATTAATTAAACTCAAAGAGAAAAAAGATACTAAGAAAATATTTAACTAAACAAGAAGACAAAAACTCTTAAGTAGTTATCACACATTCAATTCTTGTACCTTTGCATAACAACAGCTAGAACAGGATTATGATCCTTATTTGGTTGACTAGGATCTTTTGAAATGAAGCACATGCTCCATATTGTACCAGACATTCTAGTTCTCTGCGTGCTTCTTGTGGTAACTGCATCCTCTTTGTCAGGAGGATAATATATTCTCTGCAATGAAAAAAAAAAAATACCCCAATTACTTACAACAGTGTAAGCCTATATGATTAGTCTGCAATACTTCACAATACAATAGCTACTCTAAAAAGTACCACAATAACTTAGATACCTTATCGATTATATCACTTGTAGGAGACATTGAAAGGGAAAAGAGAGCAAACCGGTCATCTTGTGCACTAACAGCAACAAAACAACCACTGTAAAAGAAAAATTACAAGTCTTGAGCATCAATGGCAATTACAAGGACGTAAATCTTCTAGCTCTGCAGTTGAAGTTATTAGTATGATTAGAAAGCGGAAATTTTCTAATTTTTACACAGAAAAATCTATAAGGAAAAACAAAAGAATAAATCTAATTTGGAAAACATTTTCATGCTGACCACTGAATTCTGCTTAAGAGTGCTCGGGAACAATAATTATACACTTCTAAGTCTCTGTTTGAATATCTCATTAAAAGACACCCCTTTATCACATTGTCAAAGTGTTTTAGAAAGCTCCAGTTCTGTCAAAGGTAAAGATGTTCACATAGATAGTCATGCACCAAAAGCTCCACGCTAACAAGATGCTACAAGTCTTAGCATCCTCACTGCGCTTTATCTCCGGATATCTGGGTCATGTGCTATAGAGGAGGGGAGTCACATTCCCACATAGTCCTCCATTGTGAGATAGCTTAGAAGATTTGGACAAATATGTTTAGCTTGTTTGAGTCACTCCTCTTATAGTTGAGAACTTCTTAGGTGTATACATCGAGCGAGAAGGGTGAGAAAAAATCAAACTGATTGTGACAAGGGGCAATTCTCTCTAGTTTATGGACCTTATCGCTTGCAAGGAATCCAGAAAATCTTCAAAGATCAATGTACAGACTTCCATGAACTATAGGAGAGAAGGACTACTCTAACATAGCCATTTCCAATCTCCACCGAAATTCAAAGATATTATCTCTGAAGAGGCCGCATCTTTGTTCGTTGGTTTTGGATTTCGCTTGTGTTTGTTTGGTTACTATAGTTTGACACGCTAAGGAGGATGTCTTATTCTCCATTTTGTATCTTGTTACTCCCTATTTAAAAAAATTATAATCTAGTATGTCTGGGCAATGTATGTGTATGAGAATGATGTTGATGATGGGTAGTTGGTTAGTTGCAAGACAGGTATAAAAGGAGCAAGGGTTCTCAATTGAAAGGCATTACTAATCAATGAAATCTCTATTTTTGTAATATCATGAAGGCTTATATCAATGGTCAAAATTTTTAAAAATACTAAGCGATCATTGGAAGTATATCATCTCCAACCTAATGATAAAAACAAGAGCTTTTTTGCAGAGGTTAATGGAAAGCAGCCAGAATTCTAACAGATTTTTCTTTTTTGAACTTCCTAAACAGAAAAGCAACTTTCCTGGAATCTACAGATAGCATCCTTCCAAGCTGATATCTTGTGTTCCCTGGATTGGATAGTTGAACATGTGCCATTGGGAAAAACCTACGTCAACAGTCAATATTAGCTATGGCGGACTTGAGTATCCAAAGACAACAGATGAGTATAAACAGAGAAATAACCAGATTAAAAATTTTTCTCCTATGCACAAATGAAATATTCAAAGAAATGAAGAAAAAAAAGACCTGCGCATTTCATTGCAAAATGTGAGAAATGAGAGTTTCCCTGAATCAGAAACAACAACCAAGAGGTCCTTTTCCTGCATCTACAGGAGAAAGCAAAAAAAAAATTGAATCTGAACACTTCCTACTTGACAAGGCCAAGCTGAGCACACATAATCTAAGAATTATAGTAGAAACTTCTTTCATCCATTAAAACTAGTTATCTAACAAGGAGAAGCAAAATCTTATCCTGAAATAAATCAACATCTCAAGGAGATTCATATAGGGTGTCCATCAAGAGAAAAGCAACCAACAAACCTGAGTATTTTGTCCACAAGACTTGTTACTTCGAGGAACAGTGTGAAGATCCTTTATTGTGCCAAATACAGCCTGCTCGCATACAGATTGGACAATCCCATCTTCACCAATGAATACCAATTCTATTGATGTCTCCTGAACAAAATTCCATTATAAACCACACTGATTGAGTCATTAAAGATAATAATTAGATAACAACCATGCTAACCCAGTACCTTACAGGTTTGCAATAAAATCATTTACATTACCATATGTTTTACATTGGAAAGAGGAGGAAACTGCTAGGGAACAAAGACAAGTTCCAAGAATCTAACTCCTTATTGCTATAGTGAACAGTACATGTAGTGTATGCCCTTTAATTATTCGGCTAGCATAGTCATGTTTTCAACTCCACCGAATATTCAAACGCCAGAATTATAGCCAACTCCATAAAACATTAACATCATATGAGCAATAAATCGAGAAAGTCGCAATAACGCTGCAGACGCAAAACATTATATACATCCTTAATTGCAAAATTTCAAATTCTTTGTCCACCATATCTTAAACGTACTTCGGACTTCTGTAGCAGACCAGACCAAGCTTCAATAATCAGCAAAACAGAATAACAGACCAAGCTTCAAAAAAAAAAAAAAAACCCCTTCCTCCCAAAAGATAAATAAGTTCTTAGTTGACCTCTTTTGTTTTTTGAGCATGTTACATTACTTTGAAACCAAAACCAATTTTCTTGCTATCTAGTATAAACGTATAACTATTGAATCAATAAATGTACGTATCACTCGAAATGAAAGTAACGAAGAAAACGACGAAAGTGAGGAAAATGAATACGGCCGACCTTGCCAAAAACGACGTCGAGAAATGAAGGGGAGCGAAAATGACCATAGGCGACCTGGAGGACGACGCTGCCTCGAAGAACGCACTTGGCGAGGTAGTGAACGCCGTGAGAAGCTGCTGATGAAGACGAACCCGACGGTCGAGATTTTGCAGTAGAACACTCTTCCTCTGAAACCGCCATTACAAGCAACTAATTTTGCTTCTCGAGTAAGGGGTTTTCTTCTATTCCTTCTGTTCGTTTCCGAGTCTGTTTGGATCAATGTTTCTAGGGCTGTCGTCGTTGCCGCTGCTGATGACGGTCTTGTGCTGGGAGTAATTTCATGATTCCATGTGGCGCTCCATGGAGATTACAGGTGTAGACAAACTGAGAGAGAAAGCGACTGCTGCTTTGTTCAGTCGGATTACATAGGAGAATGATACAGAATGGAGTTGGTAGAGAATATGGATCATTTCAAACTGAGATCAGAACATATGAACACTGAACTACCTATTTCTTTTTTCTTTTTCTTTTTTCTTTTTTTCGGTAAAATAAACTGTCGACAACCGAAAAAGGAAAAAAAAAAAAAAAAACTGAAATTTTACCGATTAATTTTTTTGGTATTCTACATATTTTATTTTCTAAATAAATAATAATAATAAATGAATTTTAAAATGGTAAATCTTAAATATGTTCATTAAATTTCTATTTCGAAAGTAGAATTTTTAACATAAGCTCCTCAAATTTGTATGTTTCTTTTAAATTTTATATTTTAATTATTTAATAAAAAATTTAATCATAATTTGCATAATTAATATATAATTAAATTAATTTATTATATATCCAATTCCATAATCATAATTTTGTAAACTACTTTGTATTTCGCCTATTAAAAAATTCGAATCACTAAATATATAATTTGAATTTTAACATAAAAATTAACTTTAAACTTACATACTATTTTTATTTAACTTAATTTCGATTACCGACTGTAGATTAAGTATTCAGTGCAAGTTCCGGGTTATAGGGCATTCTCGAGTATTTTCACGAATCATGGAGGCTTTTTTCCCGTGATAATAAGTAGGACCTAAGGCTTCTCCCGGATGCAGGTTGACATGAACAGGTCTGAATTCTTTTAAACAGGTTTTGATAATGCATTAAACAAAGAGTACTCTAAAATGCAAAACATAAACGCTAACGAGAACGGAGAAAGATTAGGTTTGACAACTTAAATGACATTGGTCGGGGATCGACTATGTGAAAATGTACCGCAACAAAAAAAGGTTGCTACAAATTGTATGTACTACAGCGATCACTGGGCGTCAAATGTTACAAGAGACTCCTTCAGAAGTCTTTGTGCTTCTTCTCTCCTCCTACACAAGCAAACAACAGCATGAACAACAGTGTCAAGAATCATAGCTAAAGTAGATTAAAGCAAAAAGTAAAAGCAAGGATTATCAGATTCCATAATGTTAAAGATTTTGACATTTGAAATGTGTGAATAAGGAAATCCATTCTCATTGCAAGAGTAAAAGCAAAGTACAAAACGGTTCACATCTGCACGTCCACGCTTTCAGTCTGATACCAATGCAGTTCGTAATCAACAAAAAGAAGAGGCAAAGAGGGTACTCATTGCCCTCCACCTTTATATTAATGAAAAATTTGTTTTCATAAGAAGTTTAATATAAATATATATACATATATAATATCTTCAGAGTTAATCCCACGACTGAATCCTTTTTTATGCTTCAGCTGCTAGAGAAAATTCTTGGGAGGAAATGAGTATAAATGTTGAAGCACCATTAGCAGATACAAAAAATATTTTCTCTCAAACAAAACTATAAAATTCCTAGAGAATAACGGAACTTTGAGGAGCCACCTCAAAAAATTTCTTATGTGGTCTACTACATTATCCATCTGTACAAGTCTGTACATTTGAGCTTTTTCTGGTCAGATATTCAAGCCTGATTTGATGAATTAGGAAGCTAACTAGCAACTTAAAGAACATCCACACTAAGACTAATAAACTATTCATATCAAACAGATTATATTTATTGATAAGTTGTGAAGAGTTTTTAACTATAGATAATTTCTTATCTATCTCATCAAATAAGTAGGAGATTCATTAATCTGTAAAACATTGCGCAGCAATAATATGATGCACTCTCAATGCCTACATAAAGTAACTCGTCGAATAGTATCTAATATCTAAAAAACTGTCAAATAAAATGCGTCCAAGTGAAATATCACAAGTACCACCTTGTTGCAGACCATCACAAGAAAAGCTATAACCGAAATCCTTTTCTATCTGGCATTAAGTCGGAATCGCGAACACCCAAAGCACCTTTTACTAAGATCAATGTAGTTATATGTCAATTAGAGCAATAGCATGATGAATCAGGAAGTTGTTGGGACCTTTCATTAAGAATAATTAATTATGATTCTCATTAACAGCATTTAACCACTCAGGCAACCATGTGCTTCAAGTCAGACAGCCAAAATTATTCAGCAAGTTGAAATGATTGGATCCATCCAAAGAATTGGAAGCCTGTCAGATACTCCCTTTGCTAACCTATCATATTAAGAAGCTCACCTCTAACATCAACTTTTTTATTGGATACAGAAGGATATGAGAAGCCTTCTGAAGAGAGAGCCTTCTTTCTTCTTTTTTTTTTTTTTGAAATAGAAAAAGAAAAAAAAGAGTGAGCCTTCTTATTGAAATCACTCAGCATATTCATTGATCTTGTTGGCAGATGTTTATAATTTAGTACTGTAATGCAAATCAATCTTTCATGCTTAATCAACTAGCAAGTCTAGAAGGTTTTCAGACAACACCCCCAATTCCCTCACACAGGCAACAAATACAAAGTTAAGTAACAGAAGGTTCCAATAGAATCTTTAGAGTTCAATAAAAAAGAACATGTAAATAAGGTGATGAGGAACAAAAGGTGGTGACCGTCAAGTTGTACTCCTTAGCATATAATTCTTACTCATATTAAATGTACAGCTAAGATTAGACTGATTTTGAGTGCATTAAGAATCCAAGCAGAATACCTTATTTCAAGTAGTTGAGACCATAGAGAATCTACATATCCATACCTCTTAATATCCTCCACAGCTTGTTTACGATGCTGTATCTGAAGTTCTAGAATATGAATAAGCGTTGCTCTAGCCTGCAGAGAAAAAACAACACTGTCAAGCAGATACCTGAGGACCTGCAGAAATCAAGAACTAAGGATGTCTAATTAACTTGACAATTAATTACCTGATGGGGACGCAAAGAATTCAGAAGGTGATGCAAATTCTTGAATATAAGGGATATATCCTCCACTCTCCTTGCATATTGTGATGGCCTCTCAACAAGAACATCAGCAAGCTCGAGAATATGTAGTTGCAATTCCCTATTAAGCGACTTCAGCTCCTTCTTATAATCTACAAAAGATTATAATGCTATTCACACATAAGCACCCAAAAAAGGGGGAAAAAGAAGAAGAAAGTAACTGTTCTCTTCATTAACATCCTGATGCATATTATAAGTGTTCCCAAAAAAAACAAACACTTTGGCCTGACCCAACTTATATACTCCTAAAAATCTTCCCTGCCCTTGATTATTTTCTTCCACCCCATCTGAGTATCTAGTTCTTCTAAACACAAATCCTACATTCTGTACCAAATTTTGCTTTTTATCACTCTTGTGCAGAGATCGTTTCATTTTTCAGGAATCCCCATAGTCACTTCTCTAGAAATATTTTTTTTTTTAAATTCACCAATTGCCCTAATCCCAAGACCTCCCAAGATCTAGAAATAATTTATTTGTTTTGCATTGACAATACATTACTTTTTTTGCAAGCCCGATCCACCAGAAACACAGCAACATCAGCAAGAAGGATAGGGTAGTAACCAAAGCAATTCCAACAACATCAATAAAAACAGTCAACACCACCCTTCCCCCACCCCCTGAGGCAGAGCCCTCAACTGCCCATCATTTAGGCAGCAATTTCCCATCCATCCAGGAGGAAGAAAACCATGATACATAAATGATGTCATGGAATTAAGTAGCCTGCCAGCCAAGCTAGGCTCCCAATATGCAATTTTTAAGTTCAGATTTTTCAACCCAGTATAATCTATTTCTGCTCATCTTATGGAACGAGTAAGCCAACCAAAAATGCCCCAAACCAGAGAACAAATATTATAATCCTTCATTTATTTACACAATCAAACGATTAAAGGTTGAATCAGGAATAAGCCTACCAACATCTGACCCTTTTGGGTACAGCTGGCGCACGCCTTGCTCTTCTAAGCTCGGAAGAACATCATCAGTCTATAAAAAAGAACAAACATAAGGATTGAACATTTATAACACAATTTTTTTTTGGAACGGAAAGTAAAACACATTGATGTGAACCACGCAATCATAACATGATTATAACCATAAGGTACAAGATATTAGCTTCCATAAATCATGTTTCTCACATCTGTTCCAAGAACAGTAAGGTTTTTGGAATAACAAGAAAGAATTCAATGACAAGTACACTACAAACACTTGAGCACATCCCTGAAAAAATTCAACTGGCGATATCGTATAAATATATAAAAGACTGATAAAAGAAAATGTAACAAGAGAAAACCTCACTGTGTAATTGCAACCAAAGGAAACGTAAGTTCCTTCAATAGGAGGCGGTGGCTCAGGAGCCGATTCAGGGTTTTGCAGGTAATCCTTGTATAGTCTATAATACGCCGGAGGTGGTGGATACGTCGCCGTTGCCATTACTAGTTTATATAATCAAAACCTCCAAAAAAAAAAAAAAAAACAATTCACTCAAAGCTTTAACCCTCAGACACGTCGTTACTTGCCGACCGACCAATTGCCGCCGGGAAAGTAATTGTGAGTCAGTAATATACTCACTGCTTCGGCGGAGACTCTGAGTTCCTGGAGAGATAGAGACTGAGAAACTCGCTGGCTAGGAGATGAGGAGCGACGCCTACCTGGTGGTGCGAAGCCAGAAAATGAGCCGGGGAAGACGGTGACTCAGTTTGGTTGTTCAACATGGGCTGGGCCCACGAAGTTGCTGGTCAATTTTAGACATGCTGCTGTTTTTGAAAAAATAAAAATAAATATTTTGTTATAATTATATTATTTTAATTAAAATAATTCCAGCGAATTAAAAAATTCAATCTAATTTTCTTGTTTGTAAATAATAAAAATTATATTAAGTTTTTGTAGCAAATCGGGGAGGTTAACTCTTTAATGTTGGGCTTAAAAATATATATAAGTTCATTTGTTATATATATATATATATATAATATCGTGTAAATTGTATCACATTAAATTACATCATTAAAAACATTAATTATTTTATCATAACTAAATTTTTTTAAAAAAAATAAAAAGTGAAGTATATATAAAGATATATAAACATGGTACTAAAAAAGGCTATCGCCCATTTACAAGAATTTTATAATAGTATTAACGTATTTATATATTTTCAAAATTTTCATTACTAATCATATATTGACCTAACAAAATATATTTAAAATAATGAATTCAATTATCATTTATTTTGTATATACTATTCTTAACGTTCTAAAAAATTCGAACATTACTTTCTTTTTATACGGTCCATAAAATAGTCAAAAGAATAAAGTTAGTAATGTTACATTTCACATTTAAACTACCCTAAGTCCAAATTTCCTTGCCTCACTTACCTAGCCATCATCCAATCAAGCCTTAAGAGACCATACACCGTACTCCACACACTGTAAGCTAAAGGGCACCACAACGATAAATGAGTGCACGTCTCTTCCGCTTGTAAACAACTATAGGACCATTGACCAGAATCTATCCCCTTTTTATGAGGTTGTTAATGGTTAGAATTTTCTGATAGAGATGTCTCCCAAACGAAGAAAACAAAATACAGTAGAGCTTTTATTTTCTAGATTTGCACAGCCAGAAAATCAGGGTTATAATTTCTATCCCAATTGCATAAGAATATGTAATAAGAAGAGACAGTAAACTCTCTTTTTTTTTCTCCCCATTTTCAGACCACTTGATTGCTGCCCTGTTTCACGTGGTGCGCCTCAATATACTTCAGAGGTTCTTTGTATTCATAAATTTTCGAATCATTTAATTCTTGGTGACCTCAATAAGCTAAACAGTAACACCATTAATGCTTTTATAAGCTTCCTCAACAGTTATATATTTTTTTTGAGCAATAGAGTAGATCTGGAAAAAATACCCCGTAAGGTTCTCATCACCAATCCAAATATCCAACCAAAATTTAATCTTATTTTCTCTATCCATATTATATTTTAGACAGTGCTAGAACTGTAACCACCGCATTAATATTTTTCTCTATCACCTTATTCCATGTGGAATGTTAAACCTACCGGTAAGACATACATTCATAGGATCACACCATCTTAAGTAAATAATTTTCTTTCATAATCTATCCTCTTTCCCAAAAAATCTTCAAAGCCACTTCCCTTGAAGCCCTAAGATCTAATGCCAAGTCCACCAATACCAATCGGCTTTTTAATACCATACAATTTTACCAAAGAAAAATTTTCAAGCATCAACAACATCTCCCCATAAAAATATACTTTATAAAACTTCAAATCTCTTAGTAATACTAACTGATATTACAATGGTTGATATATAATATACTAGAAAATAAAATATTTTTTATATGTAAACGTATACATACATATATATATTTATAAATATATGTAATCCTCTTCATAAAATTTTTTAATTATTTTTCTAATAAAGTTAAATGTATCGTAAAGATATTATTTCTCACCGTATTGAAGCACATCTATTAACTAAAATTAATAGATTTTAAACTTAATTTAGTTTTATGTGTATGTATTTAATATTAAATGGATATATTTGTACATAATTTGTAATATTATATATTATTATATATTAATATATATTATATAAACTAAGTAGAGGCATATATATTATAAAATAATAACCTTCATATATTATTATTAGAGAAAAAAATAACGGGTTATAATATTTTAATTTAATTATAAAATAAGTTAGAGATCAGCGAGAGAGATTAAAGGCCCGTGAGGGGGAAGATGGAGAGAAAAGGAAGGGGAAATTTCCATCCTTTTAGAGAGCTGATTTATGGGAAAAGAGAACCGCAAAGAGAGAGAGAAGAATCGGAGAGAGGGAGAAGGTAGAACAGAGGGCAATGGAGGAGGGAGTCGAGATGGAATTATGAGGGATTGATTCTGGAGAAGAAAGTAGGATAATTTATGGATTTTGGGGAAAAAATCGGACAGATTAGAAGCAGACTTCAAGAGTCGAGATGGAATTGTAATCGTGAGGGGAAGCGAGATTGGAAGTGTAGAACTGAATAGAAGAGGAGCTTTAAATAATTCAAGGTTTCATTTTCGGTATGATCTTCTGTTAATTATCAAGTTCAAACTATTTCTGTAGGCATGTGAATTAGCTTCGATTTTGATTTTGATTATTTGCTCTGTTGTAAATTTTACTCTAATTTTTTGTTATAGGCTAGTGCAATTGTGGCACTTGATCCCGCCTCCAATAGGATTAATATCGACTCTTATTTTCATATGAATATCTTCTTTGGATAGTCTCATCATCAATGTTGCCATGTAAAGGTTGATGTGCTTCAGAGCCACTAGATAAGTAAAGTCATTAAAGGTCATTTTAATGGAAGTGTGAAACCTTAGATGTCATCATTTTTAAGTATATGGTATTTAATTGTATAGATCCTTCTTTTGTCTTACCTATTCTCTTTCTTGCTTGCTGATAGATTTCCTCGTATCAATAATTTATGGCATCACAATCTCTCTTGTTAGAATCTTCTGGCATGGATCCTCCTGCAACAGATGTGGAACATGTACCAGAGAAGATTGAAAATGGTAAAGAGGGGGGCCCTTCTTTCCGTTGTGATCTTTATGATACAGAAGTAGTTCACAAGATTGCTCAAGTTTTCCTCTCAGGATTGGCTACTGCTTCTATTGACAACACAACAGGTGACATCTTCAGGAGTCCTGGTTCAGTGGCTGCTGAAATTAGAAAAGAAATGGTGGATTATCTTACCCAAAGAAGTGAAACGTTTGTTGCTGAACGTGTTGTCTTGGAAGGTGGTCCAGAGGCTGAAGCTTCTGACCATCCCTTTGATATTATTTCTGATTTTATTGATGACTTTGCTACTACAAAGAGAAATTTGTTTAGTCGGGTTTCAGGTTGGCTGTTGAGCGAAAAGAGAGAAGATAAAATAGATGATTTTGTTCAAGAGATGGAAGTAAATGGGTTTTGGTTGACGGATCGGAGGGAAGGAATTGCTCAAATTTTGCTCAAGAATGTAGACTTTAAGAATGAATATCACTGCAGCATCAAATTTAACACTCCAGAACAACTTGCTGAGCACGTTCTCCACTGTGGCTACAGGCCTTTGAACTGCACCAATGAGGGTTGTACTGCCAGATTCTGTGCTAGTCAGATGGAGAAACATGATTCAGTTTGTCCTTTCAAGATAATTCTGTGTGAACAAAGTTGTCCTGATACCATCATGAGACGAGAGATGGACAAGCATTGCATTACTGTCTGTCCAATGAAGCTTGTTAGTTGCCCTTTCTATGCAGTGGGTTGCCAATCCACCGTTCCTCAATGCAAGATTGAAGAACATCTCTCAGAAGAGTTTCATTCTCATTTGATGTATGTTCTTCAATGTATTCATAAGGAAGCATCTCCAGAGGATCTGAAAGAACGCATAGAGCAGCTAGAAAAGGTGAGATATCTCTTACAATAACATTTTTGGAAATGCATGGTTGCGCTCATGTAAGCAAAATGTTCTTTTTCGTTTTGCCTACATTTCTGTTAAAAAGGATGTACTTAGTTTCAACTAGCACTTTTTTTGTCCTGAAACAAGGATTTACTTGTTACCACACTAGCATTTTAACAACCTGCAAATCTAGACTGCACTTATTTCTAAACTGTCATTTGTTTAACTTATCTTTTCATTGCTGAAAAGTAAAATAAAAGGATGTTAAACAGGATTTATGTCATAAGATTATGTAAACCATTAAATAAACGACTCTATGAAAAGAGATGTTAGAATCTTTGCAAAATATCCTAAATTAGATTATGAAATATGTTTGGAGATGTCTAGATATGCAAACGTTTGAGCTCATCATTAACATACAGCTATTTGGAATGTAAAAACTGCTTGGTATGTTATAGTCATCATCATTTTGCTGTTACTAAAAGGTACAAAGGTGCCATATATAGTGCAAAGTACCATTATGGAAAACTTGAAATCTTGAGAAAATTAAGTAAAAATAGAGAAATAAAATATTTCAAAGAATTTTACCTTTTAAAACAAATATATTCAAATAGAAGAAAGAGATCCGAGGCATTAATTATTATCATCTAGTTTATCTAGAATTGGCAGTTTTCTCTCAAGTTCTTTTTTTTTTTTCTGGGTCTTAGAGCAAGGGCAAGTGGCTGGTGATGGTTCTTTTGTTTCTGGGTTAACTTTGTAAAATGATTTGTGGCTTGAAGTGGCAGTCTGGAACCTCTATTGCTTAATTTATTTGAAAGTAAACCAATAAGCTTGTTGCACTTCCTTTTTCCTGTTATGGCACTGATTTTGCATAAATTTATCTGTGAACACTAAAAGATTGAGTGGGGTGATTGTGTGTTGCAGTCATCTTCTGCTCGACTAGTTAGAGGCCGTGATGCGAGATCTCTGACATATATAGTCAAGGATCTTGATGCAAAGCTTGGGCCACTAGAAATTAAACGCAGAAACAAGGTTAATGAAGAAGATACAGAGAAAGTTGACATGACAGAAGAAGCTGAAGAAAGCAAAACTCAGGACCAGGTCAACAAGGAAAACACCGAGAAATCTCATTTGTTAGAAGAAGCTGAAAGCAAGGGTCACAGGAAGGCTAATGAAGAAAACACGGAGAATGCTAATGATGGAGAAGAACCGGAAAGCAAAGCTCATAACCAGGTTAACATAGAAAACAATGCTTATGTGGCAGGAGCAGCGGAAAACAAACCTCAGAATGAAATTAATGAAGTCAAAGAGGGAGCTCATGTGGCAGAAGGAGCCAAAGATGAACCTCAGATCAAAATTAATGAAGAAAATACAGAAAAAGCTCGTGTGTTAGAAGGAGCTGGCAACAAAGACCTGAACAAAGTTGATGAAGAAAACAAGGCTAGCGAAGAAAACATGAAGAAGGCTCTTGTGCCAGAGGAAGCAGAAAGAAATGCTTGACCTGAAGTCAGAGAAGAAAATTCAGACAAAGCTCATGTGTTAGAGGATGCCGAATCAAGAGTTCAGACCTCTTAATACAGTGTGAGCAAACCCGAAAGAAGAAATCTTTGATTTTACAGAAAACTAACCAGATATGCAACTTAACCTCTCTTTCTCATTACATATTCAAAATTACTTTTGCTTGCTACTAGACATCCATCTAAAGTTATGGATGTCCTCGTTTTCTCAATACCTATTAGTAATTTTCCACCTGAGGATAGTCCAACTTATTTCTTTATATAAGGTTATAGATGTTATTAACTTACCAGAATGTTTTCTCAATTTTCCCCACCTCAGCCAGCATTTTTAGTTGGCAGCTCTGCAAAAAATATCCATATTGTTCCCAAATATGCTTGTAATTTTGAGTTATTTCGAGATACTAAAAACTTCATTACTTCATTTATAGTTAATCACAGTAATTCATGTTAGTTCTTATATCGAATTTTATGCTTTCACTGCTTTATCCACTTCAACTACAAATACAAATTATAAATGTAATCATCATTATATTCATCATTGCCATTCAAGATAAATTCGGATTTAGAAACAAAGAAAAGAGTAAATACAACTACTATATTTAATATCGTACATGTAAGAATTTAAAGGAGATTATTACTTATATGTTATTCATATAATTAAAATTACGATAGCTGCTAATAAAATCTTGTTTAAATCTCATTTTCTTTAACATTTTCATGAGAATGAGATATTGAGTTGTATTTAGAATGTATGATATTCCTGTTTTATAAACAATCAGTATTTAACTTTTGACCTCAATATTAAATTTTTTAGTTCTAATAACAATGAAATGTTCGAAAATTTTCTTCATATTTATTACCTGTGTCCAAGCTCAAGGAGTGCAGATGGGAATGTTCAAAAAATTTGTTAATACTTTTCTCTGTATGTCAGTAATTGTAATCTTAATCTTAAGACTCCAGTGTTAACAAATAATTCCAACAATATCAACAGATTGCTCAATGAAACATTAAGATTACAATGGCTTGGTATTGGTATTAGAACATTATAAATCCATAGACGGGCGGAAGATCAACGAGAAGTTCCAAGAACGCTGCAAAGAATCCAAAATTTTTTAACCGACAATAAAGCATACAAAAAATCACATATCAAAGTTAATTTCATTTGAGAATCTCTCTTGATATATAGAACAAAAACAGTTTCAAACAATGAAAGATACTTCTAGCCTATTAGAATTTGAGAAGTAGGAAAATAGAATTCAAACCAACTAGCTTTTGGCTGTAGTTCGGCAGTTCTAGTCTCCCAAAATAGACAAAACTGTATTTTGCTATGCGCGAATTCCCCTATTGAGACTAACCATGCGGCTGGAAGAATCTGTATGTGAACCTCTAACTGCAGCCACTCGCCCAGTATATCCACCTGAGCCTCGCTGGCTTGTCCGCAAATATCCACCTCCTGGCTGCGCTAGTCCTGATTGTCGTCCACCGCCAACATTGTTACCAGATCGCCCACCAGGACCCTGTCGTCCTTGATTGAAAGACAAGTCTTGCCACTTGCTACCACCAGAAGCTGCTGCTCCAGCATAATCCTGGCTGTCCCTTCGCCTTAGATTCAGATCCAAGCCACCACTGCCAATCCTTGACTCAATTGCTCTTTCATTGCTTTCAGCAAGGATAGATAACTTTTCAGTCAGCTGGAATGCCAAAGTTTGCAGCCTGCCGTGCTGAACATCATGGAAGACAATGCAGCTAGTTGGCTGATCCCAACTTGCATGCAGTTCTTCATTGATCATCATCTTGCTAATGATGCTGTGAGTCTGTAAGTCCGAAAGGTCAAACATCTTGCTGAGTTTGTCCAAGCTTAGTGAATTGCAAGAAGATGAATACGAGAACAGGTAAGTCCTCAAAGCTTCTTCCTTAATCTTGGCCTTTACCATATCAAGGACACTCTCTCGGTTCCTGAGGAGCTTCCAAACATCAAGAGAGTTTATAACATCAAAGGCCTTCAGGAAGTCTCCCTTGCGGAGGGCCCTGGTGGCAGCCACTATATGGTCCTTGACATTTTCAGGGGGGCCGGTGAATGCTTGTCTCCCATTCACTTCCAGCAACCGCCGAAAAGTCTTACTTATGACCTTGCGCTTGGCGTCATGGCTGTTGGCTGCCATGTTGGGAACCTCAAGCAGCATTGCAGAGATTAAATGAACGGCCTCCAGTAACTCAAGATTTATGTGCATATGGTAAGGCATCTGCCGTCTTCTTTCCAACCTTTCCTGGTAGAAATTAGTGACTTGTAACTTTAATAGATGATTAATAGGAGAAAAAAAAAGATGCTGTAATTTCTACTGCACAATTGAGTCACTTAATGATGGATATCTTAATTTAGTTGTAAGCAGTAATGTAAATTTGGTTGGAAATGATAACATCCTCATTGATTTAAGAAAAAAGAGACTCCACCTGAAGATACTACCTCAAAAATTTTCCTAGCTCCTAGCAGCAATAAGTTTGGCATATTCTTCCTTTCATGAATTTTATGATTCCTAATTGGTTCACTACGTCTCAGAATTCTTTTTTTTTTAAATTAAAAAACACTCCAAAACAAACTCAGAATTCTTAATTTTGGAAGCATTCTTGTTTTCTCAACAAACTCAAATTTCGCAAGCTTCAATTATTAGAAAAGTTCTAACTTATATATTTAGTTTTCACCAAGTGGGGTAGAATAACAGAGAATGGGAAGATACTAATGTGCGTACATACATACCAATAGTGAGATACAATTCTAAAGTGTATGTATTATTAAGTGTTCAGTTTGTTTAGGAACTAATACCTATCAGCTTATTAATGGTATGAGTTTATTATTTTTTAATTAGTTAGGACTATTTAATTATTCTCTTGTATAGATTATTTAATTATTAGCTTGTTTCTAAATTTCAAAAGAATTTCTAGATAGACTTAAAATTTTCCATTTTGGTTGTATTTTAGTATCTACAAATAGGGTACTCGAGCTTAAGTATTACGTAAACTATTCATATGATTATCTTATAAATATTAAGTTATTGATTTGATTGTTTAATTATTCAATTTTGTCCTGCATCATAACAAGGACAATGAACTGTATGGATAGATCAGTACCTGTTCGGGAGTCTTCTCGTAATATCGGCTTTGTGACACACCTTGTGCAAGTAATTCCCTAACTCGTCCAGCTGAATATAGTTCAGAAAGACAACTCTGTGCTTCAGCAATCAAACCAACGCGAAATGCACAAAGACCAACCTGGGCCATAACCCTGTTAAAAAGTATTTGGGTGGAAATATCCATATGCTGGATGTTGTCCTGCAAGTGACTCATCAGCAACAAGTCCCGAGAAGTTAAAAACTCATCCAGAAGAGCATGGTGATAAATATCACAAAGCATAGCACGGGCTTTGGTCCGCTCGTCACCATACTTGTATATAAGAGACACTAGATTATCCATCAATACTCTGCTACTGTCAGGAAAAGTTGGCTTACGAGGCACGACCTCAGGAATAACAATAAATGGAGATGGACCCCTACTTTCCTCAACCATTTTAGACTCCTCACCTCCATTATTTGCTTCTTCTGTCCGCTCAGCCAGTTTACTCATAGCATCATAAACCTCCTGTGGCTTGTAATAAATGAGCTCAACACTCCTTAAAGCAACCTTTGCAGCTGATTTATAATCCCCAATTCGCTCTAGATAATTCTGGACATCTTGTGCAAGAACCAAAAACATCGGTTCATCTCTCAGTCTCTCAACATACTCACGAGTATGTGGATCTATGCATTGCAAGCTCTTGAAAAACTCAACATCTAACCTTTCTAGAAAGGCCACCAAATTTCCCCAAACTCGAATCTTCCCATTATAATCAGCTCCTTTCTGTGTTTCATCCTCATCAGGTTCAACCATATCATCAACCACAATGTTTGGAAACTGAACAAGAATGTCCAGTACGACAAGCATATTTTGGACACATTTCTTCCACACATTTATGGGCATGTGTCCACTGATTCCTGGATTTACATCAAACTGTGCAGAGATAACACTAAACAAAATCTCAAGTTTCTGTGCAGGAGTCTTCGCAACCTTTGTCAAGAAAGTAAGCTGTTCAACCTGCTCAAACCTTCCAGTTCCTTTCCTGCCCCGAGCAGCAACAACCTCTTTAAACTTCTTATTGACAATGTCCCACGTGATTTCACTGGGATCCTTCATAAACTGCTTATCCATGAGCTTATCTTTCTTGCTCAGTTTCTTCTCCCAAGCACGATCATCCTTGTCATCCACTTCCTCATCTTCCTCTTCATCTTCAGATTCTGATCTTTTAGATATGTTTCTGTAATCCTCCTCAAACTCTGACTCAGATTCTTCCTCCTCTGATTCCTCATAACGATCCCTATCCTCCTCGCTCTCGGGGTTCTCCATATATTTATTAATTAAATCCTCATATTGCTTATTGTTCTTCTTCAGTTTCTGTTTCATTGAGTTCAAGGCCTTGGCATTACTGCTACTCATTTTCTTTTTTGCATCCTTATTTGCCAAAGCTTGACTCAAGAAATCCTCTAACATCACAAGAGCTTTGATGTAAAGACTAGGGACCCTTTCAGACTCAGTGACACGCATTACCTTCTCAAGCTGTTTATTTATCTTGTCAAAACCATCCTGCAGGCTAACCCAGTCATTGATCTTCATAGAATTTTTCATCTGGTCTATGGTGGCTGACATCTCTTCAAAACGCTTGTCCTTAGCTGACCTAACAACACGTTTTTTACCATCCGAATCATCACTATCACTGGCATTTGCTTGCAGATATCTATTCGTAGATGTTTGGTCTGTGGCTTCACCACCTTGCCCATCATCAATTTCTTCCTCATGATCAGTCAACTCTTCTTCACTGTCACTGCTACCCTGTACAAGGAAAAAAAAAAGATATTAATAAAATACAAAAGTCCAGTTGAAA
Source organism: Carica papaya (assembly GCF_054855325.1). Classification (NCBI taxonomy): domain Eukaryota; kingdom Viridiplantae; phylum Streptophyta; class Magnoliopsida; order Brassicales; family Caricaceae; genus Carica; species Carica papaya. The sequence goes on along the minus strand of NC_142316.1, from coordinate 34,145,352 downwards.
TCAATGGGTGCCAATAGTCCATTAGGCTACCAAATGGAAAAATTAGTATATAAATACTATTGACGAGAAATGTTACAAAACCTGAGTCCAAAACCGTGACGCCATGATTTATTAAAAAGGTTAGGAGCTAAGTATTCGGATTCTGAACAATCTGCAATTTGAATACCAATAAAAGAAATGTTACAGCATAAGCAATTAAAAACAAGTAAACGACTAAGATTGTAACCACGTTAAAAACTAAGCCAGCAAACTCAAATCGTCATATGAAGTATAAGCAGAAAAATATCCTAAAAAGATTAAAATACAAATGCACCCAGATCCAAACCAACGTTAGGTTTAGTAATTCAGTTTTATAATGTGTTAAACTCCCTAAACTGAAAATCACAAGATAAATTTCTCCAATCAACGGTGTTAGTTCTATCATAGGAACCAAAAAAAAGTAAAAACCACTATGGGATATTTCTATCACTTCCTCAAATATCTTATATCCGAATAGAAATTGATTAACTTGCTAAGAAATTATAACACCCCTCAAAAACTCTCTCCAAAACCTCCTAGACTCTCTCTCTGCTCTGTTTACAAAAGAAAGCGATGGAGGACTCACCGTAAGCTGAGAGCCTCCTCTGGTTTTCCTTCTTTGTCAATCGTCTCCCCTTTGATTCCTCTCTCCTCTCGAGCTCTGCTCTTTCGACCTTTTTTGTTCTCAATCACCGGAAAACCCCTAAATTCCACCCTCAAAATCGCCTCCGCTTCACCTGCAATCGCCTCCTAGCTCCCCTCTTATTCTTATAGCTGCTCCCTGCTTGGATTTGGCAATTGGCAGTCCCCAGCAGCGGCCTGTGGTCCTCTGTCGGTTTTACAGAGCAGAGCTTCTGATTCTACTTGTAAGATTTACTTTTAATCTTGTCCGTTCAATAATAAAAATTAAAAAAATAAAAAAATAAAATAAAGGCCATTAAAATAATAATAATAATAATAATAATTTTATCATTAGTAAAATACGAATATTTATTTTTTATTAATTTGTTGATGTCAAAACATTTTGTAAATTAATAAGTAAGTGATAGATTTTTTTTTTCATTTTTGAAAAATAATTTGTTTAAAAATACAATAATAAATTCTTTAATTTTGAAAATATAATTTTAATTTAATAAAAAAAAATTCATCATCATATGAAATCATATATAAAAATATCACATATGAATACTATATATTATATATATTTTTAGAGTGATAATTGTAATTGAGAAAAAGAATCTAAATAATAAATTAGGCTATATTTAGTCTAAATTCAATATTTTGATACAATTTGTTTATAAATTGACGTGTAACTTAATTAAAAAAAAATTATAGAAATTACTCCTAAAGTGACACTATATGAAAGTTAATATGAAATATAAACCATATATTCTAAAATTAATAAATTTTGTAATATGTTTTTTCAATTTGGTATACAAATTTTTTTATTTAATATGCACAAAATTTTAATTTAATTAATTATTTTAAATTAATATTTTATATTTATCAACTTATTCCAAAGATAGTTTTACACCATATTTCACTAATTCAAGTTTAAGAAGAAAATTAGCGACTTAAACCTTTCTTTTCATGTCTTTTGCTTAGTGCGTGCATATATGTAGATACATGTATATATATGTATTCCTACTACAATCGGTTGGTCGTCTCTATTTTTTGCGGTATAAAAATGTAATGTAGACGTTACCACGTTTAACAACAAAGGTGAAGTTAGGTTTAGTGCGATCATCAGGATTCAACAAGTCTAGTAATGTTCGTGTTGTCGGGAAGACTACCAGGTTACAGATCTCTTCAGTTGGTAAAATTATTGAGTTGTCGTAATACAATAAACTACATGATCTTTCTCATATTCAGAGATCGTGTATTATAAAAATGAACGTATTGTTAGTGTACAAGATATTGATATCGATTGAGACATACTATTTAAAATTTGATTTTATTGTTGAAAACTGTAAAATATTATTGACCAGCCGTCCATATATAATCGTAAGTTAGGTAAGACGCAATTATAATGAGGTCGTCCATTGTATTGCGAGGACTTTTCGTGAATTCTTGTCTTTTTACATATGTAAGAGTCTCCAATCTAATATCGTTATTCTATTTGAGTAATGAGTTTCAATAAAATTTCTTTTAAAAAAAAAATTACAAAATAAAAAAAAAGTTAACCACCCAAAATATAAACCTAAAAAAAATAGAAAAAAAAAAATTGGAGAGATATTTCAAACAAAAGCCAATATAACACTTATAACAGTTGCTCTCTTGAGGTTCTTAACTCTCCATCTATGTATTGCAAGAATAGTAAATGAACCAACGAATTGTTGTTGGTATTCGAAGAACCAGAAATTTTTTTTCTTTCTCCCCAAACAAACTCCCATTAAAGAAAGAGAAACTAGAGAGAGCGAGAAAGAGAGAGAGAAAGAGAGAGGGAGAGAGAAATTACCTTGAAGATTTTCTCTCAAACTAGAAAACAAAATGTTATCCCACATTGTTCAATCTCTCTCTTTCTCTCACGTTGTACAGCAAAGAGGTTTCTCTCATTTGCTTTTTTCCTTCTTTTGATCTTTTATCTTTCATCCATCTCATTTCTTTTTCTCTCTGTCTCATTTTTTGTTCTTCTTTTGAGAGTCAATCTGCCCTTCAATCTTCTTCTTCTTCTTCTACTTCTACTTCTTCTCATCTCTCTGCCTCCATTTGATTGAGATCAAGGTATGATTTAATGCTTCTTTTTTTTTTTGGGCTTGTGTTTGGATGCGAAGAAAGAGGTGATGAATTCCATTATATTTGTTGGTTGGAATGATTGAAACATATTATTTGTAAGTATGATTTGATTTTAAAAAAAATATTACTGAGAAACCAAAAATTACCAAATAGTGATCAATGGAATGCAGCAAGAGATTTTCATTCAATTATTTGTTTTTAGTGTTATTTTTTTAAAAATTGATATTCAAACATTAATGTTAAGTTTAGTTCAATTCTAATTTTATGGAATATGGATTAGAATATTATATAACCGTACGTTTTAAAAGAAAATTATAAATTTTCAAACATTAACATTGAATTTTAGTCTAATTCTAACTCTATTATGATGCTATGAAATCGATATTTGATATAGAATTACAACATAAATACGATACAAATTTGCTGAAACATAACGAATTGTATTTATAATTCTTTTTTAGAACATAAATTTATGTACGCTAATAATGTCTAAGAAATAATTTTTAAATTTTTAAAAATTATTAGTTTACTTATTCATTTTAACAGGTAATCTCAAAGCCAGATATCTTGTTGTTAAGATATCAAAATTTGGAGATAGCAAAAAGAGACAACATCGAAAATGGGATTATCTTTTTCATGCCCACTTAGTGATTTTGATGATTTGGATAAACGTTTTGAAGCTGTTCTTGTAAGATCTCTCAGTCTTGGGTCTGGAGATGTAAGAACTGCTTTGAGGACGTTGAGTTTCAACGGTCATGATTCAAAACCAACAAGAATGAAAACATGTGCTTCCGAGGAAATGATATTTGGAAGATCCCTTGGCTTTGAAGAAGAGAGGCAACTCGAGACCATGTTGTCATTCAAGACTCCCACCGCATCCATGGAAGATCAAGTATTTGCCAGACTTATGAGCTCCAACAATTGGGATATTAGCGACGAGTTAAGGACACTTAATAGCATGCGCAAGAGAAATTCTCATCTAGAAATATCTATAGAAGACCATCACAGACACAATGCTGCTCTAAAGTTACAGAAAGTGTACAAGAGTTTCAGAACTAGAAGACAACTCGCTGATTGTGCGGTTCTTGTTGAGCAAAGATGGTACACAGCTTTTAGTCCATCTCTATGTTCAAACATCTTTGTCTCTTCTTTATATATCTTCCGTCTGTAATGTTATTTTATGTAGGTGGAAGTTGTTAGATTTTGCTGAACTTAAGCGAAGCTCTATCTCATTTTTCGACATTGAGAAACCTGAGACTGCGATTTCACGCTGGTCTAGAGCTAGAACAAGAGCTGCCAAGGTAAGATTCTATAAACAAGAATATGTGCGAATATGTAAACTTCTGTGTGTGCTATGTTTCTCGCGCACCCACTCTTCTACAGTCAAGAATATTTGTCCTCTTTGCAGGTGGGAAAAGGCTTATCTAAGGATGAGAAAGCTAGGAAACTTGCGTTACAACATTGGCTTGAAGCAGTAAGTCATATTCTTCTAAATGAAAACTTTGGAAGAGAATTTCAACAAATACTACCTTAGTGCTCATCATTTTCCCACTCCTGAATCTGTTTTCTTTCTCCCCCATAACATATAGATTGATCCTCGCCATCGATACGGTCATAATCTGCAATTTTATTATGTTGCTTGGCTCCATTGTGACAGCAGACAACCATTTTTCTACTGGTAATATTGAACAAAAGAAAAAAAGAAAAATTATCAACAGGATTTTTCTTTTATTTTCTCATCGATTCAGTTCAGTCTATATGTGCATGAACATTCAAATGATAAATGGGTAATTTGATTTTGGAAATGTAGGCTGGATTTAGGAGAAGGAAAAGAAGTCAACCTTGAACACTGCCCTCGACACAAGCTTCATCAACAATGTATCAAGTACCTTGGTCCAGTGAGTTATCTCCTCTCTTTGCAGTTTCCTCAATGAATACATTCCATATAACTTGCAATGCCCTGTTGCTATATGGAGAATGTTTAACTCAACTCATTTTTTATCATCAAATAAAATTGTTTAATTTCCTGATATGTTTGAGATCAATTCTCTCTATTAAATGATTTGGTTTGAACTGCAGACTGAAAGGCAAGCCTATGAAGTCATAGTACAGGATAAGAAGTTGGTCTACAAGCAGAGTGGGAAAATTCTTGATACCACACAGGGTCCCAAAGATACAAAATGGATATTTGTTCTAAGTACATCCAAGACCTTGTACGTTGGTGAGAAGAACAAGGGCACATTCCAGCATTCAAGCTTTCTGGCTGGTGGAGCTACATTATCAGCTGGAAGATTAGTTGTAGAAGACGGTAATTTGAAGGTAGTGAAAGGGAAACCATTATGATTTTTCTCTTTAGAGACCTTGGTTGGTTACAAATTCTTTCTTTATCCTAGAGTAGTTTGAAATGTTAATAATGATCATTTTGAGTGGATAGGCGGTTTGGCCTCACAGCGGACACTATCTCCCAACGGAGGAAAATTTTCAGGAGTTCATGTCATTCCTCGGGGAACACAATATAGACCTCACTAATGTGCAGGTAAAGATGCTAACTACTTACTTCTTAGTCCTAGAGTTCTTTCCATACCTTCACAGACCTATATAAAAAATTGTACCAAGTTAAGAAGCTCTTTGTTACAATGCTGCTTGGAAAACTTGTTATTCTATAATTCGTCCTAAGATTAAATCAAAATCTGAGAATGATAATGTTAATAGGATAAGTTTGATCGATGTCAAAAATAAAATAAAGACTGATTTTTGATTCTTGTCCCCTTCTATTCAGAAAAGTCCAATGGAAGACGAAGAAGAAGCTTTTACCAAAATCAATAAAAAACACGAAGATATTGATGCGCATAATGGTAAAAACTCTGCTCAAGAGAAGGCAGATTCATCAGATGCTAAGTATAATGCCAAAGGAAATAACAATCAACCCTTACCACGGTTGTTTGGAAGGGCACGCTCAAAGATTGCAAGACTTGAAATACCTAGTAGGGGTGATGTGTATGACATTTTCAAGACAGAAGTACTCCCTGCGAGTTGCCAAGCTCAAGATCTGGATTCTCCTTCAGATGAGGGCTATGAGACAGCGGAAGAGTCATTCTTATCGGAGGAAGATTTCATGTTCCCCAAGAGCAACTTGTTCGGAGAAGATGACGAAGAAGAGGATGAAAAACCTGTTCCCAAGGAGAAAATAATGAAGAGGATAGATTCACATAAAGGAATGAAGTCATACCAGCTAGCTCAGCAACTATCTTCTAAATGGTCAACAGGAGCAGGGCCACGTATTAGCTGCATGAGGGATTATCCTTCAGAGCTTCAGTTCCGGGTTCTGGAGCAGGCAAACTTGTCTCCAAAACGAAAAAATGTTAACTTCTCTCCTCGAACCAAATCCTGTTCCAGCCCGACTAGTGTCATGACTCCACCTACAGTCCGTAGGCCAGTTACAACAAAGAGTCCACTTTCCATGGAGCAAAGGGAATCTTCTGAAAGGGCAACAAAGTAGGCCATATGTAGATGAAGTATAACACATGGTTAAATTTGTCCATGTTTAGGCTAGAGAAATATGGTTTAGGGTTTTCTTTTTGTTTTCTGATGCCCTTTCTTTTACAAGGATCCAGTTTCCTGTTTGTAAATCTGATTGTGAAAATGGAATGAAGGAATCCAGGGGGCCATACAGGTTCAATTGCCCTCAAGTTAATCCTAAAATTGAATCTGAAAACAGTGAGTGGCAAATGCCACTGAAACAAGAGGATTGACTGAAGGAACTCCCAGATAATAGATAAAAAAGACAAGGGAGTGGCGTAATAGCATAAATGTTGCGTTCCCTAATCTCTTTAAGAGCACCTGAAATGTGTCAGCCTCCTCTACCATCTTGCCATACTATAGAATAATTCCTCCCTCACCCACCATCACTTTTGTGACTTGATAACACAATTTTTAATTCTCTTTCCACTAGCAAGCAGAGGAGAGAATTGGTAAGATGATGCTGTAATAAGATATTATATAACAACATGGATTAAATAAACAGTGAAGATATTTACATCAGTTATAACCCTCTTCCACTGCCTCTGTGAGAATAGCAACCCAAGAACAGGCGAGATCAACTCAAAAGCTAGATAAAAGGGAACATTGCATACTCAGTATAGAAGAGGTTCCATATAAAGCGGTAGAACCCAGATATAGCTTCCTGCAGAACGTAATCAAACACAATCAGACATTCAATGAAACCCATTTTTCTCGATTCATGCAGCATCATCATTTAGAAATGTATTGTTTGCATAAACCAAAATACAATTTTACAATGTCTACCAATCTCAGTATGCAATTCATGCAGCATCATCATTTAGAAATGTATGGTTTGTTTAAACCAAAATACAATTTCACAATGTCCACCAATCTCACTATGCAAATAGGTGCAGACCAAGTTGACCAACACAAAAAAAAATGATAAAAAGCCGGCATGGCTTAGCACCACCTTGATGTATCTGCTTTTATCTTTTAGAAGGTATCCCTAACAGCATGGACTAGAATCATAAGGTGCATTCATTTTCCTTCCCTAACAATTAATGGACCAAATCCAGCCATAATTGGAGCCACGAAAGAGCAGGCACTATAAGTTACCGGTAAACAAGTTATAATCTATACTTTAACTTCAGTATTGTATTGGCAACAAACTAAAAATGTGAGATTCTTTTACGCGATCTAAAATAGTAAAAGTTTGAAAAAATAGACCCCTAGCATGAGATGCCATTGAAGATGATAGAATTTCCCTGTGATATTAAACTGAATTTTCCTGATTGCGGTTCTTGTCAATTTTAGTTGTTAACTTCAAACCAATTCCTTTCAGATAAAACGATAAAAAGACAATGAGTAACTCCTTTCAGATCTGTGTATATTGTAATAAGAATTTTATATTCATTCTATTAACCGAAGAAGAATTACAAGTCAACTGACTGATTATAATAGAATAGATGATTCCAGCACCATATCTCCTTTTACCATGGGAGGGATTAAAAGGTTCAGTTTTTTGCAATATATTAGACACAAAAAGCAGTACCTTGGTGTAACTTGCCTGTTCTAACACCCACGTCTGCAAAATAAAAACTATGTTAGAGGATGAAGTTTTAAGCATTATCTTAAGCAATGAAGAAGCACCTCGTTAGTATGATATCATGGGATATTCACTGCACAACCATTACATATGATTAAAAGCATGTTTCAGAAAAATCATTTGTAAATGAGTGGTACCCCCTTGGTACCCTATGAATATTACACCTTACACTTTTTATTATTATTTTTTTAAAAGCATGTTTCAGAAAATACTCATGCTCTTGAACATATAATATGAGGTGGTAGCAAGATTAAACTCATGTAATGAATTTCAACATACATAGCCTGAGTTTTTAACTCCATCTTACAACTTATCTCTAAAAAAAAAAAAAAAAAAAGGCAGAACTAAGATAAATACAATATCATCAATTGCTCTGTGTACAAAAGTATACCTTGTGGTTTTGACAGAACAACAGTTATGTGGTAACCTGAATCAAGTCACACTTCATGAATCAACTGCTGAACATTCATATGGTTTTTTGTTTTGGAAAAAGCTATATTCACATGGTAATTTGGGTTAATATCCTATACTCCCAGTACTGCTGCTATGGTGAGAAATTGCTTCCTGTGTTTTTAATTGAGTCAACTAGCCTCATGGATTTCCAAGATTATCAACTAATGTTACGAGAAAACAAAACTTGTTAAGTTTTAATGATACCTCTTACAGTCAGGATCATTTTAGAAAAAATTCTAAACTACGTTTCTTTCAGATTGTGCTCTTTGGTACATGTAAGTATATGGAACTAATTGATTCAATTAAAAACATAAGGAGCAATTTAATTACAAATGCCTGTCATTGTTGTTTAATTATATTTTAAAAAAATTCCAAGCCAAGAATGAACAAAGAAATACATTAGGAAAGAAAGTGAGTCAGAATCAAAGGAAAATGTATCCAGAAAACTTTCCAAGATACATACTAGTAGAAGATGTAATCAAGAGACTTTTACCCCAAGAAATATACCTGGAAAATCAAGCATGAAGCCAAGATTACATGTGCAGAAATCATTAAGTTACGCCTGAAAACCTGCAAAGTGTTGAATGATGAACTAAATTTTATAGATCACATCAGTAAAAAGAAAAGATCATGATATTCATGCACAGACTATTGTACATGTAAGAAAAGGATATGGCTATGAATAATTTGCAAAGAAACAATTAGAAACAGATAAAAATTTGTTAACCTGAGGCATGTAAATTGCTGCCAATATAGCAGCAACATAGTTCACCAGTAACAGACTGGAGCCAAGCAATGCAATGTTTCTAACTCCAAGCTTTGTTGCAAATGTTGATATTTGAAATCTGTCATAATTATATCAATGGGCGTTGGATGAGTATGATGTCAGAAAAGATGGGATACTAGCCTTCTAAAAGAGGTAGTATGGATAGGTTTGGATCTGTCAATGAAGGCAACAGATGTTCAAAAGATGTATAACAAAATTAGCAAAATTAACGCTTCTGGAGAGGGACACATAGACAAACAGCCATTAACTGGAGTTAATTTGATAGTCATCAGGATTTCAGAACGCAAACTGGAAACAAACAGGGAGTGCAAATGAGATACCTAACAACCAAAAGAACAGGTGTTCTTTGTCCAGCAAAACATGATATAAGCAGGTTCAATTACTTACTTACGGTCCCCCTCTATATCCGGAAGATCTTTTGTGACAGCAATTACTAGTGCAAACAGTGTAACGAAGGTTGTGATGAAAGCCACAGGAGCACTGCATATAGAAATTTAATTACATAAGAAAGTTTTTCAATACTTTGGAAAATGTTCTAAAAATAGCTGATTTATTAAATATGATAAAACATATTTTTTTGAAATAAAAGAAATATGATAAAACATATTATAGTATATAAAAACAAAAACTTAAAAAATCAATCATAAACTTCTGTCCGCAAGGAAATAAGTATTGTATCAGATTACTAAGGAGTAATTCAAACATGCATCTATTCTAGAAAACTAAAATCCTACCGTTTGTCTCAAGCAAGCCATTGCTAATTCCTTAGGTGATGGAATAAATAAAAAGCTCCATTATGATCGGGCAAAATGAAATGGTGTAGATAGATCATAATGTCCGCATTACTAAAATATTTTTATGCACAGGTGATTTTCAAACAGCTTAATATACGTCAACCACATGATCAATCAATATCAACAGAACAGTAACCAACCTCCACTCAAAAGTAAGTCCAAGGGCAGCTCTTGTGGCATAGTATACACCAAAATTAAGAAGGAATCCTCGTACCTGAAAGGTTGTGTTTTCTCTTCATCATTGTTTATAACAGTCAAGATGATATGGAGGCATATAAATTAAGACTTTCACATTGCAACAATTCTGCTAATTTCTGCATAATAATAATTTTGTTATAAGATTGTATGGACTTAACAGCTCTAGAAAATTAAGAGAGCAGGATAACATAACAATTAGTCACTTTTTTCCCCATAGAAAAAGGTTATATTCAATATGAACCAAAGTAGTGGAATAGAGGATTTTAATCTTCAACAGGTCTATGGCATAACAAAATACCTATAACTATTCTTAGAGGCAGAGATAACACACACAAAAACAAGCAAGGGTCAATTAATTTGCTCGGAGGATCTAGAGGCGCATTTCATTTTCTACAACTATGAAACATCTGCCTTAGCAGTTGCCAAAACTTAGAAACATCTGTCTCACAGAACTTAAACTAGGCTACAAATACAAAATCCTAATTCTATTGTCTATACCCAATCATGTAATTCTCTATATCATTTAGATTTTGAAGAAATGTCCTTGATTTTCCAAATTCTCTGCCAATTAACATAATCTATTTCACAATCATCGAAGCTCAAATACATAGAGACAACCACATTGAAGCTAAAACTGGAAGGTGAAGAAGAAAGCAAGCTATACCGTAGCAATTATAAGAAATGCTGCAACAGGAAATCTTTTCATTCTAAATGGAGGAACGGAATAGATGGTGCCGAGAAAAAGACCAAGAAAGTAAAGACGAGTAATGAATGGCCCAAAGTTCAATGCGACAATTGAAAGGCCAGTCATTGCAAAAAATATCACCAGCATCCATGCTGATTGAACTGAAAGATCTCCTGCAGCTATTGGTAAATATGGTTTATTGACCCTGCAAATGAAACACAAAGAGAAAAACTAAAAACAGATTTTTCAAGCAAAAACTTTCATAAATCCACAAAATTTTTGTTTTATCAGCAGTCCTAGAGATAAAATATCAAAGCTCATAAGTTTAGCACACCACCATGGATCATTCAAATGACTTGAAAATAAAGAAAAAGATATTTCTGTTGTATTGTTGATCGCTTCAGGATAGGTGCAGCTACTAGATCTTAAACTAGAGAATAACTGCATTTGAAAATTAAAGTTGTTTGCAAGTTTTCCCTATATGCAAAAATTTCCACTGGCGTACTTGTCAATTCCGATGTCATAGATTTGGTTGATGCCAACTATATATCCATTTCCACATATTAGAGTGAAAAGACCCGAGAATGCCTTAAAAAGCAGAGACCACTTTATTAGATTGGAATTCTCAATCAACGCCCTTGCCACCAAGGCACTGTCATAGAGGATAAATTTAATCAAACGGACTGGAAAAATAAAATGATTCTAGAAAGGCCAATTAGTGTGTTAATATCAAAAGTACACGTACAAAGATCCCAAAGTTGTTCCACGAATTGTATGTGGCCTAAGAAATCTCCAGAATGCATCTTTGAAATTTGCAACTTTGTTCGCTACAGGATCGGATCCAGCTGCCCCAACTCTTGTGCAAGCCTGACAGCATCCACTTTCACATTAATGCCATAAGAACACTAGTGATTCTCAGAGAATGCATTGAACCAAACACGACAACAACATCAATTTAAGCCAATCATGAATCATAACTAATGCCACACGTGTACACACAAATGAAGGTAAAAATCTCGCAGAAGCAAAAAATTGAGTCAGTAAGGGCATCTATATATTCCATAGAATCTACATGTGACCAACACATTATTGGATAGATTCTTCTAAATGAAGAGATCTGATGAGAACTTTGAATATGGAACTCAGATGGATCAAATATGAAATAATACTCTGAATTATAGAACTATAATGAAATATACAATCAACTAACATTTATTGAATTAAAAAAGAGTAAGAAGAAATGATTCCATCATCTATTTTATTATATTCTTTATATTATTACATTCTTTATGTTATATGTATGTTTTCTGTTATAATATTTTTTCTTACAAAAATCTATCATATATATATATATGTATAAAAAAATTTATTACTATAATTTAACTAGAGCTGACGAACGTACAGAATACAATCTGCCTAAACACTTTCTTTCAGTATATCTAATTGTTTGAATATGTTTTCAGTATGTAAGATAAGTTCTCAATCTGTTCCAGCATCCTGGTACATTCAATACTAGTTGCTCTTCAATTTTTTTTGTGATACAACAAAGCAACCAAATAGGAAAATGGAGAAAAGTAAAGTCCAATTCAAGCGAAACAATGTGGAGAATCACAAATTACCGAGATGGAATTGCTCCTGTAATGTCCGTTTGGTACAGGCTTTGAGCAAATCCTGGGACTGTAAAGCCCAATCAAGTGCAGTTCATTGGAGATTTTCAAGAGAAAACTGCAAGATTTTCCAGCCGGCTTAATCGGAAACGTAGGTTGAAGACAGTAAATCTTTTCCCGACGAGCATTTACAGCCGAGACTCGGAGACAAGATGATTGAGCGAAGCAAAGCTCCATCAGAGCAGGGAAGAAGAAGAGCGCCACACCGAAGGTAAGAAATTGACCGCCATAAATATTCTCAAATGACCATAATACCCTCAACTTATATAATGACCATTATCGCCCTATATAATTATCAAATGACCATAATACCCTAAAATAACGACAACACACCATATAAAAACCCGAATATTAGGGTTTTGAGTTCTTTTTCTTCATAGCAAGAACCGGGTTAGCTGCCACTGTTCTGCTCTTTCCCTCAACCTGATCTATAAGGTACTGAGTTTCTCCGTTTAATCTCTCTCGACGAATTTTGCCGTTTTCATAATCAGTTGAGCTTGTTTCTATCTTAGTTGTTGTCGCATTCGTGGCTTGTTCTTCTGTAGTAGAATTTTCTCTGGTTGCGAGTTGATTGAAATCTGATATACATTCTTATTTGTTATTGTCATTTTATGATTCGTAATTTATCTTCTTTAACTTTACTCGCTTCTCTATTTATGTATATGGTGGATATATATTTAACGTCTTTCAAGTGGCGTTGTTTTAATCCGATGATCTGCAGGAACAGTGCAGAATTTAGGGTTTCTGAAACAATCATTTTGAAATTTTTATGGTGTCAGAGAAAGAGACTTAAGATGATTTTGTTTCTATCCAAATAGAAAATTCACTAGATGAAAGCCATTCCGTGCTAATTCGTTTTTTTTTTTCGCTTACTATAGCGATGGCGGCTACAGTGGTTGCCGTTGAGGACTCTAGCCAGCCTCACCATGAAGTGAAGCTCTTCAATCGCTGGTCGTTTGATGATGTGCAGGTCTCATTCTTTCCCTTATACGGTGTTGCAAGTCTATATGCTGTTCTTCTGATTTCGTATTTTTTATTTGGTTCATCTGGGTTGACATATATTTTTTCTTGTTTGTTCCTTCAATTTTTTTTTTTCTTGTTTGTGTTATCTATATAGAGTTTTAATCTTTTAGAACAATTCTTAGCAACTTCTTAATTTACGATTGGACTAGGTTAGTCCATGATCTATATTATGGTAGAAGATTTTGGTTCAAATTGGCCATCGTCGTATGCATTACTGTCGTGCCTAATCCAATGGCCTTTTCTATTGCATTTTATGCTGCCACATTTATGATGCATTTTCTTGATATGCTGGCTTCTTATGAAGAATCAAATTGTATTTATTGTTCACTTTTGGTACAGATTTTGTACTATCTTTGAATTTTTTGAATCAATTACAAATGTTTCATTTTGTATTCGATGCTCTAATACTTGAAGATAGCATCTTAAAAAATATTTAAAGTCGCACACAATATCTGGAAAATGTATGCTGCTAGATGTAGCATTAAGTCATGCATGTTTGATGTTCTCAGTCTCCATTCAGATTTAATTATATACCTGATTGTTTCTTCTGTTGGTTTTATGTAGGTCAGTGACCTTTCTCTAAGTGACTACATCGGAGTTCAGCCAGCTAAACATGCAACTTATGTGCCACACACCGCTGGAAGGTACTCGGTTAAGAGATTCAGGAAGGCCCAATGCCCCATCATAGAAAGGTTGACAAATTCACTTATGATGCATGGTAGAAATAATGGGAAGAAACTGATGGCAGTGAGAATTGTGAAACATGCTATGGAGATTATTCATCTTTTGACTGACTTGAACCCGATTCAAGTCATTGTTGATGCTATCATCAATAGGTAGTGGAAATACTGTATTAGAAATTTGCCTTCATGTGTAATACTACCAACATTATAAGAGTTCCTATTTCATATTTTTTGTTTTCCCCAGTGGCCCTCGTGAGGATGCTACTCGAATTGGCTCTGCTGGTGTTGTCAGACGCCAGGCTGTTGATATTTCCCCCTTGAGGCGTGTTAACCAGGCTATTTATCTTCTTACAACTGGTGCACGTGAGGCTGCTTTCAGAAACATCAAAACAATAGCTGAATGTTTGGCTGACGAGCTTATTAATGCTGCCAAAGGCTCATCCAACAGGTGAAACTTCCCTAGTGTTTAACAATTTATTACTGTCTCTTGAATACGGTTCCTGTATTAGCAACTGACTGTCTATTACTTTGTTCAGTTACGCAATCAAGAAGAAGGATGAAATCGAAAGAGTTGCAAAGGCTAATCGTTGAGGAAATAGACTTTTTGCCATTTTTGATGAGTCTCACATGATCTTTATCTTCTGTTTCTTGGTAGATGGATTTTGAATGTTCTGTTATGAGTATTTTGTTAAGGTTCAGAATATTTACTTCCAAAGTTTTAGAAGATGAATTTTAGGATGCACTTGTTGAGGTTTTTAACGGCAAATATGTATGCATTGATTATGATTTCGACTCTTAATCATCGCACCTTTTTCCTTTTAATTTGTGACTTAACAACGTATGTTTGCCGTTTTCTGTTTGATTTTTTAGTAAACTAAACGAAATTGTTGTTCATTGAATTATTTAAATTTCCATTTAGAAACTATATTATGTAATCTGAGTATCTAATTAGCGAGTAGCAACAGGTACATACATATATAATTTCAAGCTTTAACACAATTGACAAATCTGGTTGGTTTTCTATTAATATCATGGGCAAAATTGGCCGTGTGACTTTATGAAATTTTAATAGATTAATTTGGATAAACAGTTGGTGTTACTGTATATATTATGTAAATATTTAATTTGGATAAACAAATTTGACATTACTCTATCTATATATATATATACACACATGTATACATATTAATTAGTAGAACTTAGAAAGTTGAAGTAAAATATATATATCTATATATATTGAAGAGACCAAACGTTCAGAAGAAAATAGAGTAAAATCAACTCAGTAAGCAATCAATTCAATTGAATAGAAACAAGGAAGCAAGACTCATTGCATGTCTAAAAAGATCTGTAAGCTTTTAGAATTATATGCTGATTGTTATGACAGCAACGCCATGCTTTTGTCTTCCATGGCAGGCCGCGTAGCGTGGATGAGTTGAGACAAGAGGTCTTCAGAATTACTGAGTATACGTTCTAGGCCTTAAGCCTCAGCTCTACTCTGTCGGACTGCTACAGTCAGAAGCAAGAGAGACTCATCAGTTGGATTCCACCCCCCAAAATTGAATCAAGATCAACACGGATGAGGCTCGTTGTGAGAGTAGCGTGCTGGTGCGTTGGGTAGGGATAGTACTGGACAGTGGCTTGATGGACAGCTTAGGAAGATTGGGACCTGTTCTGTTCTTCGGACGGAGTTATGGGGGGTTTTGGATAGTCTTGAGCTTGCTTGAAATCTGGACTCACTACAGAGTTATACTAGATATGGATAGTGCTCTCGTTGTTCAACTTTTGAATAAAGTGATCAATAATAAGATGATTACGGCTAATGTTAATTTAAACGTTCTTTTAATAATTAAGACTTAACTCATGAAAAATTAGTATTTAAAAGTACACCATACTTATAAGAAATAAATAAAAATGCTGAACACCGATGAACTTAGCTTATGGTGTTTTCTGGTCAGACTCTATAACAACCATGTCTGATCCTTTTCATTTACTTGCTTTGTTTTCCCTTTAACCAAAAAAAAAAAAAAAAAAGAAGATCCGGAAGCATTGAAATTTCCTAAAATAAAAAATTAAAAACGATAAACTTCATGCTGCTTACTAAAGATCACTAAGAAAAGCACTACTAACACTGTCAAATTCCCTTAATTGTCCTATCGAATATAATCCTCTGCTAACCTCAATCTTTTCAATTTTCCAACACTACAAAAAAGTTTTCAGACCTGGGTAATAATTCAAATCTTATATATCTTACCACCTATATAAATAGCATATATATATATATATATGTACGTATTTATTAAGCAGCCTGCTGCTGATCAAGCGGAGCACGATTCAAAACACGGAAGTTGAATCTTGAACAATAAGGATCCCAGTAAAGACCAATTTCATCTCCTTCCCTCAACTCCCTTCTCCTGACAAAATCTTTCCCCCATCTACCGATAAAAATATAGCTCCTTGACGACATCCATTGCTTGAACACCAGTTTATGTTCAGTCATGGTGTCTTGATCAAACACCATTACTGCAGCACCCTCCCTGCTCTCTACCCGCGTAAGTATCTCTTCCCTCATTAATGGCAGCACGTGGGTTTTTATCACGTTTGTCTTCATCAACAGTCTAGCCAGGTTACCCAGATCACTTTGAGTGAGACTTTTCCTGATCATCCAGGGATCGGAGTACAGAGTCAGTTTAGTTGACACCCCGTTCCTTTTTTCATCTTCCTCATCCTCTTTGGTGTAATTTTTCATGGCTGAAATATTGGAACAAACGTTTAAGAAATCATCAGTGGAGCTTTCTGGTCGGTTGGAATCAGGAACAGAGAGTTTGGTGATCCAAGATTCATCGTATAGCTTCAGTGCTGTTGAAATCGTCATGTCTGATGATGAATCTAACTGGTTCTGGTTCTGCTCCGACAAGAACACCTCTTCGGTGATCTTCTCATTGCCATAGCTTTGACTTCTTCTGGTTTTCTCATGGGAATCACCGGAACTTGTCAACTCCATTGGGACACAATTTCCATCTTCTTGCTTCAAGCCTCCATTAATGGCATTAGAAGCTCGGTTCACTAACGGTGGAGAAGAATTTTCTTGTTGACCATCTTCCGATGACGGAGGCACCCAAATCCTCAATGGCTCCACTTTCATTATCAGAAGCAGAGAAAGATAATATTAATGTAATAGTTTTGTGGGATTTAGAGAACGACGAGGGGAATATATAAAAGAATATGTAAATAAACAGGGAAGGAAACGGAAACTAAAAGTGACTCGAATTCGGAGAAACCTCTTTCAAAATTTTCCTTCTTTGATGAGGATTTTATTTTTTCAATTTTAATTTTAATTTTTTATAACATTATCTTAAACCCAAAAATCCCCTTTGGAAAAAAAAAAAAAAAAAACCACCTTTAAACCCTGAAAATCTTGTAGTAGAATCAGCTTATCAAGTAAAACAAAAAGCTTGGAGGTCATCTCCAGGTCGTTTATGGAGAATGCCATGCATGCAGAACTCCCAAAGCGCCGATACTAATAATATTGTACGGTCAATATATATATATATATATATATATATATATAAACTATACGGTACACACAATACCAGCCCAAGCCCACAGTGTTTACTTTTCTTTAAAAAAAAAAAAAAAAAATCTGCAAAACCCTTTAAACCCTTAATTGAAGAAAGGTTAAAAAAAATCAAATTTGCTGCAACGTAGAAACTCCTCTGCTCTCTCTCGCTCTCTGGATTGTCGATGAAGTTTCTGTTTGGCCATTTGCGATCTTCGTTTCTTGGCGTTAATACTTATCTGCGCGGTAAAAATGCTTTATTATATTCAACGAAAATCGCAACGACAACCCAGAGGAATTTCTCAATTAGCGAGCTCTACCGTAGGATCTCTCCGGTCGGAGATCCAAATGTTTCGATCGTTCCTATTCTGAACCAGTGGGTTGAAGAAGGTAGACCTGCAGAGAAAGAAGAGCTCCAATCATTCATTAAGGAACTAAGATACTATAAGCGATATTCCCATGCTCTTCAGGTACTTCGTAATCGACATTTTGGATATTTCATGCTTTTACCAAATCTCATTCTATAACTGTTTATTTTTGAAAAAAATTAATTCGGATTAATTTTTGTTGGGCCTTGATTGTGGAGTTTTTATGCTATCAGTATGTATGCTGAAAATTATTAATAGTTGCTTTGTGGAGTTCAATGGAGTTCTTCACTGTGCTTTTGCATTTTGTATATATCCTTGTAGATTAAGGGGATTTGATTGGAAAACTAGGAGCTTACAGAAAAGTTCTTTGCTCAGAAAGGTTGAAAAGCTGGCGCCTACTATTACTATGAACAGTTTTCTTGTTTTAATAGTTTTTTGAAGGCATGTCTTCATTTAGTGTAGAAAATTTCTTATACAGAATAAACTAGATTTCTTTCAGGATCAGAAAAATTCTAGATTAGCACATGAAGTTGTTCATTTTCTACATCAGATGTTGATCTTGGTAGTGTTAGTGTTAGGTGTTCTATGATGTTAGTTATAGTGTTAAACAATGTACTTTATGTATAGATAGGGCTAAATAAGTTTGAAGGGTATTAAATTAAAATTCAGCCTTTGTATTTATTATTATTATTTTGAAATAATCACCTTTTGTAATTAATTGTAACTTCCCTTTTTCTTATTACTAGAACTTGAATGTATATGGATGTATTGTTCAGTGAGAATATAATATAATTATTCGTGACATGATATCAGAGTTTTAGGTAGAAACTCTAAACTCTTTTACAAATCTTATTCACCCTTCATTGCGAAAACAAAAAAAAAAACTCTGAAGGGGTCAGCCTTCACAGCCAGCCACTACACCGGCCACCACACCAGCTTTCATAGTCGGAAAGAAGCCAGGTTGCTGCCACCAACAGCCGTTGCTGCCACCAGCGAGTCGCCACCAGCAGCTGGTGTAGAATAACTCTCATTTTTGAAAAAATTCAATAGTTATAGACCAAAACTGCGCACCAGTTGCCAGAATGTGACTGATTTGTGTTTTCCACATGATAAGAGAGGGCAAGCTTTGTTTGTGGAACTTGTGGATTCTTATTTGATGCTTATGTTACCAACTTAGTATTAGGTGTAAGATTGTGCCTGGTCTGGTGGAATTGTTCTGACAGGATTTTGTTGTAAAGTTGATGATGTGCCTAATGACATAATATTGGTTTAAGCTGTGCCGTCTTTGACTTTTTTTCAGTGTTTTAAAGTCAAATAAATTGAGGAATGTAGAGTGTTTTGGTTGTTTTTTTCTATATTCATTATCTGTTGATGGTTGTGCACTTCTATTCATGTTGCCCTGTTTAATATAGTTTGAGAATGACTCTCTTTTTGTTTCTTCCCAGATATCAATGTGGATGACTGATAAAAGATATATTAAACTTGGACGTAGTGATATTGCCATCCGGTTGGATTTGATTGGTAAAGTTCATGGCTTAGAGCAGGCAGAGAACTACTTCAATTATGTTCCAAAACACTTAAGAGTCCTCGAGGTCTATGGTGCTCTTCTCAACTGCTATGCCAAAGCAAAAGCTGTGGAAAAAGCAGAGGCCCTAATGCAGAAGATGAGGGATTTAGGTTTCAACCCGACAACTCTATCGTACAATGTTTTACTCAGTCTTTACTATCAGACTGGCAACAACCAGAAATTTGTTGAGCTGGTTAAAGAAATTAAAGAAAATGGCATCCAATTTGACAAATTTACATACAGCATCTCTCTTAGTGCATGTGCAGTTGCATCTGACAATCAGGGAATTGACAAACTTTTGAAGGAGATAGAGTCTGATCCCAATATTGTTTTAGATTGGACTGTTTATTCCAATGTGGCAAGTGCATATACAAAAGTTGGGATTCTGGACAAGGCTATGACAGCACTGAAGAAAGCCGAGGAGCTGGTTACTCACAAGAGGAGAAGTGCGGCATATAATTTCATTCTCACACAGTATGCAGCTGCTGGAAAAAAAGATGAAGTTTTGAGACTTTGGGAAATCTACAAGAACAAGGAGAAGGTTTTCAGCAGGGGTTATATGTGTATTTTGACTTCATTGTTGAAGCTTGATGATATCGAAAATGCTAAGCTGATTTTTGACGAGTGGCAATCCCAGGGTTTACAATATGATATTCGAATTCCAAATCTATTGATTGGTGCATATTGCAGGAAGGGTCTCATGGAGAAGGCTGAAAACCTTGTAAAAACTGTAATACCAAGTGGGGGAAAGCCTGATGCATTCACATGGTATTATTTGGCATCAGGGTATCTTCAGAATGGTGAATCACTGAAGGCGGTGGAAGCTATGAAGAAAGCACTATTGGTTTGTTCTTCGAGGTGGAAACCAGACATGAACATAGTAGCTTCCTGTCTGAATTACTTGAAGGAGGAAAGAGATGTAGAGGGAGCTAAGGAGTGTGCAGGATTAATGAGAGACAAGGGTATCGTTTCTGAAGGTCTCCATGATAGATTGTTGGATTTTATTAAAGGTGAAAAATCTATGTCGAATCCGCTCGGCGAGTTGTCTGATGATGCTTCAACGGAAAAGACAGAATTGCCAGAACTTTCAGATTTGGAGGAGGGCAGTAACCGAGAGGAAGGGAGGTAGGCAAAATTTCGAAGTCTTAGAAAACAAGTCTGATATATTCTGCTGTATTATATCAGTCACTTCTAATTTATCTCTTCATATTCAAGATCAGTAAGAAGAATGTTGCAGAATTAGTCAGACAATTGTAGTTTCTTTTGTTTGTAGGGACTTCAGGGCCAGGCTCTGAGCAGTTTTAACATGGTGGAAAAGAGTTAGGGAACTTGATTTTTATGCTATGCTTCTGAGAATGGTCACTGTTGGTCATCCATGATCCCAGAGAAGAATCTCTTAATTTTTAATTTTTCTGTTCATGTGTGTATACATACATAATTGTATGCATATTAATTTACATGTTCTTATGTATGAACATATACGTATAGAAATCTTTTTTCTTTTGAAATAATATACATGTAGAGAATTGAAGTCAAAATTAAATTAAAAAACATGCTTTTATTAACATAAAATGTAAAGAACTCAAATAATTTTAGATTTATTTCATCTTAAAATTTATCTCCAATTTCTTTTTTACCATTCAGAATCAGTCTATAAATGTTTTTCAAGGAGTAGAAATATCCTTGAGCAGGATTAACTAAAACCCTTATTCTTGTAATTGGACATACATTAACCCGCTTACCAAACACTTCCCTTCGGACGAAGCCCCTCTTTCTTCTTGCTTAAAAAAAACCGGGTTTCTGCTCCAGCAAATCTGGAAGAATACCCAGACGGAAACCAAAATGGAAGCGGGGCTAGCCAACACGACCACGGGCGCTGCCATTGATCACAGAAACGAACGCTTCGTGGATGAAGAAGACGATGACATACCAGCGCTAAGTGCTCACGCTCTAGCAGCACTCAAAGAGTTCCTTTCAGAACAGAATCAACCGCTCACCGAACCGGAATCTCCAGAAACGGGAGGAGAAGGAAAGGAGGTGGCATTAATTGCGGAGGATTGGAGGCTAAGCCAATTCTGGTACGATTCAGAAACCGCAGAGACTATCGCTCGGGAAATCATCTCTCTCTCTACGGACTTGGATTCTCGCGTCGCTTGTATCGCCTGCCCCACTCTCTACGCCTACCTCAAGGTAACTTCTTGTGAGCAAACGAGAACTCCATAGGTTTTCTTTTTTTCTCAATGAGTTTTTTCATGAGGTTCTAAGTTCAGGATTCAGCGTTTTTGTTTGCTTCTATTGTCTGATAATCAGAAAATTAATCCCGGTGTTTCCGTGCAACTTCTCGAGTATGATAAGCGATTTGAGCAATATGGAAATGATTTCACTTTTTATGATTACAACCAGCCGGAAGAGTTGCCGTTGCAGCTCAAGCATTCCTTCAATGTCGTAGTTGCAGACCCTCCTTACCTGGTAAATACATTTATGTTACTTTGGATTCTACTTTGTTATTTCGTTAATGGAGGTTATTTAAGATCTCATTGCCGTATCTGTTAATATTAAAGTCAGATCTTTCTAAACTTTAGATATTCTACTCGTACTTCTGTTGATCCTTATTACTTGCAATGATTTACTTTGCAATGAAAATCAGCTAATATTGCCTTTTTTTTCATGACGTCCCAAAGTTATTTTAATTTTTGTTTACATGTAATATGATGCTCAATAATTAGTGAAATCCGGAGACATGTTGTAATGCAGCTTTTTATGGCAATTAGCAGCTTTACAGGAGATACTAGGTATCGAAAAATGAGTTATAATAAATATTTACCAGATCTTGGTTAGTAGAAAGTATAGTTTAATGCACTTTCGCGTGTGAAAATCTATTGGATTGAATTTGCGGATGAAGTACAAGTCTCTTATTCCTCACCTCAAGAGTCGCCATACGTTGTGTGAAACTAAATTTTGACAAACATGATAAACCAGGATTTGAACACTAACTCTCAGACTCAGTATTGCATTAAATAAAAAGTTGTAATTAATTTTTTCAAAAGTTTAAATTAATAGGAAGGTGTTCAATCTATCATCGATATTCTAGAGAAATGTTAAATGCACAGACTTCTAACAAAATCTTTGTATAAGATCGTTTTTAGGTTGAGTAACATATGTTTTGTATTGGCTAACAGTCCTTATAAGTTCAGTTTTTGGCCTTTTTATTCGTTTTGCTGATAATTGTCTAACTCTCTATAATCACAATGGTTCTTGACGCTTGAATCTCACTTTTCATTGTAACTGAGATGTTTGGGAAAATGACAATCTTATTAGCTGATGTTTGTGGTGGCAGAGTAAAGAGTGTTTGGAAAAAGTGACTCAAACAGTTTCTTTCCTTGCACAGCCAGAAAATTCTTACATGCTTTTGCTCACAGGTAGATATTGATTGCTCTCTCTCTCTCTCTCTCTCTCTCTCTCGTCCATACGGCATATATTGTAGTTGGTTTGCACATCTGTCTGCAAATATGTTCAATTCATTGACTGGGAGTAGTACGGATGGGTTTCATTTTCTTTTTGCTGGGTTTATAATTTTCTGTAATTGATTTCAGGCGAGGTGCAGAAAGATAGGGCTGCTGAGCTGTTGGGCTTGCGTCCTTGTGGGTTCAGGCCAAAACACTCCAGCAAACTAGGAAATGAATTTCGTCTGTTCACAAGCTATGACCCTGAGACAAGACTAGGAGGGTGGGAAAGATAAAAACAGGTTGACTTCTCTCTCCCTCTTATCTCTTATCTCCCTCTCTATGAAGACCTAAATTCTTAACTTCATGTTCTTTTCCCCTTGTGCAGAACTCAAGACTAATCTAAACCTCTAAGATGATGCAAATTAGGATTGAAATTATATGATTGCTCCAACCCCCTGCAAGAGCTGGATAATAGGATCAAATTAGTGTCTATACAAGTACTTGTTGCCCCCTACCATCTGGCTAATAGCATGTAATGTAGTTCTTGCAACATCCGAACAACGAGTATTTTTGCTTTAGTTTATCTTGTTGAAAAGGGCAGCTTTTTTCGTCTTCAAGCCCTGATGTTTCTAATCAGAATATGATATATATATATATATTTTTTATCGGGTATTTTTCTTCTTCACGACTCAATACAGTATTGTTCGAGTAATTCCATGTCTCTGGTGTCGACATGACTTAACTTCTCCTCCAGGCAGTTGACTTAAGACCTGAGATCATATTTCCTCTCAACCAAGCCTTGATTTCAATTTGTACTTGTAATGTATGGGGATGAGAATGGAAGATGATGGGAATGGTGCTTGTTTCCTCTGCACTGACTCCAATTTTTAATGAAAATATGATAGTATTTTAAATATATTTTATTAAAATAGTTTCTATTTTATTTTTATGATAAATAAAATAAATTTTCGGTACATTTTTTTAAAAAAATTTTTATTTTTAAATATAATACAAAATTTTATTAGTAATTAAAATATCTAATTAAAATCTCGTTCGTCTTAAAAATAGAAAAAGTAAAATTTAATTAGTGAACCAAATATATTTTATTTTAGTTATTTTCTTGTTCTCTTTATTAATTGTTCTATAATAAAAGACATACAATTTTAAACTCAAAATTATACATTCAAAGAAAAATATGCGAAATTATTAAATATTCAATTAAAAATAATTTTTTATTTGATTTAATTTTTATATATATTATTTAATTTAATAATTAATACATATTTTTTTAATAAAAAATTGTAAGTTTTAAAGGCTATATCCATATACACCGGCATACAAACCGGACCCGGTTCAGCGCCGGCATGGATCGTCTCTACCCGATTGGGATAAATAATTTTGATGACGTAATTTCGAGAAGAAACAAGATCCTGGAAAATATATAAATCGGCTGGTGGTTTTCATTTCTAATTTTCTAAGCGATTAACAGTCAAGGGAAAATACAAGTTGGAAATACTTTCGAGCAAAAGTGAGTAAAAGACATGAGACCAAATATTGTTACCGAGGTAAGCTTAGATCTGTGCTTTGGCAGCTTCTTCATTTTTTTTGGACTGTAATCTCATTCATTCGGGTACTGTTTGTTGATGTACGACTTAGCTTTTAGCTCTACAGCCCTTGCTAGATTGCTTACTCCGTGAGAGAAGAAAGGAAAGACGAAATTGTTGAATTAGGAAATAATGTTCAGTGTTTTTACCGCATAACTAAGTTTGATTTGTGTTGCTTACTTTGTTGTTGGTGCTGCCAGCGCGGGATTTTGTTGGTTGGTTAGTGTTTGGTGGCACGACTGGGGTTTTAATTGGTTCCATTTTTCATGTTCGATCCTTCCTCGCATTTCTTCTTCTTCTTCCAGTGTTGAAGTTGTAAGAAGATGTATGTGGGGGGGTGTTTTAGTATCAAATAGAATGAAATTTTTAACTTGAAATTTGTGTTTGTCGAACTTAATGGTAGGTATTATTAACAATAGGGAAGTAGTTTAAGGTCTTGATCTTAAGTTCCTTTGAGGATCGTTTTATGCTGATGCATGGTTAGGGTATTTGGTGGCTTTAATTGGAAAGCAAAAGAAAATGCGTTGCTTCTTTTTTTCCTTTTCTTTTAATCTCCGGTTGGATTGCTCATAAATGGATTTTGGTGGGCTTTATTGCTTTAAGAAGTTTCGAAAGCATTGATCATTGGAGAAGAAGTTACTACATTTTCCTTGCTCCCAAAAACCGATAATCTCAGTGCCTTATTAGAAATCTGATTATGTGCTTTGCTTCTTTTTAATAATAAAATGATTTGTTGGCATTAAGGAGGTATACAGCTTCTCTTACCTTGCATGACGTTATGCAATTTTATATTTCTATCATTGAGATCCCATCTTGAATAGTATGGACATGCACCTTTTTATGTATTATTATCTCTTTGATGATTATCAGTTCACTAGGTTGAATCTGAATGGCATCCCCTGACAACATAGAGTAGGATGAAAGAAGATTTTGGGAGCATGAATGTACTTTCCATAGAAAATACTCAATATTGAAAACTTGTTTATTGGTACTTTTACAAATTACCAGGGAAGGAATCTTAGAGCTATTTAACTGTTGATTTTTGTTATTAAGTTGGTGGTTGTTTCTCTACAGGCAGGATTGCCTACTAGAGCGGGGCAATGGTGGGAAGCTATTCCATTCCTAACTTCAGCGGTAGTGATTGTTTGTGGTGTTATTTACTTGGTCTGCCTCCTAGTTGGATATGACTCGTTTTATGAAATCTGCTTCTTGCCAAGTGCAGTTATACCACATTTTCAAGGTAATCCAAATCATCCACAATGGAAATGGAATTGAAACATATCACTGGTCTTCTTTTATCATTTCACTTCTTTCAGAGTTAATCTGAATATAAACTGTTAAGGTGTTCAATGGACAGGGCCAGCATATTGCTAAGTGTTCTTTATTTTATGTCATGAACATCTGTAAATTCCTTTGTTTTTGAAATAAGTGATTTGTGTGTCATGTGATTATCTTACTTTTCTCTTTTTCTTCTGACTCACAGTTTACAGGATTTATACATCTATTCTTTTTCATGGCTCGCTACTACATGTTCTATTCAACATGCTGGCTTTGGTTCCTCTGGGTTCCGAGTTGGAGAGAATTATGGGATCTGTCCGCTTGTTGTACATGATAGTTTTATTGGCTACAACCAATGCTATACTACACCTTCTTATTGCTTTGCTGGTGTTCCATAATCCTTTCCATCCATTTGAGTACTTCATGAATGAGTGTGCAATAGGCTTCTCGGGAATCTTGTTCTCTATGATTGTCATCGAGTCAAGTTTGAGTGGAGTCCAATCTCGGAGGTTTGTATCTTCAAATGCATAAAATGAGCTAATTTCTCCTTGCATGATTTTGTTTTTGTTTGCTTGTCTTTTCCTTTTTTAGTTTTGTCTGGCAAAATCTGCTAATTTTTCTGTTTGAACGGGAAATTTAATTTGCATATTTTGTGCTACTGAAACTGTCATTTCTCACCATTTCAGACCTACGCCTAATAGTTATTGTAATGAGATTTTCTGCCTGTTCCAGTTCATTGGACCAATTCCTTTGTTGATGTTCAATCTTTTATATGTTTTTGCTTTCTTCTGCAGTGTGTTTGGTCTCTTCAATGTGCCTGCTAAATGGTACGTGCAATTCTTTGCCTCTGATGATATTTATTATCTTGTATATCTAACTTGATCGTGATTTCTTAAAGATGTGGGATCTACAGCTGATTAGTGTCTTTCAGGTATGCCTGGATCTTATTGATAGTCTTCCAGCTTCTTATGACAAATGTTTCGTTACTTGGACACTTATGCGGCATTTTGTCTGGATTTGCATGTATGTGTTCCTGTTTGCTTTTAAAGACTAATGTATATTTCTCTTTTTCTCTTTTATTTGAGAACTTATTTGGACATTATTTGACTATCTTTACATTTTCAGATATCTATGGTTTGTTCAACTTTCTTATTCCTGGGTCATCTTTTTATTCTGCTATTGAATCCTCTTCTTTGCTTGTAAGTACTTTGATATGATAAGTTTCTTTGATTTTTTTTTTTAATTTTATTAGAATACTTGCCTATATTTGGCAGTTCAATTACTTTTTATGATCTTTTTTGTAGTTCTTTAGTATTTGCTTTGCATTTCGAAAGGTTGGTGACTAAGGTGCTATCAGTTATATATGGCACTAATTTTACTTCTATAAGTTGTAAATTTTGCTATTGTGCTTATTATGGAGATGGAGTTGCATTTGATTATACTTTTACTATATTAAGTTGCCAATTCTATGATTTTACCATATTAAGTTGTCAATTTTAGAAATTAGCACAATAAGCTGCCAATTTTGCAACTTTACCTTAATAGGTTGTCAATTTTTTAATTTGCCGTGATAAGTTGTTGATTGTATAATGTACACCAACCTGAGTAAATATTGTCTTTTTCAGTCAAGTTGTGTAAGGCGACCCAAATTTATTTTGTGTACTGGTGGCAATTCTTCAGGCTACATTCCCACCTATTCAGGCCAAAATACAACCTCTAGGTAATGTTGCAGACCATTATCAAATTTGCTTTCTCTCCCCCAACCTATTGCCCAAAAAAAGATGGAACTGACAAATTTTATCGAACAGTGGGTTTTCTACAGGAAATATTTGGAGAAACTTGTCTTCATGGATGCCACAGAGGGAAGCTTCTGCTCAGGTATCTAGTCAAGTACTTATGTGCGATCTCACTTATCAAAGAGGGTTTTCAATTTATTCGTTATGATTTGCTACAAGTTCGCTAGCAATATGTTCTTTTTGGCAAGTATTAACATGGTTATTCATGACATTTTCTTGGTATATTTTCTGCATCCAAATCCATATCTGCAGTAAAAGGAGAAACAACTGAAATGATAGATGCACCAGCATCAAAATCTTCAACTCTTTGGCACTCCTCTGATGAAGTATTATTTTCAGGGAAAAAAAAAAGCAAAAAACTGGGAGTTCAGGTGCTGCAGTGAATTACAAAGATTGGTATTGGTACGGTGGTACCATACCATACTGGCGTGTAAATTTTGACAATTTTTTGACATATTAGATAGAAAACAGCGAGGGTCCATTAATGACTTTAGCTTTTCCTCTCCTTGAGAGAGCCCTTGTGTAGATGTTCTGATCACTTGGAGTAAAGTGGTGAAGGAATAAGTACTTCTAATGGCTATACTTGGTTGGCTTTTGAGTTAGTGAGATAGGAAGTGACGACATGGAACTCAAGAGACTCAGGTCCGTCCAAGCCAAGTAGTATGCATTAGGCTATCAAATACTCGCATTGTCCTTGTCGAACTGGCTAAGGCCCGACATATATGTATTGCTTTTTATATGACATGAGCCTAAATATAGTGTGCTTTGGATGTTAACACAACAGCTGGGCCTATTTATTATATTTTTGCTTCAAAAGTCTGATGGAAAAAGGAACTTAAATGGAGTGAGAGAGAAAGGACCTATATAATAAAGGAATAACAATATTATGAAGGATGTTAGGAGAAGCCTTGATCCGAGGCGTATTTTCTTCTCCACCCAAAGGGTTCGTTGTGGAGCTGAAGTGCAGAGATTAGCATGCATACTGGAAACATCAATACTTTCCTTTCCTTTATGATCCACCATGAAGTGATACCAAGATTGTAGCCATTCTGGATGTATCCTATCAGTATCACTGTAAAGCCCCATGCATCCTCTAATTCACTGTGATTTTTATTTAGAACACATGCTACCTATCTAATGTGTATCAACATGATTATTTAGTGGTACAAAGCCTGTACCATGAATGCCAATACGTTTGCACATTAAGATAAGAGTTTAGTGCAGTGGAACAGACTTTATTGGGATGTTGCACGTAGCTTATTGTTGTTCTTCCCTTTTGTTTTATCAAGTATTAGGGTCATGTAGACAAAGTTCTGATGGATTTTATGTCATATATTTTTTACACCCTGCAGTCACCACAAGAAAATCTTAGGTTTCCTGGGAGGGGAAGGGCACTTGGTGCAGGTCATGGTCAAACAGTTCCTGATGTGCATGCAGATTCAAACCTACAAGCTAGGCTCTTGGATAACAGCAGCTCAGACCATCTCTCAGATACAACGGGAACTGGTATAGGAGAGCGGGTACCAGATGGAAGGTACCTTGGAATGCATCATGCATTTCATGTTAAGTCTGTTTCTTGGTCTTAGTAGATAGGTGGTTAGCAGTAATTGTTGGATCTGAATTTTGTACTGTGTATATGTTCCTATTTTTAACACTGTTCATATCCTGAAGACATTTATGTTCTGCTGTCATGATTTTTATTAATTGAATCAATCATTCATTATCCTTGTTCAATTGGTAATGCTAAACCAAGTATCAGTCTGGGTTGAGCTATCACAGAATCCTTGAATGTTTGTCAAAGTAAGCCACTTGTTTTCTCTCTCAGAAAAAGGTTTGAGAATAGGCCTGATTTTCTTCTAACCTCTGTTTCAATTTTTTTTGTCGGACCACAGTTGATGATGGGTCTATTTGTTTCTAGGACATGTTATTAGTCTGAAATATGTTATGCTTACGTTAGATAGACATATTCATTAGATTTATGCAAGAGTTATTAAATTTTAGATCAAAGATCATTTCTTTCCTTTTCTGCTCCAGGCAGTCAGTTACAGATAACACAGTTGCAGCAGGTGCAGGGGCCCCTTTACGCTCTCAGGTCCTAGTTTTCTTTTCAACAGGCTCTTTTTAAAGAAAGTTCTAGTTCCTAAACCTTTTTTTTCGCCATTTCTGATCAATGCAGGGGGCCGTTGCTTCAGATGAGCAAATCCAAAAGCTTGTATCCATGGGCTTCGAAAGGGTGCATCCTCTTATACTTTGAAACTTCTCTCAATTCTTTTGTTGTGTAGCTCACCTCTGTGATTCTCTTCTGTTGATTGAACACCTAAAGAAATTCATCCTTGCCTGTCTCTGCATCTAGCTTTATTAGCAAATTACAGTTCCACACCCTTGATTTAGTCTAATTACAAATCAAACCCTGTGATATTTTGTATATATGATGACAAAAAATTGAACTGTTTCTCATATTTTTTTTGTCATCATATATAAAATTATTAATCTTTAGAGCCTATTATCTTTTTTTTGTTTTTTTTTTTCTTATTTTAGGATATGCTCTGGAACAACTCTAGGAATAATGTAGAGTCCATTTATAAATTCACACTTAGTTTGTAGGAGAGTATAAATCAATCATGGTGATTAAAATATTGAGTATATATGGAATTTTACATGGAGTTTTGTATATACTTTTATCATTTTAAGTAGAACTCTTACATTTACCAGTTTGCGTAAATTTTACATGGAATTTCTTAACATAGTATTAATTTGTCTTGTATTGAATTTTTTGTTTACCTAGTTTAGAAATTCAGATACTGCTCATAACATCTGAAAAGCTAACACTTCATGGAAATAACAAAGAACCAGACCATGAGTACTAAACTATCAAAAAACAAATTACAGGGGTTTGAACTGTGAGACCAAATTGCAAATGGTGAAACCGCATTTTTTACTGATTTATTTGATATCTATGGCTTCAACATGTGTTTCTTCTATTCTTTGCTGGGAGGCTGGGAAGAGAAGGGAAAAACAACGAGAAAAGTGGTTATTGTAACTCTGCTAATATCTTGGATTTCTTTCAGACGCAAGTGGAGGTAGCATTAGCGGCTGCTGATGGAGATCTTAATGTCGCTGTGGAAATTCTCATGAGCCAGCAGGTGTTTTACATAGAGATAATAGCAGAAACTTGTTGATGAATTGCTGATTCCTATTCTAACAGAGTGTCTATGGTGATTTATCTGCAGGGATAATTAATCTTCACCCTTCACCCGCTTCAGATTGGCCTTTAGCCTAGTTCAACTGCCGGGATCTTCCGCACATGTAACATCAACTACTTGAATTTGATCTTGAGCACATACTGTATAGCTGTTCCTGACATTTTTCAACAGGCAACTGAGCATATAAATGAATTTTATACTCTTTTTTACTTTATTAGTTAATCTGCCTTTCTTTATGTGGAACTAAGTTGACATAGTAGAACGAACTGTCGTCTTAGAAGTACTTTACCATCTATGAAGGGAGTACTAAGAGCTGATTGGATGAACCGTAAAATTAGACTTCTACTTTACATCATAAAGTTTTTACCGGCAGGATCTATCACCATGTAATATCAACTACTTGAATTTGATCTTTGAGCGTATACCGCATCACTCTTCTGGCATTTTTCAACAGAGAACTGAGCATGTACATGAGTTTTATACCCTTTTTTTTACATTATTACTTGATCTGCCTTCCTTTATGTAGAAATAAGCAGACGAAGAACAGTAATACCAGAGTCGACGGACGGCAAAATAGACTTTACATCGTAACATTTACTTCGTATCATAAAGTTTTTACTGCCCTGCTGCTTTAGTATTATCATCATAGCTACCGATTATACTCGTATGATGGAAGCTGACTTGATCCATAACGTAGACTAGACTTTACATTATAACATTTATTTACATCATAAAGTTTTTTACTGCTCCGCTGCCGAGTATATTCGTACTTGTCTCCGATTGTGTTGATGGAAGTTTGAATTGTTCTACGGCTTGAGCCCCTTGGGTGGCCTGACAATGAGAATGGGACATTTGGCATGATGAGCACAGTGGTCACTCACACTTCCTAAGAAAGCTCTGCAACCACAACAGCTAAACCATAAATCACATCCTTCATCAACTATCTATCTTCACCCTTATAACTTGAAATTTTCTACTGGCAACAAATTATCAAATTTGTCGGGAAAAATACTGATAATATAAAATTCTTAACACAGCACTAAGTATAGATAAATATTTATACACCTTTTGAACTTGCCGAGGCCACGGCTGCCCACCACCAGCAGATCAATCTTCATCTCCTCCACTGCGTCGCAAATCACATCCTTAGGTTCTCCTTCCATTATAAGAGTTTCTGCATTTATCTGCCGAACAGATAATACCCAATTCACTAGTAATTAGATTTTCAAGAGCCTAATATCAAATTTAAATTGAAGTTTACTGTTGAAATAAATAATACGAACTTACATTTTGATCTCTGCACACCTTCAGTGCACGGGCGAGTATTGCTGCCGAATTTTCTTCTTGAGCTTTTCTTACAGAATCAAGGACAGAAGACGATGCATAGAATGCTTTAACAAACAACAAAATTACAAACACTTCCAATCAAACACCCAACAAGTATTTTCATATTTATGAATCCAGTCATCCGTAGTCATCTTTAACTTTTTATACTGAAAAGAAAGAACAAGCAGCTGGGGTAGCTCAGTTGGTTAGAGCGTGTGGCTGTTAACCACAAGGTCGAAGGTTCAAGCCCTTCCTCTAGCGTTTTTTATTACCTTTTATGGTTGTTTTCCAGATATTTACCCGCTTTCCTAATATATAGATTCCTTTCCTAATTACTTATAGTGTATATTTTTTCAGTAGATTCATTCTGTTTTTCCTTATATATCTTACTTGTGTTTTGTTTATGTTTTTTTTTTTTCAAATAAAACTTGCTAAAATTTTAGGATCATTTGTGGCTTTATACTACTTTTTCTTGAAAAATAAAATAACATATACATAATATGTATGTATATTGACCTGTAGCACCGCCGGGTCCAGCAGGGAAAGCAAGTTGATGGAAAGGCTCCTGTGCATGAAGCAAAGTAAGCATCCCACCTTCCTGGCTCGCCTCCGGTGTTACCCCCATTGCACCGAACAGGTTATCTATGGCCCATTTCAGTGCGTAGAAACTGTAATCACTATCGTCGATCGCCACCATCACTTTCATCTTCTTCCTCATGGTCTGCTCCATCAACGGCTGCTGCTGCTGTTGCTCCATCACCGTCCTTGCACCCGCAACTACACCGCTCGTCGCCTCCATCTCTCCCCACAACTCAAAGCTGGCGACCT
Source organism: Carica papaya (assembly GCF_054855325.1). NCBI lineage: Eukaryota > Viridiplantae > Streptophyta > Magnoliopsida > Brassicales > Caricaceae > Carica > Carica papaya. The sequence goes on along the minus strand of NC_142316.1, from coordinate 34,112,229 downwards.
ACCTGCTTACTTACACCAAGCCGAACGACTTCATAGAGAGACCAGTATTTATTTAATTTTTTATTATATTTAATTTATATAAATATATATATATATACATGTGTAATACGTATATGAAGATGGCGTGTGCGCTGGGTCTTTTCCGTTGAACACTTGTACGTCCACCTGTTGTTACGTGGAGGTCTGTTTACCTGACACGTGGCGTCCATGCAGGTTGGATTCTCTAATTAGCACGTGCAAATTACAAAATGGGCTGGGCCCAATAAAGTTTTGGTCTGTCAGTGGATTTTTTGGTCAATAATCGTAGAAGATTATCTTAACAGTTAGTTATGATTTTGATTTGAGTTAACAGAAAAAAAATCAATGGGGATTAGCTTAAATCAGAATACGCATATCGGCTTTCCACGTGTCAGATTTTCATTGGTCAGTTATAGTTGATAATTACCTTACTGTACGGAAACAGAACTCATCCTACGTTAAGAAATGTAGATTTACTAACTTGCCCTCACCGTGTTGTACGAGACCTCCCGCATTTAAATATCCGTCAGGATGATTGAACAACCAGAGACGACAAAAAAGGTTTCTAGGTGAAAGTGCTGCTTTTCATTCTCTATATGCTGTATCGAGTCAGCGCTCTCTTTTAACCGATTCTGGAGTAAAGGCAAGTAATGAAACACTGTATCTTACTGTTTAAGGTGTAACACTGTATTTGCTCGGTGATGTTATGATCTGAAAATTGTTGTGTGAATTTGGCTATGGCGATAGGATCTTGGTACCGGATTCTTTTCTTTTGTGGTTTGTATTATGTGTTGATGTTTATGTTTTTTGATTCGCGAATAGTGGTGGCGGGAATGGAGCCGGCGAAGACGGTGAAGAATCCGCAAGCAAATGATGGTTTGTGTTCGAAATTTGCTTGGGAAATCCAGGGGTTTACGAGACGGAACGAAAAGAAACTTTATTCTGAGACATTTGTGCTTTGTGGCCATAAGTGGTAATTGAACATTTCGCGCTCTCCCTAAATCGGAACATGACCTCGTGTATTATCTGTAAATTGTAGTTTTTTGGACTGATTTTGGAAGCAACTGATTTGGATTGGTTGGGTTCTTGGTGGAATTAGGCGGATACTAGTTTTCCCAAAAGGAAATGGCGGGAACCAGCTTTCGGTATATTTGGATGTTGCTGATTCTGCAGTACTGCCAACGGGATGGAGTAGACAAGCAACGTTCATCTTGACTGTGATCAATCAATTCAGTCGGAGACGATCTGTAAGGAAGGGTAACTCTCTCGTCTCTTCGACTGATTATTTATGTTTTTGAGCAGTTTGATTTAATTTCCTCAATATTTCTTTTGCAACATAAATTTTAGATATTATTTTAAGCAAAATCTAACGTAATCTAAGTTTTTTGAATTTGCGGAATTTGATCCTCTATAGTTTTTTTATGACATTCATATTTATCTAAACACTATATGTAATATACACATACACACGACCATATATATATATATATATGAGATGGATCTTAAACTATAACTAAGAAACTTCTTGTTTTAAATCTGACGAACATTAGCGAGAGATCTTTTTAGTATATATTTCTACAAATATTGTCCTGCATTAGCAGATGAGTTATTTAACAACTTTAAGATCATTAAGAGATTCAACTTTGAGTTGATATACACACACATATAAGTAAATGTTAAATATAGTTACTTCAATTATTTTACCAAAAATTTTAAGCAAATTTATAAATGGGTAGCAATTGTTATATTTATTTTCATCAATTTTTATATCAAAAATATAGTTGGTAAAAACTTGAATTTATCCTGAATTGGCTGATGAGTTACTTATTGGAGATCTTTAAAGATTCATGGTTGAGTTGATATCTGTAACCAATAGAGAGCAAGTATCAAAACTTGGATTGTTCCTTTTTTAAGCCATTGAGTAGTACTAGGATGCTCATTTAATTTTGCTGTATAAGGTCCTAGTGATGATTTTTCTGTTAGTCCTGCGTGTTTAATTAGTGTTTTTGCTGTTCTCTTTTCGATTGTTGCAGAAACACTACACCTGTTCAATTCAGCTGAGAGTGATTGGGGATTCACATCATTTATGCCTCTCGCAGAGATCTTAGATCCCCACAGAGGGTTTATTGTGAATGATGCGATTATTATTGAACTTCAAATTCAGGAGTGTTTATCCAATGACTCTGAGCAGATCTCCAGAATTGAACACGAAAAAGTAGAATTACTGGTCCCAACAGTAGAAATCCAGAGTGAAAGAGAAGAGCAGATCTCGAAAACTGAACAAGAATCAGCCAAATTACTAGTCCCAACAGTCGACATCCAGAATATAACAGAAGTGCACATTTCAGAAACTGATCATGAACCATTCGAAATAATAGCCCCAACAATCGAAATCCAGAGTGAAACAAATGAGTTGATTCAGCCCATTGAATCTGAATTGGCAAAGGATGAAACTTTATTAGTAGTGGCATCTCACGGAGATTCTCCATGTCAACAGGAAGTTGAACAAGCAACCATTGTTTCCCTTGAAGAAGAAGGGCTCGGTATTAAAGTTTCTGACCAACCTCAAATTTTGTCAGAGGAAGTGCAAGATAAAGTTCATGATATCAAAGATGAGCTTCCTGTTGATCGGCCTCATTTTGCAGAAGAAGGAAATAATCAAGTACTCCAACCTGAACTTGTTTCTTTGGATAATGATCAATCCACCATCTCTGCTCCAAAAGATTTGGCTTCTCAATCCGAGCCTCAATCAGAGTGCAAAACTATTGATATCAATGGCTTTCTGGTGCTATTGCCTCAGGTAGATATAATTAGGCAGGTTTTTGAGAAACATCCCGATTTAGCTTCAAACTGTCGGCTGCGCAATGTTGAGCTTCGATCAGCATTCGTAGCTTTCCTCTACGCAGTCATGGACATGTTATGTCAATCTCCAGAGGACATTTCTGAGGAGGACCTGAAATGGGTCGAAGACGGTTTGATTGATCTGGAGTATGGCGGTTTCCAGGTGGATTGGCTGAATAAGAAGGTGGCGGAGATCAAAGAGAAAAAGGAACAGGCTAGTGGGTCTAGGCTGGAAGACCTTGCCAAGCAAATCGAGCAGGTGAAGGCCGTGATGCTGAACCTTGAAGCTCAACTGGAGAAGGAGAAAGCTGAGACCGTTGCAGCCAAGTCTCCCTTGTCCTTCAACCATATAATTTGATGTTCTTCTTTTTTTCCTCGAAGGAAAATAATTTGATTTCTTAGTATGTTAGTAGTCCAAAGATTTTCTAAGTTATTCCTTATGTTTGCAGTTGCCATTGATCTTTCTTTTCTTAACTATATATATATATATATATATCTTTAATCTGTGTGGGAAATCTATTAGATACTTTAGGATTTATATATTAGTTTCAGATTTCATAAATTTTCTTTTGAAATTCAAATACTTTAAATCTGTAAATAAAAAAAAAATACTCAAATTTTCATCTTTTAAGAAATAATTTCATTTTTTAATTCTAATAAATATCATTGCAAAAATATTTGAACAGTTATTTTTGACATAAAAATATAGTAACAGTAAATAAATAAGGAAATATTTACTTTTTATATTTATTTAATTATTTTCAAACAAAACATTAGTTAAGTGATACTCTTGTCCTATTATTTAATTAATACGATATTATTATAAATTTTATTTATAGAACTAAAATTAATTAGTTCTAAAATTAGAATAATAAAAAAAATTGTGATAAAATTATAAAATATTATTTTTAATAATTTTTAGAAACTTATATATTGATTATCAATTTGATTGTTTCAAAAAAAAAAATATAATTCTTATATGTTTTCATAAGTAAAAAAACATGTATAGTGAAAACACGTTCGAAAATTCACGTAAGGCAGTGTTTGACAATTATCTTAAAACCAATTTAAATTGTTCTTTTTATTTAATATCATCAAAGATAAAATTGTTGAGAAACAAACAGAGCCCAACACGATCCGGCCCATTTAACTTATGAATCCGGCCCATAATTTTGGGTTATGAAAAGCCCAATCCACGTGGATATAATTTTTAATTTCATTATTTATTTATTTGATAAAAAAAAAAAGAAAAAGAAAAGCTGCCATGATTATTGATTAGTCATCGGTCGTAACGACATCATGAATCTCGGCATATATAAAAAGGGAAATCTGAATGTAATAACAAAATCTAATAAATTTCATTATTATTATTATTATTATAAAATATTAAATTAATCTTTAATATCTTATTTTTATTATAATTTAATTTTTTTAATTTTTTATTTATTTCAAATGTTATGTTTCTTTTTATTTTTTAAAAATTTAAATAATTAGATTTTATTTACATTCATCAAAAATAAATTTAAAAACATTTTGGACTAATTAATTAACTTAATAATAATAAAAAAGACAATAAACTATTTAATTATTTTTTTAAATATTTAAACACTGTATTATTATTTTATTTTTTATTAAAAAAATTACGTTTGAAATAAATATAAAATGTCAGTAATAAAAATATTAAAATATAAATTATTACTAAATAAATATTATACTCCCACGTACTTTCTTTTTTTATTTAATAATATTTTAGCATTCAAATTATATTTATTTTAAGATATTATAAAAACATAATTTTTTTTTTCTATTACTTTCGTTTGTTATTTTTTTGACGATATTTTAATAGTTAAATTTAATTAGTTAAAATAGAAAGTAAACTTATTTACCAATTTTAAAAATAACACTATCTTTTAGGTACATAAAATTATTTATATTTATCATTTCGTAGATTCATATAATTAATATGTATAAGACATATATGATGTTATATATTATATTGCAATAGTCAAAGCATAATTAAAAATATTTATGAAACATATTAATCATTTCATTTTTATTCACGTATTTATATATATATACATAATTATAAGAATATGAAAAGGGAAAAATGTCATAATAAAGAGGAATTTTTAATGTCATATTTATTATATTATAATAAAAATAAAATTTAAAATTTTACTAATTAAACTAATAATTTTCCATTTGTTGACTATTAGCAAAAATTAATCAATTTAAATTTACAAAAGAACAAGATTACCCAATAAAGGCTATGCTATGCCTCTTCAAAAGGTTCCACCCTTCCAAAGGAGACAGAAGGAAGCAAAATTAGGAAATGATTAATGAAGGGCAAGTTACCTTACAAAAAAATAAATAAAAATAAGTGAAAATTGTAGGATTATTTAGAGTACTGCGAGTATAGACCAGAGCAGATTGTGTCCACCGACTTTCGCACCCGCACGTGACATCACAGGCTGCCACGTCACGATATCTGACGTCACAGTCGTCGTCTGCCTGTCTGTCAATCTACTATTGGTTCTTTTGGCTCAGGTATACAGCAGCGCGCACACATTCAATCAAAGCCGTCGGATGGAATTCCGAAATTACCCTCTCTAGTTTACCGCAATTCCGAAAATCTCCACCACCGAAGAGAAAAAACTCTCCACGGGCCTGCCCCTGTTCTCTGTACCAGTTCTTTCGCGAGTGTCGCTCATTTCCACTGCTCGCTCCTCTGCTTCCCCTATTCCCTCTCTCTTTCCCTCTTTCTTTCTTCCTACTGGTTTTCTCTGCGCTTGAATCTCTTGTTTTCTGGATACGGTCCGTCTCTCTTCACACATGACTATGATGACTCCTCCACCGTTAGATGTAACTATGTTACCCCTTCTAATTCTCTCTATTTACCCGTATTTGTATACATGTATGCCTACCTGTGTGTGCTTGCTCGTTTTGGTGTTAACGTGTCGAGGGGCATGTTGATCCACTAGGGTTTTGGTTTTGATTGGGAGGTTTTTGAATTGAGTTGAATTTTGAGTAGTTTCCATTTTATTTGCCCGGGAGTTTGATGCCTACAGATTAGGGTTTTGATTCGTCGAGGTGAGCGTGGGTTTTTGTTGATCAGAACTCTGATTTTTGCGGTTTTGGAATTTCGCAGCAAGAAGACGAGGAGATGCTCGTGCCGCATTCAGATTTGGTGGAGGGTCCGCAGCCTATGGAAATTAATCACAGTAATCCGCTGATTATTTGTCATTAATTTTGTGCTTAATTTCACGCGTGTAGATGCATTGAATGCGACGGGGATGATCTGAAAATAATAGTGTGATTTGGTGTCGGACTGTGATTTTATTGATCGTTCCTGGTTTTAGGGTTTTTAGATTTCTTTGATTTTAATTTCATACTATTTTTGATGCGTAAGCAGTGGCCCAAGTCGAGCCTGCCAGTACCGTCGAGAATCAGCAAATGGAGGATCCTCCACAAATGAAGTTCACTTGGACAATTGACAATTTTACTAGGTTGAACACCAAAAAGCATTATTCCGATGTATTCATCGTTGGTGGTTACAAATGGTAAATACATGCTCCACCTCTCAATGAACAAATTTTCTTGCTGAGATGTGCTATATTTTGTGTACATCGTGATCTGTTGTTATTGACTTCTGCGGGAATGGGTTGGCATCCTGCAGGCGGATACTTACTTTTCCAAAAGGAAACAACGTGGATCACTTATCAATGTATCTGGATGTTGCCGACTCTGGAACATTGCCTTATGGATGGAGTAGATACGCACAATTCAGCCTGGCTGTGGTCAATCAAATTCATAACAAATACTCAATCAGAAAGGGTAACTTCTTGTTGTTCCTGCAGTTGGTATTTGACTATTAACTTTGTGCTTTTGTCATTATTGATTAAATTAAAAACCCATTTTGTATCGGATGAACATATGGTTCTTAGTAACTGTATGGATATGATTCTTACGTTTTTGGTTGTTGTGTTATACTCAGTTAGGGTAATTTTTTTTCACATTTGAGTCAATGTTAATGGAATGAAAATAATTAGTGAGAATAGATGATATTGAGCCTTTGGAACTGGGCTTTGATCGTACTTAACATTATGTTTGAAACTGTGCTTTTGGAAAGAATAGTCACATGTGAAAACATGGAAAAGCTTATCAAATTTAAACAAGAATTATGGCCATTAGCTGGTTGCCTTCCAGCTTAAGTCAATGTAGAATACAAACTTCAAATTCAATGTGGTTTACTGTTATCAAATAGTTCTCTTGTTGGCTCTCTCAAAAAAGATTAGTTGTTGGTTATTCATGTCCTAAAGCATGGAAGCAAGATGTTTTGAGATTGGATGTCTTTTATTTTCTACCCAATGAGTAGTAAAAATATTTTAGGGAGATTTCGTGCATACTACATTACTGCTCCTATTTAAACTCCGCTCAAGTGTGTAAATGGGCTTTTGTCAGCGAGCCATATTAATTCTCTTTCATGGTTCATTGAATGGATTAGAGTTATGCTGTTGGCTCAGTTGGGTGGTACTTCTTTTGGTCAATTTAGTTTGTGATTGGGGTACGTACTTATTTATTTTGTTTCTTTTCTTTTTCTGTTTCATTTCTTTGCAAAAGGAAGTGCATGTCCAATTGTTTATTTGTTTAGTTTTCTTTGTTTCATTGCCAACATAAGGATTAATATATAATTATCAGTTCAAGAAATTATTTGTGGTCTTCATGATTGTTATCAAAAGACGCTGCACCTTTCTCTCTCCCTTTCCTTTGGGTTTAAATTTTGCTCTTTATTGAGGGTTCAGCTTTAGACCAGTTTGCTATCCTGGTTGGATGTGATTTCTTTTGAGTAAAATGTCTGTTACAAAATCTTATTTGAAATTTTTTGGCTGGTTTCCATGTCTTTATGGTTGGATTGGATCTGTTTTTCAAAACTAACCCATTTTGTAAAATGATCTTGAGCCTGTTTGTTCCAGGTGCATATATTGTGTGTTAAATTTGGGGTTCTTTCCTGATTGCGTAACATTTTTTTAATTAGTATATTTTAGGGTTGATATCCCTTAATAGTTTCTTATTCTTTTATGTGATAACACAGACACACAACATCAGTTCAATGCAAGAGAAAGTGACTGGGGCTTCACATCATTCATGCCTCTAAGTGAACTTTATGACCCCAGTAGAGGATATCTTGTTAATGATACAGTTGTTGTAGAAGCTGAGGTTGCTGTTCGTAAGGTCCTGGATTACTGGTCGTATGACTCAAAAAAGGAGACTGGTTATGTTGGACTTAAGAACCAAGGAGCAACTTGTTACATGAATTCTCTCCTACAAACCTTATACCACATACCGTACTTCAGAAAGGTTTCAATGCTGCTTATGACCAACTTTGTAGTCTTGTTATGTTTGTCCCGGTGGCCTATTTGACAGAATATACCTCATCTTTGTCCCATATTTTCAGGCTGTGTATCACATGCCAACAACTGAAAATGACGTTCCCACGGGAAGCATTCCTTTGGCTTTGCAGAGTCTGTTCTATAAACTTCAATATAATGACACCAGTGTTGCGACAAAGGAGCTGACAAAATCTTTTGGATGGGATACATATGATTCATTCATGCAACATGATGTTCAAGAACTCAATAGAGTCCTATGTGAGAAGCTTGAAGATAAAATGAAGGTAGTTGAGCTTCAGCTGCATTCTTCCTGCCTGCCTTCTTGCTATGAATTTTGTTTATTTTGACAATTTTCTTTTTGTCCAGGGAACTGTGGTAGAGGGGACAATACAACAGTTATTTGAGGGTCATCATATGAATTACATTGAATGCATCAATGTGGACTACAAATCTACAAGAAAGGAATCATTTTATGGTATTATTTTAAGCAAAATTATATTTATCTGAGATTTTAGTGGACATTTTTAATGTTCGTATCTATCTAATGTATTATTACATGGTAGATCTCCAGCTCGATGTCAAAGGCTGTAGAGATGTTTATGCCTCTTTTGACAAGTATGTTGAAGTTGAACGCCTTGAGGGTGATAATAAGTACCATGCTGAAGAACATGGTTTGCAGGTCAGTCATTGTTCCTCAAAAATTATATTAATATATTTTGTTAGTTCTAATGAGTGTGTTCACATTTTTTGGGTATAAATTATAGTTTCTTTTAGATGCATGAATTACACCAAACAGCTTTAAGAAGAGGCAAGCCTAATTGATTCATTTAATATTATGTTCTATAAGCACACTGCTTTCCTTTTTGGCTTGAAACATTGAATAGGTGGTTGTTGTCTTTTAATGTTGTCACAGTAGTGGCTGATGTAGGTTGCAAAGTTACTAAGAAGTATAGTGTCAATGGGGAAAGTTAACAAGATACTTGAAATTACAGCCTAAGCTGTCTTAGGAGACTGATAAACATAGAACAGGTGTCTAAGAGAAAAGATGTTCTGTTTGGCCAAAGAGAAGCATATGAATTGTAGATAAATACACATACTGGTGGACAAGGACACAAATATATATAGATATATACATATATATTTAGGAATGTGATGGTTAAAAGAAACTTGAATGATTGGGAGATTGATGAATTTCAACAGCAAATACTCACTGTATCTCAAGCAAAAATTGGTAACCAGGAGGACTCTTTATACAGTGGGCGCTGGATAAAAATGATATGTTTTCTGTGAAATCTTTCTATCAGCAACTTGTGGGGGGTACGGAGAATTCTGTTACTGTTTTTCCTTTTAGACAAGTTTGGAAGACAAAAGCTCCTCCAAGAATTGGTTTTTTTCGCATGGGAAGCTTGTAGAGAAAATATATTGACCATAGATACGCTATGAGGAGGGGAAGATGCATGGTTAACCGGTGTTATATGTGAAAAATTAATGCAGAATCATGCAATGACTTGCTGGTGTGGTGTCCGTTGGTCTACAGTTTATGGACAATGATTTATGGTCTTTTGGGGATAAAATGGGCTATAGCAGGATCTGTGAAGAATGAATTGTGGGCATGGGCAGGGCTGTGTAGAAAGAAAAAAAACTTAATGCTTATTCGGATCTCAGTTATGTGGGTTGTGTGGAAAGAGAGAAATTCTAGAGCATTTGATGGGATTGAGAAGGATTTCAACATTATTAAGGATAGATGGAGTTATATTTCTTGTTTTTTGTTTTTGGGACATGATATTAAGGACTTAGATGATTTTGCGATGGTATTAGATCAATTGATTGAGATGTAAATGTTTTGTAAATGGGCGGTATACCCTTGGTACCGATGATGTATACTAAACTTTTATTTTTAAAAAAGATATATAAATATATATTTATCTCAATAGCCATTTTCATTTTGTTCCTTTTTCCAGATTTATTTGGATATGTGGAGAATTTAGGAACTGTGTGTAAATAACTTAAATGTTTATGTGAAGTGAACTAAGACATATTTAAATAGTCATAGTTCTATATAATATAGAATCTGGCATAGGCGGTGGGAGTTGAGCCAGCATCAATAATTTGGAAGGCTAAGGGTTATTGTTGTGTTATTAACCATGTGCCAGGATTCAAAGAAGGGCGTTCAATTTGTTCTTAGTAATAAACACCTTCTGAGATGATGTTGATTTTTGCATTTTCTTTTGGAAGGACATAATGTAATTTTTTAGCCTTTTCAGATATTATTCTTAGAAACATAATGGATATATTTATGTCAGGATGCAAAGAAGGGCGTATTGTTTATTGACTTCCCACCTGTACTTCAACTTCAGCTAAAGCGGTTTGAATACGATTTTATGCGGGACACTATGGTGAAGGTAAATATTTGTAACTGGTTCATAGATTTAATGGTTTGCATGATCAAGTATTGAAATTGGCGTACTATTACTATTTGGTCATCATCTGCTGTTTATAGTTAAATTTGCATGGACAAACTTATTTAACTGCTATGTTGATATGCAAGTGAAATTGATGATTCAGGAAGTCTAGGGGCCTTTTTTTAAAAAATAAAAGTCTAGGGGCATAATTGTTAGTTGGGTGAGACCGTTCTTATTAGTTTTATAGTTTTGCAATCTCTGCTTCCTTCTCCTGGGGTTTTCCTGTCCTATATTTACCTTATGATTCGGGCTTTTGTTTCTGGTAGATCTTTTTTTTATCCCTAAGCAAGTCTGATGTGTGTTTCATTAACTTGGTTTGCATTTATTTTTGTATTTCCTAAATGGTTGTATTGTGTGGTAATTATTCAACTGTTTAGAATTGTTGTCTATTGGATTTAATATTTGATGATATCAAGTTATTATCTTCCTTTTGCAGATAAATGATCGTTACGAATTCCCTCTTCAACTTGATCTTGATAGAGATGATGGAAAGTACTTATCACCTGAAGCAGATAGGAGCGTTCGCAATCTTTACACACTTCACAGGTATCTTTCAATCGTTATATATGTTTTGGTGAATATGTTCCATTACTCTCTTATACCATAAGACTGAACAAGGAACTTTTGCGTCACAGTGTGGTTTGATTGAGATTTCCCTGACTTCGGTATAAGAGATAGTCCGTTTCTGATCTGCAGTCCTATAATAAGTGTTAATATTTGTAAGTTCTCTAGTTAGTAGATGTATAGCATGCATGACTGAGTAGCAAGACGAGGGGATAAATTCTCTACAGTTGACCACGGTGGTCAGCATTAGATTTATCAGGGAAAGCATTGGAAATTCTTCTTTTGATGCTTTCACATGTAAGTGTGGGGTTAATAATTCTGTTACCAGTGGGCGAGAGAAAGAGAAAGGATCCGTTATCAAAGTTGTTATCATGAACCGTAGTATTTATGTGCTATGATTGTAGTTTGCTTGTTTGTGGCACATACTTTGTTTGTTGTGTTTTCTCATGTTTTGTTTTTCTACTACAGTGTCTTGGTTCATAGTGGAGGAGTGCACGGTGGACATTACTATGCTTTTATAAGGCCGACGCTCTCTGATCAGTGGTATGTACTGTTTTCTAATAAGCTACAAAAATATTTTGTCTATTTTCTCATTCTTGAGCATGTGCTTTACTCCTGGAAGTTGCATTTGACCCACAGCTAGTTTTCTTCAAACAACATGCATTCTTATTTTCCTCTTTTGGCAGCTTCCATGTCTATTGTTCATATAATAGAAAGGATACAATCATATTATGTTGGTGATAAGTGCTATTTTTTCCCTTAGGTATAAATTTGACGATGAACGGGTAACAAAAGAAGATATGAAGAGGGCATTGGAAGAGCAGTATGGTGGTGAGGAAGAGGTAGGTGTTTTCAGGATTGAAATTCTCTGTCCGCACGCATGTATACTGGACATTTTTGTAAACTGACCTGGTCTATTCTTTTATCTCATGTCAAGCAGTTGCCGCAGACAAATCCTGGCTTCAATAATACTCCATTTAAATTCACTAAATACTCAAATGCTTACATGCTTGTATATATTCGGGAATGTGACAAGGACAAAATAATTTGTAATGTTGATGAAAAAGACATTGCTGAGCACCTGAGGGTAAATGCTTGGTTCCATGGTCTTTCTTAGTATATGTGTGTGGGATCTAGGCTGAAGAATCCAATCTCTTGTTACAGATAAGGTTAAAGAAAGAACAGGAGGAGAAGGAAGACAAGAGAAGATACAAAGCGCAAGCACACCTCTTTACGATAATAAAGGTTTTGGCTTCTTTACATGATTTGTTGTTCATACTTCCTTATTCTGTAAAGGTTATAGCATTGACAAGGTCAAGCAGAAGTCATAACTAAGCAATTCATGGATGCATCTAGGTTGCAAGAGATGAAGACCTTGCTGAGCAGATTGGAAGGGACATATATTTTGACCTTGTTGATCATGAAAAAGTCCGTAGTTTTCGTATACAAAAGCAGACGCCATTTCAGCATTTTAAGGTACTGGTTATCCTTTCAGTTTGATTAGAGTGAGTCCTGTGCTGGATTTTTGTTCTTCAAAATTTAGTATGTTTAGCATTTTTTTGTCTGCCATCTTATTTTGGATTTGTTTCTTTAACGATTATTGTAAATAAAAAGATTTTTCTTAAAAAAAAGCATGGAAGTGTTGCATACAAGGGGTAGAAGGGTCTTTTCTGTACTGGGGATATCTCGATAAGTTCCTTTGCTTCAGAAATGAAAAGAAAAGTTTCATCGTTTTCTTTTTTTTTTTTCTCGGGGGGCAGGGGTGTTGGGATGGTTTTGGTTGGATGAAGAGCTTTGTTTAGTGTGCTTCCTAGATAAATTTGAATTTGAATACATTGTGGGTCTCCATGCTTAAAGGCTGAACATAATGAAGTTTCTCAGAGGAAAATTTTATGCAGGATTCAAAATGGTTTAATAAGAATGATTATGAGCGAAAGTTTATTTTGAAAAAAGAATGATTATAAGAGAGTATTTGAAAAATTTCCTTTTCTAAGTGTTAATCAGCTTGAGATGGCGTTGAGCTCTCTAGCTGATATATTCTAGTGTTTTGGTGCTGAGAACATGTATTAGGCCTGAACTGGATCATGCAGTTTCAACGATTTACTGTAATATCCTGCATTGAGAATATGGCTTTGAAGATAAATATTTTTAGTGTATGTTCCTTTGGTAAATTATCATTTAGTTTCTTAGATCTCTTACTGTCTATAAAGAAGGACTTCAAATTTTGTAAATATTTTGTGTATGGGTTGCACCTTATTGGTGCCGGTTTTTAATAATATTCTTTACACTTTTTATTTCAAAAAAAAAAAGAGCTCCAAATTTTGTCACTTGATTTTGTTTTGTTTGTGGCCTTTAAAGAAAATCATGTTCTCTTCATTGATAGTCCACGCTGGGGAAGTTCACAAGGGAGTATTATGCTACCAAGCGAAATGAGATTTGATTAATTTCAAAAGGACTAATAATTTTTCTAGAGGAAGTTTTTGTTATTATTAAGTTTTTTCATTACAGTTCTTTCAATTTCTTTGTTATTAATGTCAATTTTCTTTAATTTTAAGATGTGTATGAGTGCTTTTCTTTTTCACCTCTTTTAGAGGTTAATGTAATTGCTGATTATGGAGTTTGAGAGACCGATTCTTCACTGGCTGCGTGCTTGACTAAAACCAATTTTGTGCTGGTTTACAGGAAGAGGTTGCTAAAGAGTTCGGTATACCTGTTCAGTTACAGAGGTTTTGGATTTGGGCAAAACGGCAAAACCATACATATCGTCCAAATCGACCATTGACACCACAGGAGGAAGCACAATCAGTATGCAATTTCAACTTTGAATCCTCTATTTTTTTCTTTTTTTCTGTGTTTGTGTGTGTGTTTTATTTTTGATCTTAGTTATATGGTGGTTTACATTCCTGGTATGGCTTGGTTTATAAGTCATTTATGTAGTCAATGATCATCAATTTTTTCTTTTGCATGAGGGATATGGAAGTGAAAATTTTGATTGTCTTCTTGACCCATAACTACAAGATTTTATAAACATTATTAGCACTGAATTATACACTACTTAATAATTTGATTTATATAGGCTTATGATCTTGGGGGATTTCATCCTGTACTGGTATATTATGGTCCTGGCTTTGAATTTTAATTTCAAATTTGACGCACTGATAATTTCTATAAGTATTCCAATCTCATTACGCTTTTTGAAACTTTTCCTTAGTCTTCTTTCTGTTATTTGTTCTTCCTTTGTTAGTATGTGGATTTATGTGGTTCACCTCTGGAAGTTGTTTTCAGCTAGTATCTAACCAATATTGGGAAGGCTGAGAACTAAACAACCTAGGATTTCAATCATGCTTGTTGTCTGCTGTTCTAACTTTGTATCTCTTCCTTCTGCGTGTAAATTATCTCAAGTTTCATAGCTGCTATATAAGTGAAAAAGTGCAAAACAGTGAGTTTACTGTTTGATGATTGTAGGTCGGACAACTAAGAGAAGTTTCTAACAAGGCGCACAATGCAGAACTAAAGTTGTTCTTGGAAGTAGAGCGTGGTCTGGTAAGCCATTCTTAGTATGATTTAATCCTGTAATACATTGCTTTCAGAAGAGGTGTTTGGGAGTGGTCGATGGGGTGTAGGAGGTTCTTTTCCATGCACTACGCTTATCCTGTATGATATTTCAGGATTTACGTCCTGTTCCTCCACCTGATAAATCAAAAGAAGACATTCTGCTTTTCTTCAAGCTTTATGACCCGGAGAAAGCAGAACTACGGTAACCTATAGATGCGCTCAATATATCTAAAATCATATAAACATGTTCTCTTTTAAAAATTCTTCTGATGTTAGAGTGTCTTTGATGTTTCCAGGTATGTTGGTAGACTTATGGTGAAAAGTTCTAGCAAGCCCCTAGAAGTTGTAGGAAAGCTAAATCAAATGGCTGGTTTTGATACTGATGAAGAAATAGAACTTTATGAGGTTTACTTCTGCTGGTTTTCTCACTTTTCTGTTTACATGCATTTCAGTCTAGCATTTTTTGTATAATTTTTATTTATTGACGTGTGATTTTCAGGAAATAAAGTTTGAACCTTGTGTGATGTGTGAACACCTGGATAAAAGGACGTCATTCCGGCTAAGTCAGGTATCTTTTGTTTATTGACTGCTGCTTTTTGTGAATTGTTGTCCAACTTAATAAGGAGATCTATTGTTTCATTTGCAGATTGAAGATGGGGACATTATCTGCTTTCAGAAATCTCCTCCACCTGAAAATGAAGTGGAATACCGATACCCAGACATTCCATCATTTTTGGAATATGTGCATAATCGTCAGGTTCAATTTGGTTAACCTTTCAATCATGACAGTTTATAATAACCAATGTAGTCAAGTTCTTTTCAAATTTATTTTAGTTTATTCAATAACTAGGTTACCTCTTGTTGCCCCAAAAAGAAAAGAGAAGGTTGCATATATATACATGTATGTTTGTTTCTAATTTCTGTCCCATTTAAGCTATCTACAAACTTTTGAAGTTTATATATGAAAGAAGAAAACACAGGTTTCCTTCTCATGTGTGACTGTTATTTGAATTTCTTGTAGTGCGAACTATAACGATTTCTTGTATAATTTATGTCAGTGAATTAGTAGATGCAAATTAAAGATGTTGATCTTTTAGAATCAAAATGGAAATTCATTAAAGGAACCAAACATACAGCCAAAAGGCAAGATCTAAGATGTCAGGTAAATCAGCTTTATCACAAATATGGTGACCCTTAAACAAACAACAAAAGTTCCCAAGTCAATTGTCCTGTTTACACCTGTGAGGGGATGCTCTTTTGTTTCTCTCGTTTCCAGATGTCCAAAAAAGTAGCTAAAGAGATGAGATAAAAAACTGTCTTTTTGACTTGGCCACAGGAGACTACTCCGATCCCACAGTTCATCCTTCAATGACCCACTGACGGCCAAAGCAAGTTATAAGAAATTTATATATGTTGGTAGCTTGTCTGTGTAATTGATAAGTTATTTATTCATTAATTATCTAAAAGAGGCTTTAGTACAGATGTATGCCTGCTTTAAATTGGAGACTTCTCACTACTAGGAGAACTATGATGGTCTTCTTTTTGGGTTCAAATGGGTGTTCTACTTCACTACCTTGAAGTCCAAAAGTTAACTGCTTTTTGTGATTTTATGCCATGTAGATGGTTCGTTTTCGATCCTTGGAGAAACCTAAGGAGGATGAATTTGTTCTGGAGTTGTAAGTACTTATCCATTTCTTCTTCTGGAGTTGTTCTTTTTCCTTGTTGTTTATATGTTTGATAAGGGAAAAAAAAGGACACAACTGAAAGTTAGAAGATATATTTTCTAGAGCCATTTTGTATTTGTAATGATTTCTTTGGGAATTCTCAAGGTCAAAGCTTCATAGCTATGATGAAGTTGTGGAGAGAGTTGCTCGCAAACTTGGTTTGGATGATCCATCTAAGATCAGGCTTACATCTCACAATTGCTACTCCCAGCAACCGAAGCCTCAACCAATTAAGTATCGGGGATTAGATCATTTATCTGATATGTTAGTTCACTACAATCAGGTAGTTTCATGTGGATTCGTTTCTCTGTGTTTACCCTTTTTTTGTAGACAATATAAATTTGGCTCATATAATTTCGTTTCCCTTTATGTACAGACATCTGACATTTTGTATTATGAAGTTCTGGACATTCCCCTTCCAGAATTGCAAGGTCTGAAAAATCTGAAAGTTGCTTTTCATCATGCCACAAAGGATGAAGTATGTACACAACCTCTTATTTTATTTTTTTATTTTTGAAATAACACGACCTTTTATTTTCTTGCTCTGTCTTATTTTCATGGGCTGCTTCTATACCTTTGAGTCTTTTTCTTTTTGGGTAATCTACAGGTTGTAAATTACAACATCAGATTGCCTAAACAAAGCACTGTTGGGGATGTGATTAATGAACTTAAAACAAAGGTCAGTTTTAGGTACTTCTAGTTATAGGTTTCTATGTTATTATTTAATAGCAGTAGACATCTTCTGTAAATACAAGTTATTGCTGTTGGCTGCATTTCTTTTTCTCTGGCCATGTGTTTGATCAAAATTCTTAATTAAAAGATGATTTTGGTAGTCATTATGAAAAGTTACTCACATACTTTAAAGTAGATGCATAGGTATGATGGTTATTGCTGAAGTACTGTCATGTTCCCATTTTATTGAAGAAACCATTATCACCTGAAAAAGTTTTACTCCATGATGTTGTGTTTTTTTCAAAAAAAGCAAAAAAAAAATTGGTGGACTTTCTTTCAAAGGAAATAACTTTTACTGTTAAACACATTATTTAGCGCCATTTTCTCAGTCCTATGGCATATCTTCACACTGCTGAAGATTCTCTCTTTGTCATCATTTAATTTTTTTTCTTTCTTTCTGATAATTTAGATACTCATTGCTTGCCATAAAACAGGTAGAATTATCTCATCCAAATGCAGAACTTAGACTGCTTGAAGTTTTCTATCACAAGATCTATAAGGTAACAGTTTAGTCTTGAACTGTTGTTCCTAATAGCAATTTAGTGATAAATTTCCACCTGGCAATGTAAGCAGGTTGATACTTTGAGATGATAGAAATGCCATGTTTCACATGTACTATTGTTTCATTTAATCTTGTCTTTGGAAATTATTCTCTATAGCTTATAACATTTACCACATAATTTTCTCATTTCATCCTTGCAGATTTTTCCACCTGGTGAAAAAATTGAGAATATAAATGATCAGTATTGGACTTTACGTGCCGAGGAGGTAAGTCTGTTTTTCATTTCTTTCTTTTTCTTTCATCTTACTGTCTTGGTCAAACATTTGAGATTTAGGTTATTCTTTTGGTGTTTATTATTCTCTTCTTTGTTGCTACTTCTGTTTTCCTTTCATCTCCCACATTTGGATTTGAACTATTTTGTTACTGTACGTGTAAGTAGTTGAGAAGGTGTTGGCCCAAATTTGCTGGATGCTATGACCATTTTTATACATATTACATGCGTGAGTTCTTTAGTTGATCGTTGATGGAGTTACTTCAGACTTTTGGATAAGCTTTTATTCTTAATGAATATAGTCGTGATCCCCCAACCCAAGGAAAAAAATAAAAGAAACAGCATCAGTTCCCCAAGAATGTATTTACCTTTCCTTGATCTTGTCTATGTACAATTGGAAAACTTTGGGCAAAATGATTACATGGCATAGCACATTTTCTGCCAAATTTTGATTCCTAAGACCAGCAAACTTCATTAGGAAGTATGGCATTCTCCATGGATTGTTTCTTAGTGAAGTTCTTTTCTTATAACATTATACTTTTTACTGCTTTGGATTTTGGAAATGGAAGAAAATGTTGATTAGTTGTGACGTTCCATCACATGATGTGATTTAATAAATATTTAACATTTGTTTGTATGTCTTTAAAGCGAGCCAAAAATAAGCTAAGTTAATTTGGGTTTTGACAAGTTCAAGCATTTCATAAAAAATAACTTTTTTGTTCAGGCATACATGTAGAATGACCTTTGGCAGTTTCATTGTGGAAAGCTAACCTTTTAAAAAATTTTGAGTCTCAGGTCCCTGAAGAAGAGAAGAATTTGGGTCCTCGTGATCGTTTAATTCATGTTTACCACTTCACAAAAGAGTCTGCTCAAAATCAGATGGTATAGTCATATGCATGAAATGAAAATAGGCTTTACTTTTTTTTTTCAGAGTATTGGTATTTAATTGAAAATGGTTCATTATTTTTACGAAGTTTTCAATCTTGAAAGGGTTTTTTTTTTCTCCCCAACAGCAAGTACAAAACTTTGGCGAACCCTTTTTCTTGGTCATCCACGATGGTGAAACGTTAGCAGAGGTTAAGGTGCGCATACAAAAGAAATTGCAGGTTCCTGATGAGGAGTTCTCCAAGGTATTCCTTTTCCTTAACATTGACAGTTAGAGGTGGTAACAAGCTAAGCCACTATGAAAGGCGTCTGGCTTTACAGAAGTTTTGGAGCTTTTGTATAATGCTTCTTCATCTTAACCGGCCAAGTATATAACACAATAGGAAAAACATGTTTGGTCATGTATATATGTGTGTGTGTGTATAAATTTACATATCATATGTAAATTGAGTTTGAATTTAATTAGAAAAAAAGGGCCCAAGGACTTGAATACAAGCCTGAAAGAGAAGTTTCAAGTTGAGCTTTGAGCCAAACTTGAGCTCTGCAATATTCAAGTAACCTGAAGAAATATTCAATTTCAATTGGCTAATTTCTATCCTTGAATGCATTTAGTGTTTGAACCAAGTTGGCTAATGTAAAGTTGCCATGTGGAATGAAAATTTCTGCTCAACTGGTTTCTCACTATTGCTTTCTTCTCTATGGTCAGTGGAAGTTTGCCTTTTTGTCACTGGGTCGTCCTGAGTACCTGCTGGACTCTGATATTGTGTTTAACCGTTTCCAGGTTTCTCTCTCTCTCTCTCTCTCTCTTTCTCTCTCTCTCTAGCATGCATATTGTACATGTCATGGCAGTTGATGCGGTTTATTCTGGGTATTTAAAATGTATTTTCTCTTTTCTGTGCTGCAGAGAAGAGATGTATATGGTGCTTGGGAGCAGTACCTTGGGTTGGAGCACTCTGACAATGCTCCTAAGAGGGCTTATGCGGTAAATCAGGTAATGTTCCTCTGGCGTTATGGCTTGTACATTCTCACCTAAGCGGGAGTTGGTAAATGGATTTTTAGTTCCAATAAACTTTTGGATACATCACAATATACTTCCATTTAGACATATAAGTTTCTCGATCATATTGTTAATTGATTTTTTTTTTTTTTTTTTTTTTGTTTTTGTGCATGAATATTGCAGAACCGTCACACGTTTGAGAAGCCAGTCAAAATATACAACTAGTCTAACGGCCAATGATTCCTTAGGACATTAAGCGAGCAGGAGCTCTAATTGCACTTTGAAATGGAGAGCATAAAGTAAAAGCTCATTTGCGGGGAATGGAGGGAAAGTGTTGGTTTGAGGTATTAGTTATCATAGGATCAGGTTATTGGTTGTTGTAGATGACTTTTCGCAAGATGTTGGAGGGAAGGTGGAACTATCATTCATCCATATGCTCTGTTGTGATAGATCCCGCTGTTATCATTTGGTTTTAGCGCAACACCAAGATTAGTGGTGGACTTTTCCGTATACAGCTCCAGTGTAATTTAGCAGTACATAAGAAGATTTTGCAGGGATGTATACCGGGTATAGTTGGGCTGCAGTTCGACATTGATTCTTTTTTAGTTTCCCTTTTTGTTTTCTTGTTTTAGTTCCCCGGTTGATGTCTTGAGGGGGGTGGTTTTTGTAAAATGATGGCTTAAAATCTTTATAGTCATGGGTTAAATGATTGTGTACAAGAATTATACCTCTCTGTCCAGCATAATTTATAAAGTTTTGATTGCCTTATATTTTTCAATCCACCCATTGTCCTGCTCCTTTTGCCCTCTGCTTGTCTCTGGGCTTCAACACTGTTTGACCACGCCGTGAACACTAAGTTCATTAAAGGAATATGGACGAGAGGAAAGGATAAAAAACGATGAGGTAGATTTTTTCTTTTTCTTTTTTTTTTTTTTTACCCCCTAGAAAAAAATTAGGGTTTTCTAATAGAAAGGAAGTGTATTTTTTTTTTGTTTGAATAATTGAATGGGAAATAATAAAAAGGTAAATATTAATTTAATAACAATACAGGAAAAGTACAATATTATTTTTTCAGGTAATAAATTAAGAGGTAATATTCTAGCAATTCAACACTATCTATATATGTACTTGTTTCTCTATTTGTAAATAATAACTAAGTTCAAGCCTTTCTACGGTGCTGTGTAAACTTTTCTATTTTTACTCTTCCAGTATTAGTAGTTTCTCTTATAAGATACAGTCTTGTAGTTACCCCTTCAAAAAATATTTTGAGATATATATATATATATATATATATGTCTGTGCCTGTATATAGAATCGAAAAAAGGAGTGCAAGACAAGTCCTCATAGTTGAAAATTCACTCAAAAACTTTGAAAAACCCTGTTCATGGTAGATGGTGAAATCAATTTGGTGTAAAGCATCTATGAGGGTACTTTTGTAACGGACCCGGAAGTATTAAAATGAAATGAGTATTTAAATATATCAAATGCGGAAGCGAGATCAAAATTTCAGTTAACATCCCTTACACGAAAACCAAAAACGTACTTAAATTATAAAAGGTTAAACTAACTAAAAGAAAAACTCGAAAACAAAGCTATGAGCATGACTACAGAGTCTCTAGGCATCCCTTTCATCGTCCTCCTGCGGAACGGGCTCGGGAACCATGTTTTCCTGATCTGAAATGGTTAAATAAGGAGTGAGCTACACTAGCCCAGTAAGAACATCACGATATCTCACCGTCACGGAGGTAAAGGTGGGTAGAAAACACAAAAAGACCAATGGAGCATAATTTACAATAAACTCGCTTATTAACATAAAAACCTTTACCATCCAGTTACCTCGGTGGAATTTATGAAAACGATATAAGAAAACAATAACATTATCATAATCATGGAATAATATAAGCTGTAAAACATAACACTTATCACGCCTCTTGTAATTCAATTATTGTACAACATATCTTTTTCTCATTTACCAGCCTACTAGTATCCGTGGGGGCCCATAGGGGTCCCGCTACCCGTTAACCTTTAACATTCATAATCAGTTTCCAAGACCGTCCCCATACCCTGTCCGATATGGGCGCCAAAACCATAAACCTTAATACCCCGTCCGGTATGAGGGTGAAACGGGCCGTCCCCATACCCCGTCCGGTACGGACGCCAAAACCATAAGATCTCCATACCCCGTCCGGCATGTGAGACCACAATCCCGGTAGGGTTCCCTACGAACCCGGTCCGTCCACCATCTCCCAGGATATCTAGTTAGGCTGACCCCCATAATACAATTATCAGTCTACACAATCTTTCATTTTCTTTTTCCTCAGTCAGCATCATCAATTCACATTTAAACAAGCAAATTGTAATTCATGCCAAACAGACAACATACAGTATCAGTTTTTCAGTCATTCAATCCATAATTAATAAAAACGTAGTATATGCACACAAATCTGTAAAATGAACACATCAAACCTCATTTTGCATTTAAAGCTGTAAACAGGCCAAATAACAGTAAATCACTAATCACACTAGACTCGGGCTCCATTAGCCACCTTAAGCAATTTCACACATTCGTTAATTCAAGAAATACCGTTTTTATCATTTTGAACTTTAATACCGTGATAGGAAAATAGGGTGAGGGGTCCTTACTCGTTTCGGGGTCCGAACACGGCTTCACGGTGCACCTACAGGCTGTCCCTAATTTTCTCTGAATTTTTCCCGGGGAACTGAAACGCACTACTGGTACCTGCACGTGTTCCAAAAAAATCCCAAATTAGGCCCAGGGCCTCAATCGGCCCAAATCGCAACTCCGGCACGGCGGCTCCGCCGTGCTCCGGCGACGGCGCTGCCGCTGGCGGCGGCGAGTCGCCTCGGGTTGGCTGTTTTCGGCCGAATTCGGCCACACTCGCATCGGTCCCTGTGAGAAAACAACCCTAGGGCCCTCGGGGGGCCAAAAAATCACGGAAAAACGGAGCTTACCGGCGGCGGCGCTCTCGGGTGCGGCGGCTCTCCGGCGAGGTTCGTGTTTTGGTGATTCGGCTCCGGTCAACCTGTAGAGAAAAGAATGGTGATCACGGTGATATAAAAATTGCATCAAACGGAGGCCGGGAAGGGCCTCATCGGAGGCAAAAACCGAGAAGGGGCGCGGCGGCGCCGTTGGGCTTCGGCCGTGTATTCCGGCTGTTTGGCCGGAATTTTGGCTCCGATTTGGCCACAGGAGGAATCAGCGTGGAAAAACGAGTCGGGGGTACGAAATTTACCTCGATCGGCGGTCGGAAGTTCCTCCGGTACGGCGGCGGGTGGCGGCGGCCGGCTTTTGGTTCGTCTTCTCCGGCGAGTGGCAGGCGGCTAGGGTTTGTGGTCTGGTGTGGGGGTTCTATTTATAACCCCTTGCCATTTGATCTCAGCCGTCCATTTTGATTTAATCTGGGTCGTCCGATCGCGCCCACGCAGATCGCCAACGTGGCCCTTTTTGGAACGACGTGGTATTACCACGTGGCAGGTCCTGGTTGGCCGGGACTGCTGACCGGACCTGCTGACGTGGCTGCTGGCGTGGCTTTTTTTTTTTTTTTTTTTTTTTTTTTTTTTTTTTCCGGGTGCTACAACTTTAATTTTTCAAATGAGGATAACAATTAGAAAGTAACAATCCTCGTAGTTCTAAGGAGACAACATATTATGGATATTATTCACTAAATTTGGAGGGGGAAATTTCATGCCTTTTTGAAAAATCTTACCCTTGAATCTCTATAATTTATTGGATTTTGAAAATTTTGAAATTATATTATCTTAAATTGGGATTATTGAGGGCAAAAATCTTAAAAGGGTACTTAATCTTAGATTTTAATTTATGGTTTAGGCTATTAATTCAAATGTATGTGTCTTGCTATATCTATAGACATATTTCATAAACCCCCTTCTAATTTTAACACATTTTCTTTATTTTGTGATTAAAAATTTTATTTGGTCAAACTGCACATAATATTAATATCAATTTATGAAATTTGAATATCTAAAAGAAAAAGAAATTAAGCAAAATGGTGTCCTGTGCTTGACTAAAACCATAATTTCTATTATAGATTTCCATATTATATATTGTTTGTTCGAAGCTTTAAACCATAATTTCTATTGTTGACTAAAATCTATTTTTAATTTGAGTTTTTCTTGGTTCAACCATCAATACAAATTGTGATGTTTTCACTACAATAATGTGATATATGTTTTTATTTGGATGAATATATATTCCATTGGATAAATTAATTAAAATGATATGGAATTAACCAATTAATTAGCAAGTTTAATTAATGATAAACAATGTGTGTATCGAAATTTTATTAATAAACTTAGAATAATTCAATTACCAAAAAAAGAATGAATAAGTAATAATTATTGTCACATATAAGTTATATAAATAATTTATCAAATTGTTAAAAAATAACGAATTTAACGAACATAACGAACTCAACGGTCAACTAAAAAAATAACGGTCTTATTAACTAAATTTCAAATATTTGTTGTTAATGAATTCAAAAAATAAAAACACAGTAGTACCAAAAGCTGGCAAAGGCGTTACAAAATAGGGGTTTGGATTGTTGGGTTAGACAGTAAACCCTCTTTACTGATATTTGTTTGTTCCTACATGTATATTTATGATTTTAGCTGCAATTAGAAAATTTTTGAGAGTAGAATTAGTACCCACTATTTATATCTGAAAAAAGCGACCCAATTCATTGCACCTGACCTCACCAACCCTCTCTTTTCCCAATTCCCACACAACCCTAAAAGAGAAGTCACTTTCAATCTGTGCTCCAGAAATCTCCCCGATCCTTCTCACCATTTTGCTTCTCTCCGTCCGATCAGGTATGAACTATTCTTCTTTCTCTCTGTCCGATTATGTATAAATTTTTCTTCTTTTTGTTTATCTTTTTCTTGCATAAATAATGTATCTATACTTCTTTATCTGTCATGTATTTGTTCTTCATATATCTGTAATTTTTCATCTGTTATATTTCTGTAATCTGTTATCTGTGATATATATGTTATTCATACTTCTACAATCATTCGTTTATGATATCTGTGATCTATTTCTACTTCATATATAGATAATCTTTTATCTATGATCTATCTATGCTTAATAGATTGATAGTTTATCTTTATTTTCTTGTGTGTTTCTGTGTGGGTGTATATTGACATATTTGAATTTCATATATGAGTGATATTTATTCTACTTTTTTATTAATTTTGTCCAAAATTATTTTTTTTTTATATTTGATTTGATGTTTTCATGATTATTTCTTGTTATTTACAGGCTCTGTGTGTTTTTTATTGTGATTTGATTTACCTTTTATTTTTGTTCTGATGCATCATTTCCAGACTTAAAGGGTATGTGTTCTTATTCAAAATTTGATTTATATTTCTCCTTTGTTCTACATTTTGGGTTTTGATAAATTTAAACTTTCTGTGTATGCTTGATGGATTTTTTTTTTGGGGGAGGGGGGGGGGAGGGGGTTGTTTTGGGTTATAGATCTATTTCTGATTTGTAATTCTTAGTTTACTCATGTTCCAATATTTTTTTTGTTTTTGTAGTTCTTAGTTTACTCATGTTCCAATATTTTTTTTATTATTTTTTTTGTTTCATCATACTTTAATTATTTTGTGCGAAAGTCGATGTCTAAACATAAATTATACTTTCAGCCCGTTGCTTTTTCAAAATTCAAAATTTTCAAAATTTTCGGGTTTGGTTTGTTGTCCTTCTTCTTTTCAAATTTCACATTTATTTTCGGGTTGGTCTCTCTCTCTCTCTCTCTATATATATATATATATATTGAAAATTTCAAACAGTCTTATTAATTAAATTTCAAATATTTGTTGTTAATAAATTCAATAAAACAAAAGCACAATAGAGCTTGTTGTAAGGTGAGACTGTAATTTTTTTAATTTAAAAACTCATATATAGAGAGAGAAAATAAGTAGAATAAGGAGAAAAAGAAAGAGCATGTACCAAAAGCTGGCAAAAACGTTACAAAATAGGGCTTGGGTTGTTGGGTTAGATAGTAAATTCCCTTACTAATATTTGTTTGTTCTTATATGTATATTATTTCAGCCAATCATATAGAGAGTTATTATTTAACTAGTGTTCGTAGTAAGAAATTTAGTATGAGAGAATGTATCAAGTATGATAATCATTGAATTATTTTTTATCAACATAAATTTTTAATTCTTTCAAGTAACTAGTCAAAATTAATCACTTAATAACTTAAGTGTGAAAATTGTAGTTACATTAGTCCTATAGTTTCCCAAAACGAACTATAACAAGTTACCAAGTTTATTATACTATAAATATCAACAAATTTATTGGTGAAATAAGATTTTGTGGATAAGAATAGTAGTAGGGTGAGAATGAGGCACATATATTCTTCACTCAGATCGGAAGAAATTGTAATCCTTTTACATTAAAAATGATACCTAAAACGAATGTATTTAATTATAAAAATATTGATTAAAGTGAGTTCAACAATTATATTACTAGTTGAGTTAGATATCTTCCTTTACTTGTCCTACCACCCAATTAGATAAAAGAGTTTTAGTTATTTTTGTTTTAGTATCATATTTTCTTCACATTTATTTAGAGAGGAAAAATAAATGGAGTCGAGAGAGGAAAAAAATGCATGTACCAAAAACTGACAAAGATGTTACAAAATAGGGGCTTTGGCTATTGGGTTAGATAATAAACCTCCTTACTATTGTTTGTTTGTTCTTATAAGTGTATATATGGTTCCAACTCCGATTAAAAATTTTTAAGAGTAGAGATTACTACCCACTGTTTCTATCTAAAAAAATCACTCGATTCATATTTGGAAAGAGAAAATAAGTGGAGTAGGGAGAAAAAGAAAGGGCATGTAACAAAAGATGGCAAAGACGTTACAAAATAAGGGCTTGAGTTGTTGGATTAGACAGTAAACCTCCTTACTAGTATTTGTTTATTTTTATAAGTGTATTTATTATTTCAGTTACGATTGAAAAATTTTTGAGAGTAAAATTTACTATCCACTATTTCTATATAAAAAAACCACTCGATTTATATTAAGAGAGAGAAAATAAGTGGAGTAGGGAGAAAAAGAAAGTGCATATACCAAAAACTAGCAAAGACGTTGCAAAATAGGGGCTTGGGTTGTTGGATTAGACAGTAAACCTCCTTACTAGTATTTGTGTGTTCTTATAAGGTATTTATTATTTCAGTTGTGATTAAAAATTTTTTAGAGTAGAGATTACTACCAATTATTTTTATATAATAAAACCACCCGATTCATATTTAGAGAGAGAGAATAAGTAGAGTAGGAAGAAAAAAAAGGGCATTACCAAAAGCTGGCAAAGGCATTACAGAATAGGAGCCTGGGTTGTTGGGTTAGACATAAACCCTTTTTACTGGTATTTGTTTGTTTTTATAGGTATATTTATGATTCCAAATGCGATTGAAAAACTATTGAGAGTAGAATTAGTACCCACTATTTCTATCTAAAAAAACGACCCAATTCATTGCACCTGACCTCACCAACCCTCTCTTTTCCCCATTCACATACAATCCTAAGACAGAACTCACTTTTAGTCTATGTTCGAGAAATTTCACTGATCCTTCTCACTATTTTGCTTCTCTCCATCCGATTAGGTATAAAGTATTCTCCTTTTTGTTTATCATTTTCTTTCATAGTTGATATATTTATAATTCTTTATCTATTACAGGCTCTGCATGTTTTTTATTATGATTTGATTTATGCTTTATTTTTGTTGTGGAGCATCACTTTTGGAACTAATGGTATGTGTTTTTATTCAGGATTTGATTTATGTTTCTCTTTTGTTGTATATTAATTTGGGTTTTGATAAATCTAAACTTTTTATATATTATTGTCGGTTATACAAATCTCTGTCTTTGTTTATTTACATTAAAAATGATACCTAAAACGAATGTTTTTAATTATAAAAATATTGATTAAAGTGAGTTCAACAATTATAATACTCGTTGAGTTAGGTA
The DNA here is from genome assembly GCF_054855325.1 of Carica papaya. NCBI lineage: Eukaryota > Viridiplantae > Streptophyta > Magnoliopsida > Brassicales > Caricaceae > Carica > Carica papaya. The sequence goes on along the minus strand of NC_142316.1, from coordinate 34,084,268 downwards.
TCTTCCTTTACTTGTTCTACCACCCAATTAGATAAAAGAGTTTTAGTTATTTTTGTTCTAGTATCATATTTTTTTCACATTAATTTAGAGAAGAAAAATAGATGAAGTCGAGAGAGGAAAAAAAAGAATGTACAAAAAGCTGACAAAGATGTTACAAAATAGAGGCTTGGGTTAGACAATAAACCTCCTTACTATTGTTTGTTTTTCTTATAAGTGTATTTATGATTCCTGCTCCGATTGAAAAATTTTTGAGAGTAGAGATTACTACCCACTATTTCTATCAAAAAAACTACTCAATTCATATTTGAAGAGAGAAAATAAGTGGAGTAGGGAGAAAAAGAAAGGGCATGTACCAAAAGATGGCAAAGACGTTACAAAATAGGGGCTTGAGTTGTTGGATTAGACAATAAACCTCCTTACTAATATTTGTTTGTTTTTATAAGTGTATTTATTATTTCAGTTACGATTGAAAAATTTTTGAGAGTAGAGATTACGACCCATTATTTTTATATAAAAAAACCAATCGATTTATATTTAGAGAGAGAAAATAATGGGAGTAGGGAGAAAAAGAAAGTGCAAGTACCAAAAGTTGGCAAAGGCGTTACAAAATAGGGGCTTGGGTTGTTGGATTAGACAATAAACTTCATTACTAGTATTTGTTTGTTCTTATAAGTGTATTTATTATTTCAGCTGTGATTAAAAATTTTTTAAGAGTAGAGATTACTACCAACTATTTCTATATAATAAAACCACCAGATTCATATTTAGAGAGAGAAAATAAGTGGAATAGGGAGAAAAGAAAGGGCATTACTAAAAAAAATAAGTGGAATAGGGAGAAAAGAACGGGCATTACTAAAAACTGGCAAAGGCATTATAGAATAGGAGACTCGGTTGTTGGGTTAGACATAAACCCTTTTTACTGGTATTTGTTTGTTTTTATAGGTATATTTATGATTTCAGATGCGATTGAAAAATTTTTGAGAGTAGAATTAGTACTCACTATTTCTATCTAAAAAAACAACCCAATTCATTGCACCTGACCTCATCAACCATCTCTTTTACCAATTCACATACAACTCTAAGACAGAACTCACTTTCAATCTGTGTTCGAGAAAGCTCAACGATCCTTCTCACCATTTTGCATCTCTCCGTCCGATTAGCTATAAACTATTCTCCTTTTTGTTTATTTTTTCTTTCATAGTTTATATATCTATAATTCTTTATCTATTATATATATATATATATATTATTTATAGGCTCTGCATGTTTTTTATTGTGATTTGATTTACATTTTATTTTTGTTGTGGTGCATCACTTATGGAACTAAGGGTATGTATTTTTATTCAGGATTTGATTTATATTTCTCTTTTGTTGTACATTAATTTGGGTTTTGATAAATCTAAACTTTTTATGTATATTTGAGGGTCTTTTTTGTTGTTGTGGGTTATATGTATCTATGTTTGATTTATTTTAAATTCTTAGTTTTCTCATGTTATAATTTTTTATTATTTTTTTCAAATAATCATATTTAAATTATTTTGTAAGAAAGTTGATGTTCGAATATTCGTTATAATTCCAGCTTGTTGCTTTGTTAACATGATAGTAATAATGGTGGCTTTCTCAGTTCAAAAGTTTTTCTCTTCATTTTCCTTTTCAGTCCCTATTCTTAAATCTATATGTGTGTGTCTATGTATATGTATATATATTGTAAAATTCAAACTAAGTTCGTTAGTTCAAAGAAGCATGTAACGCCCAAACAATTGGGTATTTTTGTAATTTTCTTATTAATTGTTTTTATTAAGTTTATTAAAAAAAAAGAGCGCCACGTCAGCAGCCACGTCAGCAGGCACAGTCAGCAGTTCTGGCCAACCAGGACCTGCCACGTGGCAAGACCACGTCGACTCGGGGACGGGCCACGTTGGAGATCCGCGTACGCGCGATCGGATGGCCCAGATCAAGCGTGCGCACGGACGGCCCAGATGCAATTGCACGGACGGCCCAGATTAAATCAAAAACAGACGGCCCAGATTAAATCAAAATGGACGGCTGAGATCAAAAGGCAAAAGGGTATAAATAGAACCCCCACACCTGACCACAAAAACCCTAGCCGCCTGCCCTCACCGGAGAAGACGAACCAGACACCAGAGGAGCCGGCCGTCGCCACCCGCCGCCGCACCGGGGAGATTTCTGACCTCTGATCGAGGTAAATTTCATACCCCCGACTCGTTTTTCCACGCTGATTTCCCCTGTGGCTAAATCGGAGCCAAAATCCCAGCCAAATGGCTGGAAAACACGGCCGAAATCCAGCGGTGCCGCCGCGCCCCTCCTCGGTTTTTGCCTCCGATGAGGCCCTTCCTGGCCTCCGTTTGATGCAATTTTTATATCACCGTGATCACCATTCTTTTCTCTACAGGTTGATCGGAGCCGAATCACCAAAACACGAACCTCACCAGAGAGCCGCCGTACCCGAGGGCACCGCCGCCGGTAAGCTTCGGTTTTCCGTAATTTTTTGGCCCCCCGAGGGTCCTAGGGTTGTTTTATCGCAGGGACCGATGCAAGTGTGGCCGAATTCGGCCAGAAACGGCCAAAAACGGCCAACCCGAGGCGAATCGCCGCCGCTTGCGGCAGCGTCGTCGTCGGAGCACGGCGGAGCCGCCGTGCTGAAATTGCGATATTGGCCGAAAGGGGCCCTGGGCATAATTTGGGATTTTTTGGAACACGTGCAGATACTAGTAGTGCGTTTCAGTTCCCCGGAAAAAATTCAGGAAAAATTAGGGACAGCCTGTAGGCGCACTGTGAAGCCGTGTTCGGACCCCGAAACGAGTAAGGACCTCTCACCCTATTTTCTATCACGGTATTAAAGTTCAATAATGATAAAACGGTAATTCTTAAATCAACGAATGTGTGAAATTGCTTAAGGTCGCTAATAGAACCCGAGTCTAGTGTGTTTGTCGGTTAACTGTTATTTGACATATTTTACAGTTTTAAATGCAGTATGAGGTATGATGTTTTCATTTCATTGTTTCGTGTGCATATTTTACTGTTTTATTGATTATGGGTTGAATGACTGAGAAACCGATGCTGTATGTTGTCTTGTTTGGCATAAATTACTGTTTTGCTTGTTTGCGTGTGAATTGATGATGCTGACTGAGGAAAAGGGGAATGAAAGGTTATGTAAATTGATAATTGTATAATGTGATCAGCCTGACTAGATATTCTGGGAGATGGTGGACGAATCGGGTCCGTAGGGGACCCTACCGGGATTGTGGTCTCTCATACCGGACGGGGTATGGAGACCTTATGTGTTTTGGTGCCCATACCGGATAGGGTATGGGGACGACCCGTTTCACCCTCATACCGGACGGGGTATTGAGGTTTATAGTTTTGGCGCCCATACCGAACGGGGTATGGGGACGGCCCTAGAATCTGATTACAAGTGTTAAAGGTTCACGGGTAGCGGGACCCCTATGGATCCCCATGGATACTAGTAGGCTGGTAAAAGAGGAAAAATATGTTGTGAAATGATTGAATTACAAAAGGCGTGATAAGTATTATGTTATACAATTTATATGATTTCATGATGATGATAATGTTATTGCTTTCGTATATTGTTTTATGAATTTCACCGAGGTAAGTGAATGGTAAAGATTTTATTATTGATAAAAGGATTTGTTGTAAATTATGCTCCATTGGTCTTTTTGTGTTTTCTACCCACCTTTACCTCCGTGACGATGAGATATCGTGATATCTTTACTGGGCTAGTGTAGCTCATTCCTTATTTAATCATTTCAGATCAGGAAGACATTGTTCCGGAGCCCGTCCCGCAGGAAGACGACGAAGGGGACGCCTAAAGACTCCATAGTCATATTCATAGCTTTTACTTTCGAGTTTCTCTTTTAGTTACTTTGATCTTTTATATTTTGAGCACGTTTTTGGTTTTAGTGTAAGGAATGTTAATCGAAATTTTGACTTCGCTTCCGCATTTGACATTTTTAATACACATATTTCATTTTAAATTTCCGGGGCCGTTACAGTTGGTATCAGAGCCGCATTTCCTCGGACCCATCCCTTACACAATAGCGCCTTAGAGAAATACTCACCGATATATCATTACTCAACCATTCCTTGTGAATGCAGGTACACGGAAATGAGGAGAGGAAGGCCCCCACTAAACCGAGCGACCCAAGATAATTCGCTTCGGGAGGATTAGACAGACTATTTGAGATGGTGGAAGCTCTCGTAGCTGCCCAGCAAAGGCGTGAGGAGATAAGGGAGTTACCCGGACCTCCTCCGCTATCGGAGGTTGAGCCCCCGCTACAGCAGGCTGATCCCGAGCCACCCCGGCAGGAGCCTGCTCCTCCACAGTACCACCCGGCACCACAGCCGCGGTACAACCCGGTACCACAACCACGGTACCACCAGGCGCCGCCACAGCACATTCCAGTACCCCCACCACATCAGCAGGTGCCACCACAGGGTCCCCCAGTTCACCCTCAGCTGGCCCCAGTCCCTCTACCTCGGGACCCTGCTCCTTCCTTGATCGACCCCGGCTTCATAGAGAGGTACAGAAGACTGAACCCTTCTACTTTTGCAGGGGGATCCTCTTTTGAAGAGGCCCAATACTGGCTAGCAGAGACCGAGAGAGCTTTCGAGACCTTGGGAGTAGTTCCTGAGCAGAGGGCTGCCATTGCCTCCTACATGCTGGTAGGGGAAGCAGTACGCTGGTGGGAGCTCAAGCAGACCACCCTGCCTACACCAGCTACTTGGGAGCAGTTCTTAGCGGCCTTCCACGCGGAGTATCTCCCTAAACACATCCAACACCTAAAGGAAATGGAGTTTGCTCAATTGGTCCAGGGAAACATGACAGTGTCAGAGTATGCCCGTAAGTTCCTGGAGCTGGGCCGACATGCCCCGGAGACATTGATGGATGAGGGCCGAAAGGCCAGGAAATTCCAGTGGGGTCTCCGCCCGAAAATCAGACAGCACTTACTGGTGATGGAGCTCGAGACATATTCAGCAGTCCTAGCAAAGGCGCAGATCATAGAAAGGAGCTTCGACACCCACCCTCAGCTAGCGGGGAGTTCCCGACCCTCAGCCCCGCTCCGCAGGCCAGCACCTACCATGCCTGTCCAACCCAGTAAGAGGCCCAGACCCGCCATCCAGGCCCCTCCTCAGGCTACGGGGGCAGCACGTGGGAAGATCTGCCAGTACTGCGGCAGGGATCACGGGGACCGACCCTACTACCTCCTCAACAACACCTGTCGCATATGCGGTAGTGCCCAGCACTATGCAAGGGAATGCCCTAGGAACCAGAATCAAAAAAGGCCTCCAATCCAGGGCAGAGTTTACAACCTTACCCAGAAGGATGCCGACACAGACCCGGACGTGGTACATGGTATGTATACTATCTCTGGCCATATTGCTCATGTTTTATTTGATACTGGTGCATCACATTCTTTTATTTCACATGTTCTTGCTTCCAAAATTTATGTATCACCTGATAGACTTGATTCATTATTGCTTGTATCTACCGTTGGGGGGGAGACATTGCTAGGAGAGGTTGTCTACAGGGCATGTGCCGTGGAGATAACAGATAAAAAATTGAGGGTAGACCTGATAGGGTTAGACACGGGGGATTTTGATGTAATCCTAGGAATGGATTGGCTAGCGGCGTATCACGCCACCATAGACTGCTTTAACAAAAAGATTGTATTTAATCATCCCAACGAGGAGCCATTTACAAGTTAGTAAAATTATTCAGTACTGATTTCCCCTAATGGCAAGTTTTCTTAATTCCCAGTGCCTTAATCTTGTATTTTCTCTAACTAGGAAAACCCAAGAAAGAAGTTTGTATCCAAGAGATTCCAGTAGTCCGAGACTTTCCAGACGTATTTTCGGATGAACTGCCCGGTCTACCAACGGACAGAGAGGTCGAGTTCACTATAGACTTACAGCCAGGTACCCAGCCCATCTCGGTTGCTCCTTACCGAATGAGCCGCATCGAGATGGAAGAACTAAGGAAACAGATCACTGAGCTACAAGACAGTGGTTTCATTAGACACAGCGTTTCCCCATGGGGTGCCGGGGTTACTTTTGCAAGGAAGGGAGATGGAACGTTGAGACTGTGCATTGATTACAGAAGGATAAACAAGGTAACAATTAAGAACAAATATCCTATTCCTCGGATTGATGACCTTTTTCGATCAGTTGCAGGGTGCACGGGTCTTTTCTAAAATAGATCTACGATCAGGTTACCATCAGGTAAAGGTAAGAGCAGAAGACATCCCCAAGACGGCATTCCGAACCAGGTACGGACACTATGAGTTCCTGGTCATGCCGTTTGGGCTAACCAACGCCCCGACCATCTTTATGGATCTAATGAACAGGATCTTCAGAGAGTTCTTGGATCAATTTGTCATCGTGTTCATCGATGATATCTTAGTCTACTCAAAAAGTAGAGAAGAGCATGCTCATCATCTTGCCCAAGTCCTACAGGTACTCAGGGAAAAGAAGTTGTATGCAAAGTTGAGCAAGTGTGGATTTTGGCTCGAGCAAACCGCCTTCCTAGGACATGTTATATCGAAGAAAGAGGTATCAGTGAACCCCGAAAAGGTTGAAGCGGTACTTGGTTAGAAAAGGCTGACAATAGTTAAGGAAATTCGTAGTTTCCTGGGGATGGCAGGTTATTACCGCCGGTTTGTCGAAGGGTTCTCTAGTCTAGCAGCTCCTCTAACCTGACTCACAAAGAAGAATTCAAAGTTTGAATGGAATGAGAACTGCGAAAGGAGTTTTTCAGAATTGAAGAAGCGACTGACTACTGCACCCGTGCTAGCTCTACCGAGTGGATCAGGAGGGTATACAGTTTATAGTGATGCCTCCTATTTGGGCCTGGGTTGTGTCCTGATGCAGCATAGAAAGGTTATAGCATATGGGTCTAGATAGCTAAAGAATCATGAGAAGAACTATCCTACCCATGACTTGGAGCTTGCCGCAATTATACACGCCTTGAAAACTTGGCGCCATTATTTGTATGGAGAGACCTTTCAGATCTACACCGATCATAAGAGTTTGAAGCACATCTTCACTCCGAAGGATCTCAACATTCGTCAGAGAAGGTGGATGGAACTCCTCAAGGACTATGATTGTGACATCCTATACCATCCAGGTAAGGGCAACGTAGTAGCCGATGCCCTCAGTAGGAAAAGTGCAGGCACCCTAGCTCATTTGATGGTTTCAGAATGTAGGTCCATTGGGGCCACGCAGCAGGTTCGACTGCGAGATCTGAAGATGGCCACATGTTTGGGCCACCTAGCAATCCAACTCGAGTTAATCCAAAGAATAAAGGAAGCCCAGTCAGTCGACCCCGCCCTAGTAACCCGCAAGAAGGATGCAGAACAGGGAGTGAGCTCAGAATTTCAGATCTCTGCCGACGGATTGATTCGTTTCAAGGACAGAGTGTGTGTCCCAGACGACAGTGAGTTAAAAAGAGACATCATGACGGAGTCCCATAGTTCAAGGTTTGCCATGCATCCAGGAAGTACAAAAATGTATCAAACTATGCGACCTCGGTTCTGGTGGAATGGGATGAAGAGAGATATAGCCGACTTTGTATCTAAGTGCTTGGTATGTCAGCAGGTCAAAGCAGAACATCAACGCCCATGTGGGTTACTTCAGCCTTTACCGATTCCAGAGTGGAAGTGGGAACATATCACCATAGACTTCGTATCGGGACTACCCAAGGCACGATCAAGACATGATGCTATATGGGTAATTGTTGACCGACTCACTAAGTCTTTCCACTTCCTGGCCATCAGAATGACTGATTCTTTGGACAAGTTGGCAAGAATGTATATCCGGGAGATAGTCAGACTGCATGGAGTCCCAGTGACAGTGGTATCCGACAGGGACCCCAGATTCACTTCTCGGTTTTGGAATAGTTTCCAGCAAGCTATGAGAACAAAGCTGTCTCTTAGTACTGCCTTCCACCCCCAAACTGATGGACAATCAGAAAGGACAATTCGTACGCTTGAGGATATGCTCCGAGCTTGTGTCATTGACTCAGGGGGCCATTGGGACGACCATCTACCCCTGATAGAGTTTGCCTACAACAACAGCTACCAAGCAAGCATCGGCATGGCCCCATATGAGGCGCTATACGGGCGCCCGTGCAGGTCACCGATTTGTTGGGAGGAAGTGGGTGATAGAAGATTGTTCGGCCCGGAGTTGGTAGAGGAGACCACGTCCAAGATAGTTAAAATCAAGAAGAACATTCAGACAGCTCAGAGTAGGCAGAAGAGTTATGCAGATACCCGGAGGAGAGACCTAGCTTTTGAGAAAGGCGACCGGGTGTTTCTTAAGGTCACTCCTTTCAAGGGAATTAGTAGGTTCGGCAGGAGGGGAAAATTAAACCCCAGATATATTGGACCCTTTGAAATCTTGGACAAGATTGGTACCACTGCCTACAGACTTGCACTGCCTCCTGAGCTTTCCCGGGTTCATAACATATTTCACGTATCTATGCTACGTAAGTACAACCCGGACCCTTCTCATGTCTTGGCTCATGAACCGCTTCCACTCCAAGAGGACTTGTCTTATGAAGAAGTACCGGTCGGTATCACGGACCGAGAGAGCAGAATACTCTGCAACCGGGAAATATCATTTGTAAAGGTCGTGTGGCAGAACCACACGCCTAGGGAGGCTACTTGGGAACTGGAATCAGAATTTAGAGCCCAGTATCCCCATCTGTTCGATCAAGAGTAAGAGGCAAATTTGGGGGACCAAATTTCTTTAAGGGGGGGAGAGTTGTAACGCCCAAACAATTGGGTATTTTTGTAATTTTTTTATTAATTGTTTTTATTAAGTTTATAAAAAAAAAAGAGCGCCACGTCAGCAGGCCCAGTCAGCAGTCCTGGCCAACCAGGACCTGCCACGTGGCAAGACCACGTCGACCCGGGGACGGGCCACGTTGGCGATCCGCGTACGCGCGATCGGACGACCCAGATCAAGCGTGCGCACGGACGGCCCAGATGCAATCGCACGGACGGTCCAGATTCAATCAAAAACGGACGGCCCAGATTAAATCAAAATGGACGGCTGAGATCAAAAGGCAAAAGGGTATAAATAGAACCCCCACACCTGACCACAAAAACCCTAGCCGCCTGCCCTCGTCGGAGAAGACGAACCAGACGCCGGAGGAGCCGGCCGCCGCCACCCGCCGTCGCACCGGGGAGATTTCTGACCGCCGATCGAGGTAAATTTCATACCCCCGACTCGTTTTTCCACGCTGATTTCTTCTGTGGCCAAATCGGAGCCAAAATCCCGGCCAAACGGCCGAAAAATATGGCCGAAACCCAGCGGCGCCGCCGCGCCCCTCCTCGGTTTTTTCCTCCGATGAGGCCCTTTCCGGCCTCCGTTTGATACAATTTTTATATCACCGTGATCACCATTCTTTTCTCTACAGGTTGATCGGAGCCGAATCACCAAAACACGAACCTCACCGAAGAGCCGCCGTACCCGAGAGCACCGCCACCGATAAGCTTCGGTTTTCCGTAATTTTTTGGCCCCCCGAGGGCCCTAGGGTTGTTTTATCGCAGGGACCGATGCAAGTGTGGCCGAATTCGGCCGGAAACGGTCGAAAACGGCCAACCCGAGGCGAATCGCCGTCGCCGGAGCACGGCGGAGCCGCCGTGCCAGAATTGCGATATTGGCCGAAAGGGGCCCTGGGCATAATTTGGGATTTTTTGGAATACGTGCAGGTACTAGTAGTGTGTTTCAGTTCCCCGAGAAAAATTCAGAAAAAATTAGGGACAGCCTGTAGGCGCACTGTGAAGCCGTGTTCGGATCCCGAAACGAGTAAGGACCCCTCACCCTATTTTCTATCACGGTATTAAAGTTCAATAATGATAAAACGGTAATTCTTGAATCAACGAATGTGTGATACAATCATACTTTGGTTATTGATGAATATACATTTTCATTTGTTTATATGTTGTACTTATATTAGTCAATCACATAAGTGGTTTTGGACCTTTATTATTATTGTTATTACTAAAAAATAATTTCGAAAATTTTCTTACTCACAATCCATAAACTAATTATCTATATTTCAAACTATAATCAAATATAAAAAAATTAATTTTGAAGTAAAATAGTTTGATATATATATATCTTTCTATATTAACTTAATTTTACCAATTTTTTTTTTTTACTACCTTAATATAATTGTTTTGATGCAAATTTGTTATTACAATTATTTAAAAATTAAATAATAAAATTTTATGACAAAAATGAATACATTCAAAGAAGATATATTCTATAATGACTTTTGGTAGTTTGTTTCAAAAAATATACTTCTGTTGACAATCCTGTGTCCTAACATTTGAAATTCTTATGAATATATTAATAAATATTATTAAGTTTTTATAAATAAATATGTTGAAATTCACTTAATGAAAGTCATAATCTCCTCATTTACTTAAAATTTGACTCAAAATGTTAATACTATTTACCTCTAATTTCCTTAAAAGAGAGTTAATAATATAAAGAGTTGTTATTTAACTCGTGTTCGTAGTAAAGAATTTAGTACGAGAGAATATATCAAGTATGATACTCATGGAATTAATTTTTATCAACATAAATTATTAATCCTTTTAAGTAATTAGTCAAAATCAATCACTTAATAACTTAAATGTGAAAATTGTAGTTACATTAGTCCTATGGTTTCCTAAAACGAACTACAACATATTACAAGTTTATTACTACTATAAATATCGATAAATTTGTCCGTGAAACGAGATTTTGTAGATAAGAGTGGTAATAGGGCAAGAATGAGGCGCAAAAATTCTTCACTCGGGCCCCAACAAATTGTAATTCTTTTACATAAAAAATGAAACCTAAAAGGAATATATTTAATTATAAAAATATTAATTAAGGTGAGGTGTAAAAGATGGCAAAAGCATTACAAAATAGATGCTTGAATTTTTGGGTTAGACAGTAAACCTCCTTATTACTATTTATTTATTCTTATAAATATATTTATTATTTCAGCTGTGATTGAAAATTTTTAAAAATAGAGATTACTACCACTCTTTCTGTCTAAGAAAACCACCTAATCCTATTTAGAGAGAGAAAATAAGTTAGAGTAGAGAGAAAAAAGAAAGGGCATATACCAAAAATTGGCAAAAACGTTACAAAATAGGAGCTTGAGTTGTTGGGTTAAATAATAAACCATCTTACTAGTATTTGTTTATTCTTATAAGTGTATTTATTATTTCAGCTACGATTGAAAAAAATTTGAGAGTAAAGATTACTATCTACTATTTCTATCTAAAAAAACTACTCGATTCATATTTAGATAGAGAAAACAAGTGGAGTAGGGAGAAAAAGAAAGAGAATGTACCAAAAGCTAGCAAAGGCGTTACGAAATAGGGGCTGAGATTATTGGGTTAGACAGTAAGTCACCTTACTAGTATTTGTTTGTTCTTATAAATATGTTTATTATTTCAGCTGCGATTGAAAAATTTTTGAGAGTAAGGATTACTATCTACTGTTTCTATCTAAAAAAATCACCCAATTTGAAACAACCCGTAAACTATAAGGAAAATAAATTCATAAATTTAATGTGGAAGCGTATAATAACGTTAGAGTTTACATTCCTTACACATAAATTTGAATGCTCAATAGGGCTATAGAAATATTCCTTTCATAGCTGCATAAAAAAAATAAAATAAACATATGAAAATAGTAAATAAATATTGTGGGGAGGTTAATCTCCAGTAACTCTTGATTGGATCTGTGGAACACCTACTCACAACCCTCCTGTTGATCAGGATCTGGGTCTTAATCTTTCTAATATGAAATGGTTAATAGGGGTGAGTTATACTACCCCAATAAAAATATCACAGTACTCACCGATACGAAAACTGAAGGTTTGTAAAAAAACATAAAATAACTAATGAAGCTTTTAATTTAAGTAAGTTCATTTATTACAAGAAAAATTATTTATTGCATACTTAATGTTATGAGATTCCCAAAATCAACCTATAAAGACAATAACTCAAATGTCATTATAATCTCTAATACAAGTGAGTAAAAACAACAACTTTCTCCTTTTTATCTGCTTACTAGTACCTTTGGGGTTCCATAGGGATGTCCTCCTACTTGTAAACCCAATATCTAAACTTATCAATTATCTAGCTGTCCTCATACTCCGTTCAGTATGAGTGCCAAAATGTCATCTCTCGATACCCCGTCCGGTATGAGGGTGAACTGGATTGTCCCCATACCCTGTTCGGTATGAGCGTCAAAAATATCATCCTTTGGTATCCCGTCCACTATGAGGTGACGTTCATGGTCGGGTTTCTTATGTACGCAGTCCGTCCACCATCTCCTAGAATATCTAGTAAAACAAGCATTTATTAATTCACATCACTAAGTAATTTTCTATCTGTATATTAATTTCACATTTCATAATTAACCGTTAATCACGCCAAACAAGCGATATATGTATCAAGAAAATACAACTGAATCATTTAACTATTTCAATATATTATCATGTATTTAAAGTTGTACTAGCAAGTAATCAGTTAAATAGGACATATATACAACTAATCGGTTCTGCCTCCATTAGTGACTTGTAATTATTTTCAAAGTTTTCTAAATTCTATAGAATATCATACTATTGATTTTTAAGTTTCAATTCTGTAATAGGAAATAGGGTGAAGGATTCTTACCTGAATCGGTGTTCGAAATTCCGTACTTTCTACTGTTCCTCTTGGCGATCCTCAAATTTCTTGAATTTTCCTACGAAGATTTAACACGCACCACGTACCTAAAAAATATCCCAAAAATTTAAAACCGATGTTAAAAATCCGTTCCGGCCAATTTTAAAATTTTTGCACAGCAGCGCCACTGGGCTGTGGCAACGACACCGTCGCCTGCAGCGGCGATTTGCCTCGGCCTTGCCATTTTTGGCCGACTTTACACATATCTCTACGAAAAAACACGTTAGGGAGTCTTGGTTGGTAAAAAAAAATTAGAAAATCGAAACTTACCAGTGGTAGGATTTTCGGGTGCGACGGCTCCACCAACTTTCCTTCGCAGCTGGGATTCCTTATTCGTTCAACCTGTAGAAAACAGAACGGTGAATACAATTTTGAAAAAATCATACAAAATAGGAAACAGGAAGGAGCTCATCGGAGGAAGTTATGGGTTTTGGGCTGCGGCGGCCCCACCTGGCTTTACCTACAGTTTTTGACTCATCCACCATTTTTTGTACTCCGATATGGCCACAAGGGTGCTTGGAATCAAATTTCGAGTGGGTAGAAGAATTTTTACCTTTTTTTGGCAGTCGGAGGTGGCTCCAGTACGGCGGCGGTTGGTAGTCGGCTTCTTTCTCTGACGTCTGGTTCTTTTTCTCCGGTGAGGGGTTTGGCAGTTAAGGTTCGGATTCTGTATGATACGAAATATTTATACCCATCTCGCGTTAATCTGGGTCGTCCATCGCGATCGATCTCTTCCGTCCGATCGCGCTTAAGGAAGAAATGAATATAGATCGTTCATCGCGTTTGATCTTGACTATTCAATTGCACCTAAGGAGGAAATGAATCTAGACCATTCATCACATTTGATCTCGATCATTCGATCGTGCCTAAGGGAGAAGCGGATCCGGACGGTCCACGCGTGTGGGATCGATCTTGTACTATCCAATCGCGGGACACACAGATCGCCAGCATGGCTACCCGTGTGGCCCCAACGTCAGCGCGCCTAGCCACACGACACACTTCGGTTCGTCAAGTCTGCTGACTGGGTGGTCCTACGTGGCTGAACTTTCTTTAATGCACTTTGACCATATGTTTTCAATTTTTCTTTCAAAAACACCCATTGAACTCAAATTTTTATTCCTTCCCAAAATTATTTTTAATTTCATCCCTAATTAATTTTTCTCAAAAACTCAATCAAATTAAAATAAAATAATTTTTTTACTTATTATATATATTTGTAATCTGTAAACATCATCCCGGACTAATATTCGGGTTCGAATGTTACACGATTCATTTCATCTTACCTCACCAACCCTCTCTTTTATCAATTCACATACAATCCTAAGACAGAACTCACTTTCAGTCTGTACTTGAGAAATCTCACGAATTCTTCTCACCGTTTTAAACTCACTTTCAGTGTACTTGAGAAATCTCACCGATTCTTCTCACCGTTTTACTTCTCTCTATTTTAGTAAGTACAAACTATTCTCTTTTTTGTTTATCTTTTCCTTTCATGATTGTTATATTTATAATTCTTTATCTATTATATATATTATTCATATATATGTAATTTTTTATTTGTAATATATTTATAATAAGTTATCTGTTATATATGTATAATTCATATATCTATAATCATTCGTCTATAATATCTATGATCTATTTATACTTCAGATATACATGATCTTTTATCTTTTTATCTATTTATGCTTAATAGATTGATAGTTTATCTTTGTTTTCTTGTGTGTTTCTATGTGGGTGTACATAGACATGTTTGGATTTCAGATTTGAGTGATGCTTATTGTAATTTTTTATTAATTTTGTCCAAAATGGTTTTGTTTACATTTGATTTCATGTTTTCATCATTATTTATTGTTATTCATAGGTTTTGTGTTTTTTTACTATGATTTGATTTAGGCTTTATTTTCGTTGTGGTGCATCACTTCAGGACCTAAGGATATGCGTTTTTATTAAGGATTTGATTTATATTTCTCTTTTATTGTACATTAATTTGGATTTTGATAAATCTAAACTTTTTGTGTATAATTGAGGGTCTTTTTTCCAGTTGTGGGTTATATACATTTTCAATTGTTTATAGGTTATACTTATATCATTCAATCACATAAGTGATTTTGGATCTTATTATTATTATTATTATTATTACTAAAAAAGTTAATTTTGAAAATCTTCTTAGCAATCCATATACTAATTATCTATATTTAAAACTATGTTCAAATATAAAAACAAAATTAATTTTAAAGTAAAATAGTTGGCTATATATATCTTTTTACACTAAATTTTACAAATTTACTACATTAATATAATTGTTTTGATGCAAATTTGTTATTACAATGATTTGAAAATTAAAGAATAAAACGTTATGAGAAAGATTAATAAAGTTTTCTACAATGACTTTGATGGTTTATTTCAAATAATATACTTATGTTGAAATTCTTATGAATTTATTAATAAATATTATTAAGTTTTTATAAATAAATATATTGAAATTCATAATCTCCTCATTTACTTTAAATTTGACTCAAAATATTAATATTATTTACCTCTAATTTCCTTAAAAGAAAGTAAAGAATATGACCTAGTGAAAAGAGTCAAAATAAGTAATATATTATACCATTTCTGTTAATTTAAAATTTTAGAATATTTGTGCATAATTATTTATTTAATATAGTATTAGAGTAAAAAATTTACCGTTTGAATTATGGTTCTTGTTTTATTTATTAAACTTTAATATAACATATAAAGAGTTGTTACTTTACTCATGTGTTCGTAGTAAAGAATTTAGTACGAGAGAATATATCAAGTATGATATTCATTGAATTATTTTTTATCAATATAAACTATTAATTCTTTAAAATTCATTACTTAATAACTTAAATGTGAAAATTGTAGTTACATTAGTCCTATGGTTTCCTAAAACGAGCTATAACATGTTACCAAGTTTATTAATACTACAAATACCAACAAATTTATGCTTGAAATGAGATTTTGTAGATAAGAGTGGTAATAGGGCGAGAATGAAGCGCAAACATTCTTCACTCTGGCCCCGAGAAATTATAATTCTTCTGCATAAAAAATGATACCTAAAATGAATATATTTAATTATAAAAATATTAAATAAAGTGAACTCAACAATTATAATGCGAGTTGAGTTAAGTATCTTTCTTTACTCGTCCTACCACCCAATTAGATAAAAGAATTTTAGTTAATTTTATTTTAGTATCATATTTTTTTCACATTTATTTAGGGAGGAAAAATAAATGGAGTCGAGAGAGGAAAAAAAGGCATGTACCAAAAGTTGGCAAAGACGTTACAAAATAGGGGCTTGAGTTGTTGGGTTAGACAGTAAACCTCTTTACTAGTGTTTATTTGTTCTCATAGGTGTATTTATGATTCCACATGCGACAAAAAAATATTTGAGAGTAGAGATTATTATTTACTATTTTTATCTAAAAAAATCACCCGATTCATATTTAGAGAGAGAAAATAAGTGGAGTCGGGAGAGAAAGAAAGAATATGTACCAAAAGCTAGCAAATGCGTTACAAAATAGGGGCCTAGGTTATTGGTTAAATAGTAAACCTCCTTACTAGTATTTTTTTGTTCTTATAAGTGTATTTATTATTCCAACTGCAATTCAAAAATCTTTGAGAGTAGCGATTACTATCCACTATTTCTATCTAAAACACACTCGATTCATATTTAGAGAGAGAAAATAAGTGGAGTAGGGAGAAAAAGAAAGGGCATGTACTAAAATATGACAGAGGTGTTATAAAATAGGGGTTTGGGTTATTAGGTTATATAATAAACCTCTTTACTAGTATTTGTTTGTTCTTATAAGTGTATTTATTATTTCAGTTACGATTGAAAAACGTTTGAGAATAGAGATTACTACCTATTATTTCTATATAATAAAACCACCCGATTCATATTTAGAGAGAGAAAATAAGTGGAGTAGGGAGAAAAAGAAAGAGCATGTACTAAAAGCTTTACTAGTATTTATTTGTTATTATAATTATATTTATTATTCCAGCTGCGATTGAAAAACTTTTGAGACTAGAGATTACTGCTCGCTATTTTCATATAAAAAATCACTCGATTCATATTTAGAGAGAGAAAATAAGTGGAGTAGAGAGAAAAAGAAAGGGCATGTACCAAAACTTAGCGAAGGCATTACAAAATAGGGGCTTGGGTTGTTGGGTTAGACATTAAACCCTCTTTACTGGTATTTGTTTGTTTTTATAGGTGTATTTATAATTTTAGATGCGATTGAAAAACTTTTGAGAGTAGAATTAGTATCCACTATTTCTATCTAAAAAAACAATCTAATTCATTGCACCTGACCTCACCAACCATCTCTTTTCCCAATTCACATGCAACTCTAAGACAGAACTCACTTTCAGTTTGTGTTCGAGAAATCTCACTGGTCCTTCTCACCATTTTACTTCTCTCCGTCCGATTAGGTATAAACTATTCTCCTTTTTGTTTATCTTTTTCTTTCATAGTTGATATATCTATAATTCTTATCTATTATATATTTATTATTTCTAGGCTCTGTGTGTTTTTTATTGTAATTTGATTTACGCTTTATTTTTGTTGTGGTGCATCACTTCTAGAACTAAAGGTATGTGTTTCTATTCAAGATTTGATTTATGTTTCTCTTTTGTTGTAAATTAATTTAGATTTTGATAAATCTAAACTTTTTGTGTATATCTGAGGGTCTTTTTTTTGTTGTGGGTTATATAGATCTATGTCTGGTTTGTTTTAAGTTCTTAGTTTACTCATATTATAATTTTTTATTATTTTTTTCAAATAATCATATTTAAATTATTTTGTAAGAAAGTCGACGTTTGAATATATGTTATAATTCCAGCCTGTTGCTTTTTTTAACATAATAGTAATAATGGTGGTTTTCTCAGTTCAAAAGTTTTTCTCTTCATTTTTCTTTTCAGTCCCTATTCTTAAATCTCTGTGTGTGTGTATATTGCAAAATTCAAACTAAGTTCTTTGGTTCAAAGAAATAACTCTTGATTTTCAATAAAACCCTTTTCTTCTTTAAAATGTAGTGGGTGCTATTGGATGAATATTTTCAAATTGGGTATGTGTTTTCCTGAATTTGCTAATTCATATCCTTACATTTGACAATTTCATGGAGTACCGTAATAATCACATAATACAATCATACTTTGGGATTAGATATTTCATTTTTTCATGAAGGTTATCGATGAATATATATTTTCTTTTTTTATTTGTTTACTAGTATTTCTAGAGGTCCATAAGGATGTCTCTTATGCGTGAACCCAATATCTAAACTTGTCAATTATCCGACCGTCCCCATACCCCATCCGGTATGAGCACCAAAATATCATCATTCGATATCCTGTCCAGTATGAGGGTGAACCGAGTTGTCCACATAATATTAGTATCAATTTATGAAATTTGAATATCTAAAAGAAAAAGAAATTGAGCAAGATGGTGTCCTGTGCTTGACTAAAACCATAATTTCCATATTATATATTGTTTGTTCGAAGCTTTAAACCATAATTTCTATTGTTGACTAAAATCTATTTTAATTTGAGTTTTTCTTGGTTCAACCATCAATAAAAATTGTGATGTTTTCACTATAATAATGTGATATATGTTTTTATTTGGATGAATATATATTCCATTGGATAAATTAATTAAAATGATATGGAATTAATTAATTAATTAGCAAGTTTAATTAATGATAAACAATGTGTGTATCGAAATTTTATTAATAAATTTATAATAATTCGATTACCAAAAAAGAATATATAATTAATAATTATTGTCAATTATAAGTTATATGAATAATTTATCAAATTGTTAAAAATAACGAATTTAACGAACATAACGAATTCAACAGTTAACTAAAAAATAATAGTTTTATTAACTAAATTTCGAATATTTGTTGTTAACGAATTCAAAAAATAAAGGCACAGTAGTGCTTGTGGTAAGTTGAGATTATATTTTTTTTTTTGTATCTAAAAGCTCATATTTAGAGAGGAAAAATCTGTGGAGTCGAGTGAGTAAAAAAGGACATGTACCAAAAGCTGGCAAAGGCATTACAAAATAGGAGTTTGGATTGTTGGGTTAGACAGTAAACCCTCTTTACTGATATTTGTTTGTTCCTACATGTATATTTATGATTTTAGCTGCAATTAGAAAATTTTTGAGAGTAGAATTAGTACCAACTATTTATATCTGAAAAAAGCGACCCAATTCGTTGCACCTGACATCACCAACCCTCTCTTTTCCCAATTCGCACACAACCCTAAAACAGAAGTCACTTTCAATCTGTGCTCCAGAAATCTCCCCGATCCTTCTCACCATTTTGCTTCTCTCCGTCCGATTAGGCATAAACTATTCTTCTTTCTCTCTGTACGATTAGGTATAAATTATTCTCCTTTTTGTTTATCTTTTTCTTTCATAACTGATATATCTATACTTCTTTATCTGTTATGTGTTTGTTCTTCATATATCTGCAATTTTTCATCTGTTATATTTCTGTAATCTGTTATCTGTAATATATTTGTTATTCATACTTCTACAATCATTCGTTTATGATATATGTGGTCTATTTCTACTTCATATATAGATAATCTTTTATCTATGATCTATCTATGCTTAATAGGTTGATAGTTTATCTTTATTTTCTTGTGTGTTTCTGTGTGGATGTATATTGACATATTTGAATTTCAGAAATGAGTGATACTCATTCTACTTTTTTATTAATTTTGTCCAAAATTATTTTCTTTATATTTGATTTGATATTTTCATGATTATTTCTTGTTATTTACAAACTCTGTGTGTTTTTTATTGTGATTTGATCTACCATTTATTTTTGTTCTGATGCATCACTTCTGAACCAAAGGGTATGTGTTCTTATTCATAATTTGATTTACCCTTTATTTTTGTTGTGGTGCATCACTTCTGAACCAAATGGTAGGTGTTCTTATTCAAAATTTGATTTATATTTCTCCCTTGTTCTACATTTTGGATTTTGATAAATTTAAACTTTCTGTGTATTGATGGGTTTTTTTTTTGGGGGGGGGGTGGGTTGGGGGTTATAAATCTATGTCTGATTTGTAATTCTTAGTTTATTCATGTTCCATTTTCTTTTTTTCGTTTCATCATACTTTAATTATTTTGTGCGAAAGTCGATGTCTGAACATACATTATACTTTCAGCCCGTTGCTTTTTCGAAATTCACAATTTTCAAAATTTTCGGGTTTGGTTTTTGTCTTTCTTTTCAAATTTCACATTTATTTTCGGGTTTATTAATTAAATTTCAAATATTTGTTGTTAATGAATTCAATAAAACAAAAGCACAATAGGACTTGTTGTAAGGTGAGACTGTAATTATTTTAATTTAAAAACTCATATATAGAGAGAGAAAATAAGTAGAGTAAGGAGAAAAAGAAAGAGCATGTACCAAAAGCTGGCAAAAACATTACAAAATAGGGCTTGGGTTGTTGGGTAAGATAGTAAATCTCCTACTAATATTTGTTTGTTCTTATAATTATATTATTTCAGCTGTGATTGAAAAACTTTTGAGATTAGATATTACTATCAACTGTTTATATCTAAAAAATCACACGATTCATATTTAGAGAGAGAAAATAAGTGGAGTAGGGAGAGAAAGAAAGAGCATGTACCAAAAGCTGGCAAAGACGTTACAAAATCAGGGTTTGGGTTGTTTGGAGATACAGTAAACCTCCTTACTAGTATTTCTTTGTTCTTATAAGTATATTTATTATTCTATCTGTGATTAGAAAACTCTTGAGTGTACAAATTACTGTCTACTATTTTTATCTAAAAAAATCACCCGATTCATATTTAAATAGAGAAAATAAGTGGAGTAGAGAAAGAAATAAAGGACATGTATCAAAAGCGAGCAAAGGCATTACAAAATAAGGGATTGAGTTATTGGGTTAGACAGTAAACCTCTTTACTAGTATTTGTTTGTTCTTATAACTTTATTTATTATTCTAGATGCGGCTGAAAAACTTTTAAAAGTAGATATTATCAACTGTTTCTATCTAAAAATACCATATGATTTATTGCAACTTACCTCACCAACCCACTCTTTTTCTAACTCACATACAACTCTAAGACAGAACTCACTTTTAGTCTATATTTGAAAAATCTCACTAATCCTTCTCACCATTTTGTAATTAAAAATTTTATTTGATCAAATTGTATATAATATTAATATCATTTGAATATCTAAAAGAAAAAGAAATTAAGCAAAATGGTGTCCTGTGCTTGACTAAGACCATAATTTCTATATTATATATTGTTTGTTCAAAGCTTTAAACCATAATTTCTATTGTTAACTAAAATCTATTTTAATTTGAGTTTTTCTTGGTTTCAACCATCAATAAAAATTCTGATGTTTTCACTACAATAATGTGATATATGTTTTTATTTTTATGAATATATATTGCATTGGATAAATTAATTTAAATGATATGAATTAACCAATTAAATAGCAAGTTTAATTAATAGCTAATGTGTATATCGAAATTTTATTAATAAACTTAAACAATTCGATTACCAAAAAAGGAATGTATAATTAATAATTATTGTAATAATTTATCAAATTGTTAAAAATAACGAATTTAACGAACATAACGAATTCAACAGTTAAGAAAAAAATAATAGTTTTATTAACTAAATTTCGAATATTTGTTGTTAACGAATTCAAAAAATAAAGGCACAGTAGTGCTTGTGGTAAGTTGAGATTATATTTTTTTTTTGTATCTAAAAGCTCATATTTAGAGAGGAAAAATCTGTGGAGTCGAGTGAGTAAAAAAGGACATGTACCAAAAGCTGGCAAAGGCATTACAAAATAGGAGTTTGGATTGTTGGGTTAGACAGTAAACCCTCTTTACTGATATTTGTTTGTTCCTACATGTATATTTATGATTTTAGCTGCAATTAGAAAATTTTTGAGAGTAGAATTAGTACCAACTATTTATATCTGAAAAAAGCGACCCAATTCGTTGCACCTGACATCACCAACCCTCTCTTTTCCCAATTCGCACACAACCCTAAAACAGAAGTCACTTTCAATCTGTGCTCCAGAAATCTCCCCGATCCTTCTCACCATTTTGCTTCTCTCCGTCCGATTAGGCATAAACTATTCTTCTTTCTCTCTGTACGATTAGGTATAAATTATTCTCCTTTTTGTTTATCTTTTTCTTTCATAACTGATATATCTATACTTCTTTATCTGTTATGTGTTTGTTCTTCATATATCTGCAATTTTTCATCTGTTATATTTCTGTAATCTGTTATCTGTAATATATTTGTTATTCATACTTCTACAATCATTCGTTTATGATATATGTGGTCTATTTCTACTTCATATATAGATAATCTTTTATCTATGATCTATCTATGCTTAATAGGTTGATAGTTTATCTTTATTTTCTTGTGTGTTTCTGTGTGGATGTATATTGACATATTTGAATTTCAGAAATGAGTGATACTCATTCTACTTTTTTATTAATTTTGTCCAAAATTATTTTCTTTATATTTGATTTGATATTTTCATGATTATTTCTTGTTATTTACAAACTCTGTGTGTTTTTTATTGTGATTTGATCTACCATTTATTTTTGTTCTGATGCATCACTTCTGAACCAAAGGGTATGTGTTCTTATTCATAATTTGATTTACCCTTTATTTTTGTTGTGGTGCATCACTTCTGAACCAAATGGTAGGTGTTCTTATTCAAAATTTGATTTATATTTCTCCCTTGTTCTACATTTTGGATTTTGATAAATTTAAACTTTCTGTGTATTGATGGGTTTTTTTTTTGGGGGGGGGTGGGTTGGGGGTTATAAATCTATGTCTGATTTGTAATTCTTAGTTTATTCATGTTCCATTTTCTTTTTTTCGTTTCATCATACTTTAATTATTTTGTGCGAAAGTCGATGTCTGAACATACATTATACTTTCAGCCCATTGCTTTCTCGAAATTCACAATTTTCAAAATTTTCGGGTTTGGTTTTTGTCTTTCTTTTCAAATTTCACATTTATTTTCGGGTTTATTAATTAAATTTCAAATATTTGTTGTTAATGAATTCAATAAAACAAAAGCACAATAGGACTTGTTGTAAGGTGAGACTGTAATTATTTTAATTTAAAAACTCATATATAGAGAGAGAAAATAAGTAGAGTAAGGAGAAAAAGAAAGAGCATGTACCAAAAGCTGGCAAAAACATTACAAAATAGGGCTTGGGTTGTTGGGTAAGATAGTAAATCTCCTACTAATATTTGTTTGTTCTTATAATTATATTATTTCAGCTGTGATTGAAAAACTTTTGAGATTAGATATTACTATCAACTGTTTATATCTAAAAAATCACACGATTCATATTTAGAGAGAGAAAATAAGTGGAGTAGGGAGAGAAAGAAAGAGCATGTACCAAAAGCTGGCAAAGACGTTACAAAATCAGGGTTTGGGTTGTTTGGAGATACAGTAAACCTCCTTACTAGTATTTCTTTGTTCTTATAAGTATATTTATTATTCTATCTGTGATTAGAAAACTCTTGAGTGTACAAATTACTGTCTACTATTTTTATCTAAAAAAATCACCCGATTCATATTTAAATAGAGAAAATAAGTGGAGTAGAGAAAGAAATAAAGGACATGTATCAAAAGCGAGCAAAGGCATTACAAAATAAGGGATTGAGTTATTGGGTTAGACAGTAAACCTCTTTACTAGTATTTGTTTGTTCTTATAACTTTATTTATTATTCTAGATACGGCTGAAAAACTTTTAAAAGTAGATATTATCAACTGTTTCTATCTAAAAATACCATATGATTTATTGCAACTTACCTCACCAACCCACTCTTTTTCTAACTCACATACAACTCTAAGACAGAACTCACTTTTAGTCTATATTTGAAAAATCTCACTAATCCTTCTCACCATTTTGTAATTAAAAATTTTATTTGATCAAATTGTATATAATATTAATATCATTTGAATATCTAAAAGAAAAAGAAATTAAGCAAAATGGTGTCCTGTGCTTGACTAAGACCATAATTTCTATATTATATATTGTTTGTTCAAAGCTTTAAACCATAATTTCTATTGTTAACTAAAATCTATTTTAATTTGAGTTTTTCTTGGTTTCAACCATCAATAAAAATTCTGATGTTTTCACTACAATAATGTGATATATGTTTTTATTTTTATGAATATATATTGCATTGGATAAATTAATTTAAATGATATGAATTAACCAATTAAATAGCAAGTTTAATTAATAGCTAATGTGTATATCGAAATTTTATTAATAAACTTAAACAATTCGATTACCAAAAAAGGAATGTATAATTAATAATTATTGTAATAATTTATCAAATTGTTAAAAATAACGAATTTAACGAACATAACGAATTCAACAGTTAATAAAAAAATAATAGTTTTATTAACTAAATTTCGAATATTTGTTGTTAACGAATTCAAAAAATAAAGGCACAGTAGTGCTTGTGGTAAGTTGAGATTATATTTTTTTTTTTTTGTATCTAAAAGCTCATATTTAGAGAGGAAAAATCTGTGGAGTCGAGTGAGTAAAAAAGGACATGTACCAAAAGCTGGCAAAGGCATTACAAAATAGGAGTTTGGATTGTTGGGTTAGACAGTAAACCCTCTTTACTGATATTTGTTTGTTCCTACATGTATATTTATGATTTTAGCTGCAATTAGAAAATTTTTGAGAGTAGAATTAGTACCAACTATTTATATCTGAAAAAAGCGACCCAATTCGTTGCACCTGACATCACCAACCCTCTCTTTTCCCAATTCGCACACAACCCTAAAACAGAAGTCACTTTCAATCTGTGCTCCAGAAATCTCCCCGATCCTTCTCACCATTTTGCTTCTCTCCGTCCGATTAGGCATAAACTATTCTTCTTTCTCTCTGTACGATTAGGTATAAATTATTCTCCTTTTTGTTTATCTTTTTCTTTCATAACTGATATATCTATACTTCTTTATCTGTTATGTGTTTGTTCTTCATATATCTGCAATTTTTCATCTGTTATATTTCTGTAATCTGTTATCTGTAATATATTTGTTATTCATACTTCTACAATCATTCGTTTATGATATATGTGGTCTATTTCTACTTCATATATAGATAATCTTTTATCTATGATCTATCTATGCTTAATAGGTTGATAGTTTATCTTTATTTTCTTGTGTGTTTCTGTGTGGATGTATATTGACATATTTGAATTTCAGAAATGAGTGATACTCATTCTACTTTTTTATTAATTTTGTCCAAAATTATTTTCTTTATATTTGATTTGATATTTTCATGATTATTTCTTGTTATTTACAAACTCTGTGTGTTTTTTATTGTGATTTGATCTACCATTTATTTTTGTTCTGATGCATCACTTCTGAACCAAAGGGTATGTGTTCTTATTCATAATTTGATTTACCCTTTATTTTTGTTGTGGTGCATCACTTCTGAACCAAATGGTAGGTGTTCTTATTCAAAATTTGATTTATATTTCTCCCTTGTTCTACATTTTGGATTTTGATAAATTTAAACTTTCTGTGTATTGATGGGTTTTTTTTTTGGGGGGGGGTGGGTTGGGGGTTATAAATCTATGTCTGATTTGTAATTCTTAGTTTACTCATGTTCCATTTTCTTTTTTTCGTTTCATCATACTTTAATTATTTTGTGCGAAAGTCGATGTCTGAACATACATTATACTTTCAGCCCATTGCTTTCTCGAAATTCACAATTTTCAAAATTTTCGGGTTTGGTTTTTGTCTTTCTTTTCAAATTTCACATTTATTTTCGGGTTTATTAATTAAATTTCAAATATTTGTTGTTAATGAATTCAATAAAACAAAAGCACAATAGGACTTGTTGTAAGGTGAGACTGTAATTATTTTAATTTAAAAACTCATATATAGAGAGAGAAAATAAGTAGAGTAAGGAGAAAAAGAAAGAGCATGTACCAAAAGCTGGCAAAAACATTACAAAATAGGGCTTGGGTTGTTGGGTAAGATAGTAAATCTCCTACTAATATTTGTTTGTTCTTATAATTATATTATTTCAGCTGTGATTGAAAAACTTTTGAGATTAGATATTACTATCAACTGTTTATATCTAAAAAATCACACGATTCATATTTAGAGAGAGAAAATAAGTGGAGTAGGGAGAGAAAGAAAGAGCATGTACCAAAAGCTGGCAAAGACGTTACAAAATCAGGGTTTGGGTTGTTTGGAGATACAGTAAACCTCCTTACTAGTATTTCTTTGTTCTTATAAGTATATTTATTATTCTATCTGTGATTAGAAAACTCTTGAGTGTACAAATTACTGTCTACTATTTTTATCTAAAAAAATCACCCGATTCATATTTAAATAGAGAAAATAAGTGGAGTAGAGAAAGAAATAAAGGACATGTATCAAAAGCGAGCAAAGGCATTACAAAATAAGGGATTGAGTTATTGGGTTAGACAGTAAACCTCTTTACTAGTATTTGTTTGTTCTTATAACTTTATTTATTATTCTAGATGCGGCTGAAAAACTTTTAAAAGTAGATATTATCAACTGTTTCTATCTAAAAATACCATATGATTTATTGCAACTTACCTCACCAACCCACTCTTTTTCTAACTCACATACAACTCTAAGACAGAACTCACTTTTAGTCTATATTTGAAAAATCTCACTAATCCTTCTCACCATTTTGTAATTAAAAATTTTATTTGATCAAATTGTATATAATATTAATATCATTTGAATATCTAAAAGAAAAAGAAATTAAGCAAAATGGTGTCCTGTGCTTGACTAAGACCATAATTTCTATATTATATATTGTTTGTTCAAAGCTTTAAACCATAATTTCTATTGTTAACTAAAATCTATTTTAATTTGAGTTTTTCTTGGTTTCAACCATCAATAAAAATTCTGATGTTTTCACTACAATAATGTGATATATGTTTTTATTTTTATGAATATATATTGCATTGGATAAATTAATTTAAATGATATGAATTAACCAATTAAATAGCAAGTTTAATTAATAGCTAATGTGTATATCGAAATTTTATTAATAAACTTAAACAATTCGATTACCAAAAAAGGAATGTATAATTAATAATTATTGTAATAATTTATCAAATTGTTAAAAATAACGAATTTAACGAACATAACGAATTCAACAGTTAAGAAAAAAATAATAGTTTTATTAACTAAATTTCGAATATTTGTTGTTAACGAATTCAAAAAATAAAGGCACAGTAGTGCTTGTGGTAAGTTGAGATTATATTTTTTTTTTTTTGTATCTAAAAGCTCATATTTAGAGAGGAAAAATCTGTGGAGTCGAGTGAGTAAAAAAGGACATGTACCAAAAGCTGGCAAAGGCATTACAAAATAGGAGTTTGGATTGTTGGGTTAGACAGTAAACCCTCTTTACTGATATTTGTTTGTTCCTACATGTATATTTATGATTTTAGCTGCAATTAGAAAATTTTTGAGAGTAGAATTAGTACCAACTATTTATATCTGAAAAAAGCGACCCAATTCGTTGCACCTAACATCACCAACCCTCTCTTTTCCCAATTCGCACACAACCCTAAAACAGAAGTCACTTTCAATCTG
Organism: Carica papaya; assembly: GCF_054855325.1. NCBI lineage: Eukaryota > Viridiplantae > Streptophyta > Magnoliopsida > Brassicales > Caricaceae > Carica > Carica papaya. Next base: position 34,056,820 of record NC_142316.1, on the reverse strand, counting down.
TGCTCCAGAAATCTCCCCGATCCTTCTCACCATTTTGCTTCTCTCCGTCCGATTAGGCATAAACTATTCTTCTTTCTCTCTGTACGATTAGGTATAAATTATTCTCCTTTTTGTTTATCTTTTTCTTTCATAACTGATATATCTATACTTCTTTATCTGTTATGTGTTTGTTCTTCATATATCTGCAATTTTTCATCTGTTATATTTCTGTAATCTGTTATCTGTAATATATTTGTTATTCATACTTCTACAATCATTCGTTTATGATATATGTGGTCTATTTCTACTTCATATATAGATAATCTTTTATCTATGATCTATCTATGCTTAATAGGTTGATAGTTTATCTTTATTTTCTTGTGTGTTTCTGTGTGGATGTATATTGACATATTTGAATTTCAGAAATGAGTGATACTCATTCTACTTTTTTATTAATTTTGTCCAAAATTATTTTCTTTATATTTGATTTGATATTTTCATGATTATTTCTTGTTATTTACAAACTCTGTGTGTTTTTTATTGTGATTTGATCTACCATTTATTTTTGTTCTGATGCATCACTTCTGAACCAAAGGGTATGTGTTCTTATTCATAATTTGATTTACCCTTTATTTTTGTTGTGGTGCATCACTTCTGAACCAAATGGTAGGTGTTCTTATTCAAAATTTGATTTATATTTCTCCCTTGTTCTACATTTTGGATTTTGATAAATTTAAACTTTCTGTGTATTGATGGGTTTTTTTTTTGGGGGGGGGTGGGTTGGGGGTTATAAATCTATGTCTGATTTGTAATTCTTAGTTTATTCATGTTCCATTTTCTTTTTTTCGTTTCATCATACTTTAATTATTTTGTGCGAAAGTCGATGTCTGAACATACATTATACTTTCAGCCCGTTGCTTTTTCGAAATTCACAATTTTCAAAATTTTCGGGTTTGGTTTTTGTCCTTCTTTTCAAATTTCACATTTATTTTCGGGTTTATTAATTAAATTTCAAATATTTGTTGTTAATGAATTCAATAAAACAAAAGCACAATAGGACTTGTTGTAAGGTGAGACTGTAATTATTTTAATTTAAAAACTCATATATAGAGAGAGAAAATAAGTAGAGTAAGGAGAAAAAGAAAGAGCATGTACCAAAAGCTGGCAAAAACATTACAAAATAGGGCTTGGGTTGTTGGGTAAGATAGTAAATCTCCTACTAATATTTGTTTGTTCTTATAATTATATTATTTCAGCTGTGATTGAAAAACTTTTGAGATTAGATATTACTATCCACTGTTTATATCTAAAAAATCACACGATTCATATTTAGAGAGAGAAAATAAGTGGAGTAGGGAGAGAAAGAAAGAGCATGTACCAAAAGCTGGCAAAGACGTTACAAAATCAGGGTTTGGGTTGTTTGGAGATACAGTAAACCTCCTTACTAGTATTTCTTTGTTCTTATAAGTATATTTATTATTCTATCTGTGATTAGAAAACTCTTGAGTGTACAAATTACTGTCTACTATTTTTATCTAAAAAAATCACCCGATTCATATTTAAATAGAGAAAATAAGTGGAGTAGAGAAAGAAATAAAGGACATGTATCAAAAGCGAGCAAAGGCATTACAAAATAAGGGATTGAGTTATTGGGTTAGACAGTAAACCTCTTTACTAGTATTTGTTTGTTCTTATAACTTTATTTATTATTCTAGATACGGCTGAAAAACTTTTAAAAGTAGATATTATCAACTGTTTCTATCTAAAAATACCATCTGATTTATTGCAACTTACCTCACCAACCCACTCTTTTTCTAACTCACATACAACTCTAAGACAGAACTCACTTTTAGTCTATATTTGAAAAATCTCACTAATCCTTCTCACCATTTTGTAATTAAAAATTTTATTTGATCAAATTGTATATAATATTAATATCATTTGAATATCTAAAAGAAAAAGAAATTAAGCAAAATGGTGTCCTGTGCTTGACTAAGACCATAATTTCTATATTATATATTGTTTGTTCAAAGCTTTAAACCATAATTTCTATTGTTAACTAAAATCTATTTTAATTTGAGTTTTTCTTGGTTTCAACCATCAATAAAAATTCTGATGTTTTCACTACAATAATGTGATATATGTTTTTATTTTTATGAATATATATTGCATTGGATAAATTAATTTAAATGATATGGAATTAACCAATTAAATAGCAAGTTTAATTAATAGCTAATGTGTATATCGAAATTTTATTAATAAACTTAAACAATTCGATTACCAAAAAAGGAATGTATAATTAATAATTATTGTAATAATTTATCAAATTGTTAAAAATAACGAATTTAACGAACATAACGAATTCAACAGTTAATAAAAAAATAATAGTTTTATTAACTAAATTTCGAATATTTGTTGTTAACGAATTCAAAAAATAAAGGCACAGTAGTGCTTGTGGTAAGTTGAGATTATATTTTTTTTTTGTATCTAAAAGCTCATATTTAGAGAGGAAAAATATGTGGAGTCGAGTGAGTAAAAAAGGACATGTACCAAAAGCTGGCAAAGGCATTACAAAATAGGAGTTTGGATTGTTGGGTTAGACAGTAAACCCTCTTTACTGATATTTGTTTGTTCCTACATGTATATTTATGATTTTAGCTGCAATTAGAAAATTTTTGAGAGTAGAATTAGTACCAACTATTTATATCTGAAAAAAGCGACCCAATTCGTTGCACCTAACATCACCAACCCTCTCTTTTCCCAATTCGCACACAACCCTAAAACAGAAGTCACTTTCAATCTGTGCTCCAGAAATCTCCCCGATCCTTCTCACCATTTTGCTTCTCTCCGTCCGATTAGGCATAAACTATTCTTCTTTCTCTCTGTCCGATTAGGTATAAATTATTCTCCTTTTTGTTTATCTTTTTCTTTCATAACTGATATATCTATACTTCTTTATCTGTTATGTGTTTGTTCTTCATATATCTGCAATTTTTCATCTGTTATATTTCTGTAATCTGTTATCTGTAATATATTTGTTATTCATACTTCTACAATCATTCGTTTATGATATATGTGGTCTATTTCTACTTCATATATAGATAATCTTTTATCTATGATCTATCTATGCTTAATAGGTTGATAGTTTATCTTTATTTTCTTGTGTGTTTCTGTGTGGATGTATATTGACATATTTGAATTTCAGATATGAGTGATACTCATTCTACTTTTTTATTAATTTTGTCCAAAATTATTTTCTTTATATTTGATTTGATGTTTTCATAATTACTTCTTGTTATTTACAGACTCTGTGTGTTTTTTATTGTGATTTGATCTACCATTTATTTTTGTTCTGATGCATCACTTCTGAACCAAAGGGTATGTGTTCTTATTCATAATTTGATTTACCCTTTATTTTTGTTGTGGTGCATCACTTCTGAACCAAATGGTAGGTGTTCTTATTCAAAATTTGATTTATATTTCTCCTTTGTTCTATATTTTGGATTTTGATAAATTTAAACTTTCTGTGTATTGATGGGTTTTTTTTTTGGGGGGGGGTGGGTTGGGGGTTATAAATCTATGTCTGATTTGTAATTCTTAGTTTACTCATGTTCCATTTTCTTTTTTTCGTTTCATCATACTTTAATTATTTTGTGCGAAAGTCGATGTCTGAACATACATTATACTTTCAGCCCGTTGCTTTTTCGAAATTCACAATTTTCAAAATTTTCGGGTTTGGTTTTTGTCCTTCTTTTCAAATTTCACATTTATTTTCGGGTTTATTAATTAAATTTCAAATATTTGTTGTTAATGAATTCAATAAAACAAAAGCACAATAGGACTTGTTGTAAGGTGAGACTGTAATTATTTTAATTTAAAAACTCATATATAGAGAGAGAAAATAAGTAGAGTAAGGAGAAAAAGAAAGAGCATGTACCAAAAGCTGGCAAAAACATTACAAAATAGGGCTTGGGTTGTTGGGTAAGATAGTAAATCTCCTACTAATATTTGTTTGTTCTTATAATTATATTATTTCAGCTGTGATTGAAAAACTTTTGAGATTAGATATTACTATCCACTGTTTATATCTAAAAAATCACACGATTCATATTTAGAGAGAGAAAATAAGTGGAGTAGGGAGAGAAAGAAAGAGCATGTACCAAAAGCTGGCAAAGACGTTACAAAATCAGGGTTTGGGTTGTTTGGAGATACAGTAAACCTCCTTACTAGTATTTCTTTGTTCTTATAAGTATATTTATTATTCTATCTGTGATTAGAAAACTCTTGAGTGTACAAATTACTGTCTACTATTTTTATCTAAAAAAATCACCCGATTCATATTTAAATAGAGAAAATAAGTGGAGTAGAGAAAGAAATAAAGGACATGTATCAAAAGCGAGCAAAGGCATTACAAAATAAGGGATTGAGTTATTGGGTTAGACAGTAAACCTCTTTACTAGTATTTGTTTGTTCTTATAACTTTATTTATTATTCTAGATACGGCTGAAAAACTTTTAAAAGTAGATATTATCAACTGTTTCTATCTAAAAATACCATCTGATTTATTGCAACTTACCTCACCAACCCACTCTTTTTCTAACTCACATACAACTCTAAGACAGAACTCACTTTTAGTCTATATTTGAAAAATCTCACTAATCCTTCTCACCATTTTGTAATTAAAAATTTTATTTGATCAAATTGTATATAATATTAATATCATTTGAATATCTAAAAGAAAAAGAAATTAAGCAAAATGGTGTCCTGTGCTTGACTAAGACCATAATTTCTATATTATATATTGTTTGTTCAAAGCTTTAAACCATAATTTCTATTGTTAACTAAAATCTATTTTAATTTGAGTTTTTCTTGGTTTCAACCATCAATAAAAATTCTGATGTTTTCACTACAATAATGTGATATATGTTTTTATTTTTATGAATATATATTGCATTGGATAAATTAATTTAAATGATATGGAATTAACCAATTAAATAGCAAGTTTAATTAATAGCTAATGTGTATATCGAAATTTTATTAATAAACTTAAACAATTCGATTACCAAAAAAGGAATGTATAATTAATAATTATTGTAATAATTTATCAAATTGTTAAAAATAACGAATTTAACGAACATAACGAATTCAACAGTTAATAAAAAAATAATAGTTTTATTAACTAAATTTTGAATATTTGTTGTTAACGAATTCAAAAAATAAAGGCACAGTAGTGCTTGTGGTAAGTTGAGATTATATTTTTTTTTTGTATCTAAAAGCTCATATTTAGAGAGGAAAAATAAGTGGAGTCGAGTGAGTAAAAAAGGACATGTACCAAAAGCTGGCAAAGGCATTACAAAATAGGAGTTTGGATTGTTGGGTTAGACAGTAAACCCTCTTTACTGATATTTGTTTGTTCCTACATGTATATTTATGATTTTAGCTGCAATTAGAAAATTTTTGAGAGTAGAATTAGTACCAACTATTTATATCTGAAAAAAGCGACCCAATTCGTTGCACCTGACATCACCAACTCTCTCTTTTCCCAATTCGCACACAACCCTAAAACAGAAGTCACTTTCAATCTGTGCTCCAGAAATCTCCCCGATCCTTCTCACCATTTTGCTTCTCTCCGTCCGATTAGGCATAAACTATTCTTCTTTCTCTCTGTACGATTAGGTATAAATTATTCTCCTTTTTGTTTATCTTTTTCTTTCATAACTGATATATCTATACTTCTTTATCTGTTATGTGTTTGTTCTTCATATATCTGCAATTTTTCATCTGTTATATTTCTGTAATCTGTTATCTGTAATATATTTGTTATTCATACTTCTACAATCATTCGTTTATGATATATGTGGTCTATTTCTACTTCATATATAGATAATCTTTTATCTATGATCTATCTATGCTTAATAGGTTGATAGTTTATCTTTATTTTCTTGTGTGTTTCTGTGTGGATGTATATTGACATATTTGAATTTCAGATATGAGTGATACTCATTCTACTTTTTTATTAATGTCGTCCAAAATCATTTTCTTTATATTTGATTTGATGTTTTCATAATTACTTCTTGTTATTTACAGACTCTATGTGTTTTTTTATTGTGATTTGATCTACCATTTTTTTTTTGTTCTGATGCTTCACTTCTGAACCAAAGGGTATGTGTTCTTATTCATAATTTGATTTACCCTTTATTTTTGTTGTGGTGCATCACTTCTGAACCAATTGGTATGTGTTCTTATTCAAAATTTGATTTATATTTCTCCTTTGTTCTAAATTTTGGGTTTTGATAAATTTAAACTTTCTGTGTATGCTTGATGGGTTTTTTTTTTTTTTTTGTGGGGGGTTGTGGGTTATAGATCTATGTTTGGTTTGTAATTCTTAGTTTACTCACGTTCCAATTTTTTTTATTATTTTTTTTCGTTTCATCATACTTTAATTATTTTGTGCGAAAGTCAATGTCTGAATATACGTTATACTTTCAGCCGGTTGCTTTTTCGAAATTCACAATTTTCAAAATTTTCGGGTTTGGTTTGTTGTCCTTCTTCTTTCAAATTTCACATTTATTTTCGGGTTGGTCTTTCTCTCTCTCTATATATATATATTGGAAATTTCAAATGGTCTTATTAATTAAATTTTAAATATTTGTTGTTAATGAATTCAATAAAACAAAAGTACAGTAGGGCTTGTTGTAAGGTGAGACTGTAATTTTTTTAATTTAAAAACTCATATATAGAGAGAGAAAATAAGTAGAGTAAGGAGAAAAAGAAAGAGCATGTACCAAAAGCTGGCAAAAACATTACAAAATAGGGCTTGGGTTGTTGGGTTAGATAGTAAATCTCCTTACTAATATTTGTTTGTTTTTATAAGTATATTATTTCAGGTGCGATTGAAAAATTTTTGAGATTAGATATTACTATCCACTGTTTATATCTAAAAAACCACATGATTCATATTTAGAGAGAGAAAATAAGTGGAGTAGGGAGAGAAAGAAAGAGCATGTACTAAAAGCTGGCAAAAACGTTACAAAATCAGGGATTGGGTTGTTGGGAGATACAGTAAACCTCCTTCTAGTATTTCTTTGTTCTTATAAGTATATTTATTATTCTAGCTGTGATTAGAAGACTTTTGAGCGTAGAAATTACTATCTACTATTTTTATCTAAAACAATCACCCGATTCATATTTAAATAGAGAAAATAAGTGGAGTAGAGAAAGAAATAAAGGACATGTATCAAAAGCGAGCAAAGGCATTACAAAATAAGGGATTGAGTTGTTGGGTTAGACAGTAAACCTCTTTACTAGTATTTGTTTGTTCTTATAACTTTATTTATTATTCTAGATGCGACTTAAAAACTTTTAAAAGTAAATATTATTATCCACTGTTTCTATATAAAAACACCATCTGATTCATTGCAACTGACCTCACCAACCCACTCTTTTTCTAACTCACATACAGCTCTAAGACAGAACTCATTTTCAGTCTATATTTGAAAAATCTCACTAATCCTTCTCACCATGTTGTAATTAGAAATTTTATTTGGTCAAATTGTATATAATATTAATATCAGAATATGACATTTGAATATCTTAAAGAAAAAGAAATCAAGCAAAATGGTGTCCTGTGCTTGACTAAAACCATAATTTCTATTATAGATTTCCATATTATATATTGTTTGTTCAAAGCTTTAAAAATAATTTCTGTTGTTAACTAAAATCTATTTTAGTTTGAGTTTTTCTTGGTTTAACCATCGATAATTAAAATGATATGGAATTAACTAATGAAATAACAAGTTTAATTAATGATAACTAATGTGTCTATCAAAATTTTATCAATAAACTTAAACAATTTGATTACCAAAAAAAGTATATAAAATTAATAATTATTATTTCATATGAATTATATAAATAACTTATCAAATTATTAAAAGTAACGAATTTAACGAACTTGACAAACTCAACGGTCAACTAAAAAAATAACGGTCTTATTAACTAAAATTTAAATATTTGTTGTTAATGAATGCAAAAACAAAAGCACAATAGTGCCTGTAGTAAGGTGAGATTATAATTTTTTTTTTTATCTAAAAGCTCATATTTAGATAAAGAAAAAAAGTAGAATTGAGAGAGGAAAAAAGGGCATGTATCAAAAGCTGACAAACGCGTTACAAAATAGGAGCTTGGGTTATTGGGTTAGACAGCCTTTTTTACTGGTATTTGTTTGTTCTTATAAGTATATTTATGGTTACAGCTTTGACTGAAAAACTTTTGAGAGTAGAATTAGTATCCACTATTTCTATCTAAAAAACGATCCAATTCATTGCACTTAACCTCATCAACCCTCTATTTTTCTCAATTCACATACAACCCTAACACAGAACTCACTTTTACTCTGTGCTCGAGAAATCTCACTGATCCTTCTCACTATTTTGCTTCTCTCTGTTCGATTAATTATAAACATTCTCTTTTTCTGTTTATCTTTTTCTTTCATAGTTGATATATCTAAAATTCTTTATCTATTATATATATATTATTTCTAGGCTCTGTGTATTTTTTACTGTGATTTGATTTATATTTTACTTTTATTATCGTGCATCACTTTTGGAACTAAGGGTATGTGTTTTTATTCAGCATTTGATTCATGTTTTTTTTTTTGTACATTAATTTGAGTTTCGATAAATCTAAACTTTTTTGTGTATACTTGAAGGTTTTTTTTTTTGTTGTGGGTTATATAGATCTATGTCTGGTTTGTTTTAAATTCTTAGTTTACTCGTATTATAATTATATTTCTTATTCTAACTGTAATTAGAAAATTTTTTAGTGTAGAAATTACTATCTACTATTTTTATCTAAAAAAATCACCCGATTCATATTTAAATAGAGAAAATAAGTGGAGTAGAGAAAGAAATAAAGGACATGTATCAAAAGCGAGCAAAGGCATTACAAAATAAGGGATTGAGTTATTGGGTTAGACAGTAAACCTCTTTACTAGTATTTGTTTGTTCTTATAACTTTATTTATTATTCTAGATGCGACTTAAAAACTTTTAAAAGTAGATATTATTATCCACTGTTTCTATCTAAAAATACCATCTGATTCATTGCAACTGACCTCACCAACCCACTCTTTTTCTAACTCACATACAACTTTAAGACAGAACTCACTTTCAGTCTATATTTAAAAAATCTCACTAATCCTTCTCACCATTTTGTAATTAAAAATTTTATTTGGTCAAATTGTATATAATATTAATATCATTTGAATATCTAAAAGAAAAAGAAATTAAGCAAAATGGTGTCCTGTGCTTGACTAAGACCATAATTTCTATATTATATATTGTTTGTTCAAAGCTTTAAACCATAATTTCTATTGTTAACTAAAATCTATTTTAATTTGAGTTTTTCTTGGTTTCAACCATCAATAAAAATTCTGGTGTTTTCACTACAATAATGCGATATATGTTTTTATTTTTATGAATATATATTGCATTGGATAAATTAATTTAAATGATATGGAATTAACCAATTAAATAGCAAGTTTAATTAATAATAACTAATGTGTATATCAAAATTTTATTAATAAACTTAAACAATTCGATTACCAAAAAAAGTATATAAAATTAATAATTATTGCCATATATAAGTTATATAAATAACTTATTAAATTATTAAAAGTAACGAATTTAACGAACTTGACAAACTCAACGGTCAACTAAAAAAATAACGGTCTTATTAACTAAAATTTAAATATTTGTTGTTAATGAATGCAAAAATAAAAGCACAATAGTGCTTGTGGTAAGGTGAGATTATAATTTTTTTTTTGTATCTAAAAGCTCATATTTAGATAAAGAAAGAAAGTAGAGTTGAGAGAGGAAAAAAGGGCATGTATCAAAAGCTGACAAACGCGTTACAAAATAGGGGCTTGGGTTATTGGGTTAGACAATAAACCCTTTTTACTGGTATTTGTTTGTTCTTATAAGTATATTTATGATTACAGCTTTGAGTGAAAAACTTTTGAGAGTAGAATTAGTATCTACTATTTCTATCTAAAAAACGATCCAATTCATTGCACTTAACCTCATCAACCCTCTATTTTCTCAATTCACATACAATCATAATACATAACTCACTTTTAGTCTGTGCTCGAGAAATCTCACCGATTCTTCTCACTATTTTGCTTCTCTCCATTTGATTAGTTATAAACATTCTCCTTTTTGTTTATCTTTTTCTTTCATAGTTGATATATCTAAAATTCTTTATCTATTATATATATATATATATATATTATTTCTAAGCTTTGTGTATTTTTTACTGTGATTTGATTTATGTTTTACTTTTATTATCGTGCATCACTTTTGGAACTAAGGGTATGAGTTTTTATTCAGGATTTAATTCATGTTTTTTTTTTGTTGTACATTAATTTGGGTTTCGATAAATCTACATTTTTTATGCATACTTGAAGGTTTTTTTTTTTTTTTTTTTTTGTGTGGGTTATATAGATCTATGTCTAGTTTGTTTTAAATTCTTAGTTTACTGGTATTATAATTTTTTTTATCATTTTTTTCCGAATAATCGTATTTAAATTATTTTGTAAGAAAGTTTATGTTTGAATATATCTTATAACTCCAGCCTGTTGCTTTGTTAACATGAAAGCAATGATGGTGGTTTTCCCAGTTCAAAAATTTTTCTCTTCATTTCCTTTTCAGTCACTATTCTTAAATCTATATGTGTGTGTGTCTATATATATATATATATATTGAAAAATTCAAACTAAGTTCGTTGGTTCAAAGAAATAAATCTTGATTTTCAATAAAACCCTTTTCTTCTTTAAACTGTAGGGGGTGCCATTCGATGAATATTTTAAAATTGGGTATGTGTTTTCTTGAATTTGCTAATTCATATCCTTACATTTGACAATTTCATGGACTACCATAATAATCACATAATACAATCATACTTTGATTATCGATGAATATACATTTTTAATTATTTGTAGATTCTACTTATCTCAGTCAATCACATAAGTCGTTTTGTACTTTTATTATTATTATTATTATTATTATTATTATTATTATTATTATTATTAAAAAATAATTTTGAAAATTTTATTATTCGCAATCCATAAACTAATTCCTGTATTTTAACATTTGAAATTCTTGTGAATTTATTAATAAATATTATTAAGTTTTTATAAATAAATATATTGAAATTCACTTATTTGAAGTCATAATCTCCTCATTTACTTTAAATTTAACTCAAAATGTTAATACTATTTACCTCTAATTTTCTTTAAAGAGAATAAAGAATATGACTCAGTGAAAAGAATCAAAATAAGTAATATATTATATCATTTCTCTTTAAAATTTTATAATATTTGTGCATAATTATTTATTTGATATAGTATTAGAGTAAAAAATTTATTGTTTGAATTATGGTTCTTATTTTATTTGTTAAACTTTAATACAACATATAAAGAGTTGTTACTTAACTCGTGTTGGTACTAAGGAATTTAGTATAAGAGAATATATTAAGCATGATACTCATTGAATTATTTTTTATCAACATAAATTATTAACTCTTTTAAGTAATTAGTCAAAATTAATCGCTTAACTTTAAATGCGAAAATTATAGCTACATTAGTCCTATGGTTTCCTAAAACGAACTATAACATGTTACCAAATTTATTAATACTAAAGTTATTGAAAAATTTATGCGTGAAATGAGATCTTGTAGATAAGAGTATTAGTAGTGCGATAATGAGGATCTTGTAGATAAGAGTATTAGTAGTGCGATAATGAGGCGCATACATTCTTGACTCTGGTCCCAAGAAATTGTAATCATTTTACATTAAAAATAATACCTAAAAGGAATATATTTAATTATAAAAATATTGATTAAAGTGAGTTCAACAATTATAAAACGAGTTGAGTTACATATCTTCCTTTACTCGTCCTACCACCCAATTAGATAAAAGAGTCTTAGTTATTTTTTTTTAGTATCATATTTTCTTCACATTTATTTAGAGAGGAAAAATAAATGGAGTTGAGAGAGGAAAAAAAGGCATGTACCAAAAACTGACAAAAACGTTACAAAATAGGGGCTTGGGTTATTGGATTTGACGATAAACCTCCTTACTATTGTTTGTTTGTTCTTATAAGTGTATTTATGGTTCCAGCTCTGATTAAAAAAAAATTGAGAATAGAGATTACTACCCACTGTTTCTATATAAAAACCACCCGATTCATATTTAGGGAGAGAAAATAAGTGAGTGGGGAGAAAAAGAAAGGACATGTACCAAAAAATGATAAAAACGTTATAAAATAGAGGCTTGAGTTGTTAGATTAGACAGTAAACTTCCTTACTAGTATTTGTTTTTTTTATAGACATATTTATTATTTCAGTTACGATTGAAAAATTTTTAAAAGAAGAAATTACTACCCATTATTTCTATATAAAAAAAAATCACCCGATTCATATTTAGAGAGAGAAAATAAGTGGAGTAGGGAGAAAAAAAAGGGCACGTACCAAAAACTAGTAAATGTGTTACAAAATAGAGGCTTGGGTTGTTGGGTTAGACAGTAAACCTCCTTACTTGTATTAGTTTGTTTTTATAAGTGTATTTATTATTCTAACTGCGATTAAAAAATTTATGAGAGTAGAGATTACTACCCACTATTGCTACTAATAAAATCACCCAATTCATTGCACCTGACCTCACCAACCATCTCTTTTTCTAATTCACATACAACTCTAAGACAGAACTCACTTTCAGTTTGTGTTCGAGAAATTTCACCGATCCTTCTCACCATTTTATTTCTCTCCGTCCGAGTAGGTATAAACTATTCTCCTTTTTATTTATCTTTTTCTTTCATAGTTGATATATCTATAAGTCTTATCTATTATATATATATATATATATATATATTATTAATCGCTTAACTTTAAATGCGAAAATTATAGCTACATTAGTCCTATGGTTTCCTAAAACGAACTATAACATGTTACCAAATTTATTAATACTAAAGTTATTGAAAAATTTATGCGTGAAATGAGATCTTGTAGATAAGAGTATTAGTAGTGCGATAATGAGGATCTTGTAGATAAGAGTATTAGTAGTGCGATAATGAGGCGCATACATTCTTGACTCTGGTCCCAAGAAATTGTAACCATTTTACATTAAAAATGATACCTAAAAGGAATATATTTAATTATAAAAATATTGATTAAAGTGAGTTCAACAATTATAAAACGAGTTGAGTTACATATCTTCCTTTACTCGTCCTACCACCCAATTAGATAAAAGAGTCTTAGTTATTTTTTTTTAGTATCATATTTTCTTCACATTTATTTAGAGAGGAAAAATAAATGGAGTTGAGAGAGGAAAAAAAGGCATGTACCAAAAACTGACAAAAACGTTACAAAATAGGGGCTTGGGTTATTGGATTTGACGATAAACCTCCTTACTATTGTTTGTTTGTTCTTATAAGTGTATTTATGGTTCCAGCTCTGATTAAAAAAAAATTGAGAATAGAGATTACTACCCACTGTTTCTATATAAAAACCACCCGATTCATATTTAGGGAGAGAAAATAAGTGAGTGGGGAGAAAAAGAAAGGACATGTACCAAAAAATGATAAAAACATTATAAAATAGAGGCTTGAGTTGTTAGATTAGATAGTAAACTTCCTTACTAGTATTTGTTTTTTTTATAGTCATATTTATTATTTCAGTTACGATTGAAAAATTTTTAAAAGAAGAAATTACTACCCATTATTTCTATATAAAAAAAATCACCCGATTCATATTTAGAGAGAGAAAATAAGTGGAGTAGGGAGAAAAAAAAGGGCACGTACCAAAAACTAGCAAATGTGTTACAAAATAGAGGCTTGGGTTGTTGGGTTAGACAGTAAACCTCCTTACTTGTATTAGTTTGTTTTTATAAGTGTATTTATTATTCTAACTGCGATTAAAAAATTTATGAGAGTAGAGATTACTACCCACTATTGCTACTAATAAAATCACCCAATTCATTGCACCTGACCTCACCAACCATCTCTTTTTCTAATTCACATACAACTCTAAGACAGAACTCACTTTCAGTTTGTGTTCGAGAAATTTCACCGATCCTTCTCACCATTTTACTTCTCTCCGTCCGAGTAGGTATAAACTATTCTCCTTTTTATTTATCTTTTTCTTTCATAGTTGATATATCTATAAGTCTTATCTATTATATATATATATATTATTTTTAGGCTCTGTGTGTTTTTTATTGTGATTTGATTTACGCTTTATTTTTGTTGTGGTGCATCACTTCTGGAACTAAGGGTATGTGTTTCTGGTCGATAGACGGCTTCTTTCTCCGACGTCTGGTTTTTCTTCTCCGGCGGGGGGTTGTCCCACGTTAATTCATGTCATCTATCGCGATCGATTTCGTCTGTCCAATCATGCCTAAGGAGGAAATGAATATGGACCATTTATCGTATTTGATCTCAACTGTCCGATTGCGCCTAAGGGAGAAACAAATTTTGACTGTTCATCGCGTTTGATCTTGACCATTCGATCACGCATAAGGGGGAAGCAGATTCGGACCGTCCACGCGTACGGGATCTATCCTAAACCGTCCGATCGCGAGGCACGCGGATCGCCAGTGTGGCCTCCTGCATGGTACAAAAGTCAGCGCGCCTAGCAATGCGACGTGTTCTGATTCGTCGAGTCTGTTGACTTGGTGGTCCTACGTGACCGAACTTTTTTTAATTGTACACTGACTCCTTGTTTTTAATTTTTCTTTCAAAAACACACCCTAAACACAAATTTTCACCCATTCTTCCCAAAATTATTTTCAATTTTGTCCCTAATTCATTTTTTCTCAAAAATTCAATCAAATTAAAATAAAATAAATTTTTTTAAAATTATTATATATATTCATAATCCGTAAACATCATCCCGGGCCAATTTTTGGGCCCGGGTGTTACACGATTCATTGTATCTGACCTCACCAACCCTCTCTTTTCTCAATTCACATACAACCCTAAGATAGAACTCACTTTCTGCCTGTACTTGAGAAAACTCACCGATTCTTCTCACCATTTTACTTCTCTCTATTCTAGTAAGTACAAACTATTCTCCTTTTTATTTATCTTTCCCTTTTCTGGTTGTTATATTTATAATTCTTTACCTATTATATATATTATTCATATATCTGTAATTTTTTATTTGTAATATATTTATAATAAGTTATCTGTGATATATCTATAATTCATATATTTATAATCATTCGTCTATAATATTTATGATCTATCTGTACTTAAGATATACATAATCTTTTATCTTTTATCTATTTATGCTTAATAGATTAATAGTTTATCTTTTTTTTTTTTTGTGTTTCTATGTGGGTGTACATAGACATGTTTGGATTTCAGATTTGAGTGATGCTTATTGTAATTTTTTATTAATTTTGTCCAAAATGGTTTTGTTTTACATTTGATTTGATGTTTTCATCATTATTTATTGTTATTCATAGGTTTTGTGTTTTTTTACTATGATTTGATTTACGCTTTATTTTCGTTGTGGTTCATCACTTCAGGACCTAAGGATATGCGTTTTTATTATGGATTTGATTTATATTTCTCTTTTATTGTACACTAATATGGGTTTTGATAAATCTAAACTTTCTGTGTATAATTGAGGGTCCTTTTTCCGTTGTGGGTTATATACATTTTCAATTGTTTATAGGTTATACTTATATCATTCAATCACATAAGTGATTTTGGATCTTATTATTATTATTATTATTATTATTATTATTACTAAAAAAGTTAATTTTGAAAATCTTCTTAGCAATCCATATACTAATTATCTATATTTAAAACTATGTTCAAATATAAAAACAAAATTAATTTTAAAGTAAAATAGTTGGCTATATATATCTTTTTACACTAACTTAATTTTACAAATTTACTACATTAATATAATTGTTTTGATGCAAATTTGTTATTACAATGATTTGAAAATTAAAGAATAAAACGTTATGAGAAAGATTAATAAAGTTTTCTACAATGACTTTGATGGTTTATTTCAAATAATATACTTATGTTGAAATTCTTATGAATTTATTAATAAATATTATTAAGTTTTTATAAATAAATATATTGAAATTCATAATCTCCTCATTTACTTTAAATTTGACTCAAAATATTAATATTATTTACCTCTAATTTCCTTAAAAGAAAGTAAAGAATATGACCTAGTGAAAAGAGTCAAAATAAGTAATATATTATACCATTTCTGTTAATTTAAAATTTTAGAATATTTGTGCATAATTATTTATTTAATATAGTATTAGAGTAAAAAATTTACCGTTTGAATTATGGTTCTTGTTTTATTTATTAAACTTTAATATAACATATAAAGAGTTGTTACTTTACTCATGTGTTCGTAGTAAAGAATTTAGTACGAGAGAATATATCAAGTATGATATTCATTGAATTATTTTTTATCAATATAAATGATTAATTCTTTAAAATTCATTACTTAATAACTTAAATGTGAAAATTGTAGTTACATTAGTCCTATGGTTTCCTAAAACGAGCTATAACATGTTACCAAGTTTATTAATACTACAAATACCAACAAATTTATGCTTGAAATGAGATTTTGTAGATAAGAGTGGTAATAGGGCGAGAATGAGTAGCAAACATTCTTCACTCTGGCCCCGAGAAATTATAATTCTTCTGCATAAAAAATGATACCTAAAATGAATATATTTAATTATAAAAATATTAAATAAAGTGAACTCAACAATTATAATGCGAGTTGAGTTAAGTATCTTTCTTTACTCGTCCTACCACCCAATTAGATAAAAGAATTTTAGTTAATTTTATTTTAGTATCATATTTTTTTCACATTTATTTAGGGAGGAAAAATAAATGGAGTCGAGAGAGGAAAAAAAGGCATGTACCAAAAGTTGGCAAAGATGTTACAAAATAGGGGCTTGAGTTGTTGGGTTAGACAGTAAACCTCTTTACTAGTGTTTATTTGTTCTCATAGGTGTATTTATGATTCCACATGCGACTAAAAAAATATTTGAGAGTAGAGATTATTATTTACTATTTTTATCTAAAAAAATCACCCGATTCATATTTAGAGAGAGAAAATAAGTGGAGTCGGGAGAGAAAGAAAGAATATGTACCAAAAGCTAGCAAATGCCTTACAAAATAGGGGTCTAGGTTATTGGGTTAAATAGTAAACCTCCTTACTAGTATTTTTTTGTTCTTATAAGTGTATTTATTATTCCAACTGCAATTCAAAAATCTTTGAGAGTAGCGATTACTATCCACTATTTCTATCTAAAACACACTCGATTCATATTTAGAGAGAGAAAATAAGTGGAGTAGGGAGAAAAAGAAAGGGCATGTACTAAAATATGACAGAGGTGTTATAAAATAGGGGTTTGGGTTATTAGGTTATATAGTAAACCTCTTTACCAGTATTTGTTTGTTCTTATAAGTGTATTTATTATTTCAGTTACAATTGAAAAACGTTTGAGAATAGAGATTACTACCTATTATTTCTATATAATAAAACCACCCGATTCATATTTAGAGAGAGAAAATAAGTGGAGTAGGGAGAAAAAGAAAGAACATGTACTAAAAGCTGGCAAAGGTATTACAAAATAGGGGCTTGAGTTTTTGGGTTATTCAGTAAACCTCCTTACTAGTATTTATTTGTTATTATAATTATATTTATTATTCCAGCTGCGATTGAAAAATTTTTGAGACTAGAGATTACTGCTCGCTATTTTCATATAAAAAATCACTCGATTCATATTTAGAGAGAGAAAATAAGTGGAGTAGAGAGAAAAAGAAAGGGCATGTACCAAAACTTAGCGAAGGCATTACAAAATAGGGGCTTGGGTTGTTGGGTTAGACATTAAACCCTCTTTACTGGTATTTGTTTGTTTTTATAGGTGTATTTATGATTTTAGATGCGATTGAAAAACTTTTGAGAGTAGAATTAGTATCCACTATTTCTATATAAAAAAAATGACCCAATTCATTGCATCTGACCTCAGCAACCATCTCTTTTTCTAATTCACATACAACTCTAAGATAGAACTCACTTTCAGTTTGTGTTCAAGAAATTTCACCGATCCTTCTCACCATTTTACTTCTCTCCGTCCGATTAGGTATAAACTATTCTCCTTTTTTGTTCATCTTTTTCTTTCATAGTTGATATATCTATAAGTCTTATCTATTATATATATATATATATATTATTTTTAGGCTCTGTGTGTTTTTTATTGTGATTTGATTTACGCTTTATTTTTGTTGTGGTGCATCACTTCTGGAACTAAAGGGTATGTGTTTCTATTCAAGATTTGATATATGTTTCTCTTTTGTTGTAAATTAATTTGAATTTTGATAAATCTAAACTTTTGTGTATATTTGAGGGTTTTTTTTTGTTGTGGGTTATATAGATCTATGTCTAGTTTGTTTTAAATTCTTAGTTTATTTATATTATAATTTTTTTTATTATTTTTTTTTCAAATAATCATATTTAAATTATTTTGTAAGATAGTCGATGTTATTCCAGCCTGTTGCTTTGTTAACATGATAGTAATAATGGTGTGTGTGTGTGCGTGCATATTGCAAAATTCAAACTAAGTTCTTTGGTTCAAAGAAATAACTCTTGATTTTCAATAAAACCCTTTTCTTCTTTAAAATGTAAGGGTTACCATTTCAAATTGGGTATGTGTTCTCCTGAATTTGCTAATTCATATCCTTACATTTGACAATTTCATGGACTATCATAATAATCATATAATACAATCATATTTGTTGTTATATCTAAACGTATTAGACAGTTTATACAATTTTAGGTAAGTTGGTGCAATAAAATTGTAATGGGTAGATTAATAAATGCCTAGAAATGATACATATTTTAGGATTAAAAATATTTACATAATATAAAAGTAATCTCTTATTATGGTAGTCCCTTTAATTTTTCAAATGAGGATGACAATCAGAAAGTAAAAGAAATTTGAAAATTTTGAAATTATATTATCTTAAATTGGGATTATTGAGGGCAAAAATCTTAAAAGGGTACTTAATCTTAGATAACCATATGTAGATTTTAATTTATGGTTTAGGCTATTAATTCAAATGTAT
Source organism: Carica papaya (assembly GCF_054855325.1). Classification (NCBI taxonomy): domain Eukaryota; kingdom Viridiplantae; phylum Streptophyta; class Magnoliopsida; order Brassicales; family Caricaceae; genus Carica; species Carica papaya. Next base: position 34,037,676 of record NC_142316.1, on the reverse strand, counting down.
GTATCTGCTATATCTATAGACATATTTCATAAGCCCCCTACTAATTTTAACACATTTTCTTTATTTTGTGATTAAAAATTTTATTTGGTCAAACTGCACATAATATTAATATCAATTTATGAAATTTGAATATCTAAAAGAAAAAGAAATTAAGCAAAATGGTGTCCTGTGCTTGACTAAAACCATAATTTCTATTATAGATTTCCATATTATATATTGTTTGTTCGAAGCTTTAAATCATAATTTCTATTGTTGACTAAAATCTATTTTCATTTGAGTTTTTCTTGGTTCAACCATCAATAAAAATTGTGATGTTTTCACTACAATAATGTGATATATGTTTTTATTTGGATGAATATATATTCCATCGGATAAATTAATTAAAATGATAAGGAATTAACCAATTAAATAGCGAGTTTAATTAATGATCAACAATGCGTGTATCGAAATTTTATTAATAAACTTAGAATAATTCAATTACCAAAAAAAGAATGTATAATTAATAATTATTGTCACATATAAGTTATATAAATAATTTATCAAATTATTAAAAAATAATGAATTTAACGAACATAACGAACTCAACGGTCAACTAAAAAAATAACGGTCTTATTAACTAAATTTCAAATATTTGTTGTTAATGAATTCAAAAAATAAAAGCACAGTAGTGCTTGTGGTAAGATGAGATTATAATTTTTTTTGTATATAAAAGCTCATATTTAGAGAGGAAAAATAAGTGAAGTCGAGTGAGGAAAAAAGAACATGTACCAAAAGCTGGCAAAGGCATTACAAAATAGGAGTTTGGATTGTTGGGTTAGACAGTAAACCCTCTTTACTGATATTTGTTTGTTCCTACATGTATATTTATGATTTTAGCTGCAATTAGAAAATTTTTTAGAGTATAATTAGTACCCACTATTTATATCTGAAAAAGGCGACCCAATTCATTGCACCTGACCTCACCAACACTCTCTTTTCCCAATTCGCACACAACCCTAAAACAGAAGTCACTTTCAATCTGTGCTCCAGAAATCTCTCCGATCTTTCTCACCATCTTGTTTCTCTCCGTCCGATCAGGTATAAACTATTCTTCTTTCTCTCTGTCCGATTAGGTATAAATTATTCTCCTTTTTGTTTATCTTTTTCTTTCATAACTGATATATCTATATTTCTTTATCTGTCATGTATTTGTTCTTCATATATCTGCAATTTTTCATCTGTTATATTTCTGTAATCTGTTATCTGTGATATATTTGTTATTCATACTTCTACAATCATTCATTTATGATATCTGTGGTCTATTTCTACTTCATATATAGATAATCTTTTATCTATGATCTATCTATGCTTAATAGGTTGATAGTTTATCTTTATTTTCTTGTGTGTTTCTGTGTGGGTGTATATTGACATATTTGAATTTCAAATATGAGTGATACTCATTCTACTTTTTTATTAATTTTGTCCAAAATCATTTTCTTTATATTTGATTTGATGTTTTCATGATTATTTCTTATTATTTACAGACTCTGTGTGTTTTTTATTGTGATTTAATCTACCATTTATTTTTGTTCTGATGCATCACTTCTGAACCAAAGGGTATGTGTTCTTATTCATAATTTGATTTACCCTTTATTTTTGTTGTGGTGCATCACTTCTGAACCAAATGGTAGGTGTTCTTATTCAAAATTTGATTTATATTTCTCCTTTGTTCTACATTTTGGATTTTGATAAATTTAAACTTTCTGTGTATTGATGGGTTTTTTTTTTGGGTGGTGGGTTGGGGGTTATAAATCTATGTCTGATTTGTAATTCTTAGTTTACTCATGTTCCATTTTCTTTTTTTCGTTTCATCATACTTTAATTATTTTGTGCGAAAGTCGATGTCTGAACATAGAGTATATGAATAACAACAAATAATCATGAAAATATCAAATCAAATATAAACAAAATGATTTTCGACAAAATTAATAAAAAAAATTACGATGAACATCATTTAGATATCAATCCAAACATGTGTAGATACATCTACACAGAAACACATAAGAAAACAAAGACAAATATCAATATATTAAGCATATATAGATCACAAATAAAAGGTTATGTATATATGAAACATAGATAAATCACATATATCATAAACAAATTATTGTAGATATATGAACCTCAACTATATCACAGATAAAAGATTATAAATATATCACAAATAAAAAATTACAAATATAACAAATAAATAATTACAGATATATAAATAATAAACATATAACAGATAAAGAATTATAAATATATCAATTATGAAACAAAAATAAACACAAAAGAGAATAGTTAAATCAAGTAGAGTTAAGAGAAGCAAAATAATGAGAAGGAATAGAGAGATTTGTCAAACACAGACCGAAAGTGAGTTTTGTCTTAGAATTGTATGTGAATTAGGAAAAGAAGGGTTTGGTGAGGTCTTATGCAATGAATTGGATGATTTTGAAATATAAATAATGGGTAGTAATCCTTACTCCCAAAATTTTCTAATCATAACTCGAATCATAAATATACTTACATGAATAAACAAGTATACTACTAAGAGGGTTTACTGTCTAACTCAACAGTCCCTATTTTGTAACACATTTGCTAACTTTTAGTACATGTGTTTTTCTCTCTCCTTACTCTAATTTTCTCTCTCTAAATATGAATCAGATAGCTTTTTTAGATATAAATAGCGGGCAACTGAAATAATAAATACACTTATAAAAACAAACAAGTATATTAGTAAGGAGGTTTACTACCTAATCCAACAACCCATATTTTGTAAGGCCTTTGATAGTTTTTGGTACATGCCTTTTTTTTCTCTCTCTCTCTCTCTCAACTCTACTTTTCTTTTTTTTTTTTTCTAAATATGAGTTTTTAGATAAAAAAAATTATAATCCCACCTTACCACAAGCACTATTGTGCTTTTGTTTTTTGAATTCATTAATAACAAATATTTGAAATTTATTCAATAAAACCGTTATTTTTTAGTTGACCGTTGAGTTCGTTAAATTCGTTATTTTTAACAATTTGATAAGTTATTTATATAATTTATATGAGACAATAATTATTAATTATACATACTTTTTATGGTAATTGAATTATTTTAAGTTTATTAATAAAATTTTGATTTATAATCTTCATACACACATTGGTTATCATTAATCAAACTTGCTATTTAATTAATTAATTCCATATCATTTTAATTAATTTATCCAATGGAATATATATTCATCAAACATATATCACATTATTGTAGTAAAAACATCACAATTTTTTTTATGGTTGAACTAAGAAAAACTCAAATTAAAATAGATTTTAGTTAACAGTAGAAATTATGGTTTAAAGCTTTGAACAAACAATATATAATATGGAAATCTATAATAGAAATTATGGTTTTACTCAAGCACAGGACACCATTTTGCTTAATTTCTTTTTCTTTTAGATATTCAAATGTCATATTCTGATATTAATATTATATACAGTTTGATCAAATAAGATTTTTAATTACAAAATGGTGAGAAGGATTAGTGAGATTTCTCAAATATAGACTGAAAGTGAGTTCTGTCTTAGAGTTGTATGTGAGTTAGAAAAAGAGTGGGTTGGTGAGGTCAGTTGCAATGAATCAGATGATATTTTTAGATAGAAACAGTGAATAATAATCTCTACTTTTAAAAGTTTTTCAGTCGCATAAAAAATAATAAATAAGTTATAAGAACAAACAAATACTAGTAAAGAGGTTTACTGTCTAACCCAACAACTCAATCCCTTATTTTGTAATGCCTTTGCTCGTTTTGATACATGTCCTTATTTCTTTCTCTACTCCACTTATTTTCTCTATTTAAATATGAATCGAGTGATTTTTTTAGATAAAAATAGTGGATAGTAATTCACACACTCAAAAATTTTCTAATCACAGGTAGAATAATAAATATACTTATAAGAACAAAGAAATACTAGTAAGGAGGTTTACTGTATCTTCCAATAACCCAAGCCCTGAGTTTGTAACGTCTTTGCTAGCATTTGGTACATGCTCTTTCTTTCTTTCCCTACTCCACTTATTTTCTCTCTCTAAATATGAATCGCGTGATTTTTTAGTTATAAACAGTGGATAGTAATATCTAATCTTAAAAGTTTTTCAATCGTACCTGAAATAATATACTTATAAGAACAAACAAATATTATTACTATCTAACCCAACAATCCAAGCCCTATTTTGTAACGTTTTTGCCAGCTTTTGGTACATGTTCTTTCTTTTTCTCCTTACTCTACTTATTTTCTCTCTCTATATATGAGTTTTTAAATTAAAATAATTACAGTCTCACCTTACAACAAGCCCTATTGTGCTTTTGTTTTGTTGAATTCATTAACAAATATTTGAAATTTAATTAATAAGACCGTTTGAAATTTTCAATATATATATATATATATATATAAAGAGAGAGAGAGAGACCAACCCGAAAATAAATGTGAAATTTGAAAAGAAGGACAACAAACCAAACCCGAAAATTTTGAAAATTGTGAATTTCGAAAAAGTAACGTGCTGAAAGTATAACTTATGTTCAGACATCGACTTTTGCACAAAATAATTAAAGTATGATGAAACAAAAAAAAAATAATAAAAAAAAATTGGAACATGAGTAAACTAAGAATTAGAAATCAGAGATCTATTATAACCCACCCCCCACCCCCCAAAAAAAAAACCCATCAAGCATACACAGAAAGTTTATGTTTGAATATACCTTATAATTCCAGCCTGTTGCTTTGTTAACATGAAAGAAATGATGGTGGTTTTCCCAGTTCAAAAGTTTTTCTCTTCATTTCCTTTTCAGTCCCTATTCTTAAATCTATGTGTGTGTGTGTGTCTATATATATATATATATATATATTGAAAAATTCAAACTAAGTTCGTTGGTTCAAAGAAATAAATCTTGATTTTCAATAAAACCCTTTTCTTCTTTAAAATGTAGTGGGTGCTTTTGGATGAATATTTTCTGATTGGGTATGTGTTTTCTTGAATTTGCTAATTCATATCCTTACATTTGACAATTTCATGGACTACCATAATAATCACATAATACAATCATAGTTTGATTATCTATGAAAATACATTTTCAATTATTTGTAAATTTTATTTATACTTGTACTTATTATTCCAGCTGCAATTGAAAAAATTTTGAGAGTAGAGATTACTACTAACTATTTCTATATCAAAAAACCATTCGATTTATTGCAGCTGACCTCACCAACCATCTCTTTTCCCAATTTATATACAACCCTAAGACTTAACTCACTTTTAGTCTATGTTTAAAATTTTACCGACATTTCTCACCATTTTGCTTCTCTACATCATGGTAGGTATAAAGTATTCTCTTTTTTATTTATCTTTTCCTTTCATAGTTGATATATTTATAATTTTTTATCTATTATATATATTATTTATATATCTATAATTTTTTATCTGTGATATATTTATAATCAATTATCTGTGATATATCTGTGATTTATACATCTATAATTATTCATTTATGATATATGTTATCTATTTATGCTTCTTATATACATAATCCTTTATCTGTTATCTATTTATGCTTAATAAATTGATAGTTTGTCTCTGTTTTCTTATGTGTTTTTGTGTGGATGTACGTAGACATGTGTAGATTTCATATTCGAGTGATGTTTAATATAATTTTTTATTAATTTTATCCAAAATAATTTTGTTTATATTTGATTTGATATTTTTATGATTATTTGTTGTTATTCACATGCTCGGTGATTTTTACTGTAATTTGATTTACACTTTATTCTTACTGTGGTACGTTACTTCTGGACCTAAAAACTTTGTATTTTTATTCGGAATTTGATTTATGTTTCTCTTTTGTATATGCTTGAGGTTTTTCTTTTGGTTGTGGGTTACATAGATCAGTCTGATTTGTTTTAAATTCTAAGCTTACTCATGCTATAATTTTTTATTTTTTATTTTTTGAATAATCATATTTAAATTATTTTTTAAGAAAGTTGATGTTTGAATATACGTTATAATTCCTGCCTGTTGCTTTTTTAACATGATAGTAATAATGGTGATTTTCTCGGTTCAAAAGTTTTTCTCTTCATTTTCATTTTCAATCCCTATTCTTAAATATGTGTGTGTGTGTGTGTATATATTGGAAAATTCAAACTAAGTTTGTTGGTTCAAAGAAACGACTCTTGATTTTCAATAAAACCCTTTTCTTCTTTAAAATGTAAGGGTTACCATTTCAAATTGGGTATGTGTTTTCCTGAATTTGCTAATTCATATCCTTACATTTGACAATTTCATGGACTACCATAATAATCATATAACACAATCATATTTTGTTGTTATATCTAAACGTATTAGACAGTTTATACAATTTTAGGTATGTTGGTGTAATAAAATTGTAATGGGTAGATTAATAAAATAAAAGTAATCTCTTATTATGGTAGTCCCTTTAATTTTTCAAATGAAGATAACAATCAGAAAGTAAAAAAAAGTTTACCCTATAAAGTAATCTCTATAATTTATTGGATTTTGAAAATTTTGAAATTATACTATCTTTAATTGGGATTATTGTGGGCAAAAATCTTAAAAGGGTACTTAATCTTAGATAACCATATATAGATTTTAATTTATGGTTTAGGCTATTAATTCAAATGTATGTGTCTTGCTATATCTATAGACATATTTCATAAGCCCCCTTCTAATTTTAACACATTTTCTTTATTTTGTGATTAAAAATTTTATTTGGTCAAACTGCACATAATATTAATATCAATTTATGAAATTTGAATATCTAAAAGAAAAAAAAATCAAGCAAAATGGTGTCCTGTGCTTGACTAAAGCCATAATTTCTATTATAGATTTCCATATTATATATTGTTTGTTCCAAGCTTTAAACCATAATTTCTATTGTTGTCTAAAATCTATTTTCATTTGAGTTTTTCTCGGTTCAACTATCAATAAAAATTGTGATGTTTTCACTACAATAATGTGATATATGTTTTTATTTGGATGAATATATATTCCATTGGATAAATTAATTAAAATGATATGGAATTAATTAATTAATTAGCAAGTTTAATTAATGATAAACAATGTGTGTATCGAAATTTTATTAATAAACTTAGAATAATTCGATTACCAAAAAAAGAATGTATAATTAATAATTATTGTCACATATAAGTTATATAAATAATTTATCAAATTGTTAAAAAATAACGAATTTAACGAACATAACGAATTCAACAGTTAACTAAAAAATAACGGTCTTATTAACTAAATTTTAAATATTTGTTGTTAATGAATTCAAAAAATAAAAGCACAGTAGTGCTTGCGGTAAGATGAGATTTTAATTTTGTTTGTATCTAAAAGCTCATATTTAGAGAGGAAAAATAAGTAGAGTCGAGTGAGGAAAAAAGGACATGTACCAAAAGCTGGCAAAGGCGTTATAAAATAGGGGTTTGGATTGTTGGGTTAGACAGTAAACCCTCTTTACTGATATTTGTTTGTTCCTACATGTATATTTATGATTTTAGCTACAATTATAAAATTTTTTAGAGTATAATTAGTACCCACTATTTATATCTGAAAAAAGCAACCCAATTCATTGCACCTGACCTCACCAACCCTCTCTTTTCCCAATTCGCACACAACCCTAAAACAAAAGTCACTTTCAATATGTGCTCCAGAAATCTCCCCGATCCTTCTCACCATTTTGCTTCTCTCCGTCCGTTTAGGTATAAACTATTCTTCTTTCTCTCTGTACGATTAGGTATAAATTGTTCTCCTTTTTGTTTATCTTTTTCTTTCATAACTGATATATCTATACTTCTTTATCTGTCATGTATTTGTTCTTCATGTATCTGCAATTTTTCATCTGTTATATTTCTGTAATCTGTTATCTGTGATATATCTTTGATTCATACTTCTACACTCATTCGTTTATGATATCTATGGTCTATTTCTACTTCATATATAGATAATCTTTTATCTGTGATCTATCTATGCTTAATAGGTTGATAGTTTATCTTTATTTTCTTGTGTGTTTCTGTGTGGGTGTATATTGACATATTTGAATTTCAGATATGAGTGATACTCATTCTATTTTTTTATTAATTTTGTCCAAAATCATTTTCTTTATATTTGATTTGATGTTTTCATGATTATTTCTTGTTATTTACATACTCTGTGTGTTTTTTATTGTGATTTGATATACCATTTATTTTTGTTCTGATGCATCACTTCTGAACCAAAGGGTATGTGTTCTTATTCATAATTTGATTTACCTTTTATTTTTGTTGTGGTGCATCACTTCTCAACCAAATGGTAGGTGTTCTTATTCAAAATTTGATTTATGTTTCTCCTTTGTTCTACATTTTGGGTTTTGATAAATTTAAACTTTCTGTGTATGTCTGGTTTGTAATTCTTAGTTTACTCATGTTCCAATTTTTTTTATATTATTTTTTTTTGTTTCATCATACTTCAATTATTTTGTGCGAAAGTCGATGTCTGAACATAAGTTATACTTTCAGCCCGTTGCTTTTTCGAAATTCACAAATTTCAAAATTTTCGGGTTTGGTTTGTTGTCCTTCTTCTTTTCAAATTTCACATTTATTTTCGGGTTGGTCTCTCTCTCTCTCTCTCTCTCTCTCTATATATATATATATATTGGAAATTTCAAAAGGTCTTATTAATTAAATTTCAAATATTTGTTGTTAATGAATTCAAAAAAACAAAAGCACAATAGGGCTTGTTGTAAGGTGAGACTGTAATTATTTTAATTTAAAAACTCATATATAGAGAGAGAAAATAAGTAGAGTAAGGAGAAAAAGAAAGAGCATGTACTAAAAGCTGGCAAAAACGTTACAAAATAGGGCTTGGATTGTTGGGTTAGATAGTAATAATATTTGTTTGTTCTTATAAGTATATTATTTCAGGTACGATTGAAAAACTTTTGAGATTAGATATTACTATCCACTGTTTATATCTAAAAAACCACGCGATTCATATTTAGAGAGAGAAAATAAGTGGAATAGGGAGAGAAAGAAAGAGCAGTACCAAAAGCTGGCAAAGACGTTACAAACTTAGGGCTTGAGTTGTTGGGAGATACAGTAAATCTCTTTACTAGTATTTCTTTGTTCTTATAAGTATATTTATTATTCTACCTATGATTAGAAAACTTTTGAGTGTATGAATTACTATCCACTATTTTTATCTAAAAAAATCACCCGATTCATATTTAAATAGAGAAAATAAGTGGAGTAGAGAAAGAAATAAAGGACATGTATCAAAAGCGAGCAAAGGCATTACAAAATAAGGGATTGAGTTGTTGGGTTAGACAGTAAACCTCTTTACTAGTATTTGTTTGTTCTTAAAACTTTATTTATTATTCTATGATGCGACTAAAAAATTTTTAAAAGTAGAGATTATTATCCACTATTTCTATCTAAAAATACCATTTGATTCATTGCAACTGACCTCACCAACCCACTCTTTTTCTAACTCACACACAACTCTAAGACAGAACTCACTTTCAGTCTATATTTGAGAAATCTCACTAATTCTTCTCACCATTTGGTAATTAAAAATTTTATTTGATCAAACTGTATATGATATTAATATCAGAATATGACATTTGAATATCTAAAAGAAAAAGAAATTAAGCAAAATGGTGTCCTGTGTGTATGAAGATTATAAATCAAAATTTTATTAATAAACTTAAAATAATTCAATTACTATAAAAACTATGTATAATTAATAATTATTGTCTCATATAAATTATATAAATAACTTATCAAATTGTTAAAAATAACAAATTTAACGAACTCAATGGTCAACTAAAAAATAACGGTCTTATTGACTAAATTTCAAATATTTGTTATTAATGATCTCAAAAAACAAAAGCACAATAGTACTTGTGGTAAGGTGGGATTGTAATTTTTTTTATCTAAAAACTCATATTTAGAAAAAAAAAAAAAAGATAAGTAGAGAGAGAGAGAGAGAGAGAGAGAGAGAGAGAAAAGGCATGTACCAAAAACTATCAAAGGCCTTACAAAATATGGGCTGTTGGATTAGGCAGTAAACCTCCTTACTAATATACTTGTTTGTTCTTATAAATGTATTTATTATTTCAGTTGCCCGCTATTTATATCCAAAAAAGCTATCTGATTCATATTTAGAGAGAGAAAATTAGAGTAAGGAGGGAGAAAAACACATATACTAAAAGTTGGCAAATGCGTTACAAAATAGGACTGTTGAGTTAGACAGTAAACCCTCTTAGTAGTATACTTGTTTATTCATGTAAGTATATTTATGATTCGAGTTATGATTACTACCCATTATTTATATTTCAAAATCATCCAATTCATTGCATAAGACCTCACCAAACCCTTCTTTTCCTAATTCACATACAACTCTAAGACAAAACTCACTTTCGGTCTGTGTTTGAGAAATCTCTCTATTCCTTCTCATTATTTTGCTTCTCTTAACTCTACTTGATTTAACTATTCTCTTTTGTGTTTATTTTTTTTTTCATAATTGATATATTTATAATTTTTTATCTGTTATATGTTTATTATTTATATATCTGTAATTATTTATTTGTTATATCTATAATTTTTTATTTGTGATATATTTATAATTTTTTATCTGTGATATAGCTGAGGTTCATATATCTACAATAATTTGTTTATGATATATGTAATTTATCTATGTTTCATATATACAATCATTTATTTGTGATCTATATATGCTTAATATATTGATATTTGTCTTTGTTTTCTTATGTGTTTCTGTGTGGATGTATCTACACATGTTTGGATTGATATCTAAATGATGTTCATCGTAATTTTTTTTATTAATTTTGTCGAAAATCATTTTGTTTATATTTGATTTGATATTTTCATGATTATTTGTTGTTATTCATAGACTCTGTATGTTCAGATATCGACTTTCGCACAAAATAATTAAAGTATGATGAAACGAAAAAAAATAACAATAAAAAAAAAACCCATCAAGCATACACAGAAAGTTTAAATTTATCAAAACCCAAAATGTAGAACAAAGGAGAAATATAAATCAAATTTTGAATAAGAATACCTACCACTTAGTTCAGAAGTGATGCACCACGATAAAAATAAAGGGTAAATCAAATTTTGAATAAGAACACATACCCTTTGATTCAGAAGTGATGCATCAGAACAAAAATAAAAGGTAAATCAAATCACAATAAAAAACACACAGAGTCTGTAAATAACAAGAAATAATCATGAAAACATCAAATCAAATATAAAGAAAATGATTTTGGACAAAATTAATAAAAAAGTAGAATGAGTATCACTCATATCTGAAATCCAAATATGTCAATATACACCCACACAGAAACACACAAGAAAATAAAGATAAACTATCAACCTATTAAGCATAGATAGATCATAGTAAAGATTATCTACATATGAAGTAGAAATAGATCACAAATATCATAAACGAATTATTGTAGAAGTATGAATCACAGATATATCACAGATAACAGATTACAGAAATATAACAGATGAAAAATTGTAAATACATGATGAACAAATACATGATAGATAAAGAAGTATAGATATATCAGTTATGAAAGAAAAAGATAAACAAAAAGGAGAACAATTTATACCTAATCGGACAGAGAGAAAGAAGAATAGTTTATACCTAATCGGACAGAGATGAGCAAAATGGTGAGAAGGATCAGGGAGGTCTCTGGAGCACAGATTGAAAGTGACTTCTGTTTTAGGGTTGTGTGCGAATTGGGAAAAGAGAGAGTTGGTGAGGTCAGGTGCAATGAATTGGGTTACTTTTTTCAGATATAAATAGTAGATACTAATTCTACTCTCAAAAATTTTCTAATTGCAGCTAAAATCATAAATATACATGTAAGAACAAGCAAATATCAATAAAGAGGGTTTACTATCTAACCCAACAATCCAAACTCCTCATTTGAAAAATTAAAGGGACTTACATAATGAGAGATTACTTTTATATTATGCAAATATTTTTAATCCTAAAATATGTATCATTTTTAGGCATTTATTAATCTACCCATTACAATTTTATTATACCAACATACCTAAAATTGTATAAACTGTATAATAGGTTTAGATATAACAATAAATATGATTGTATTATATGATTATTATGATAGTCCATGAAATTGTCAAATGTAAGGATATGAATTAGCAAATTCAGGAAAACACATACCCATTTTGAAATGGTAACCCTTACATTTTAAAGAAGAAAAGGGTTTTATTGAAAATCAAGAGTCGTTTCTTTGGACCAACGAACTTAGTTTGAATTTTCCAATATATATATGTTAATACACACACAACACAAATAGATTTAAGAATTGGGACTGAAAAGGAAATGGAGTGAAAAACTTTTGAACTGGGAAAACCACCTTCATTACTTTCATGTTAACAAAGCAACAGGCTGAAATTATAAGATATATTCAAACTAAACTTTCTTACAAAAATAATTTAAATATGATTATTCGAAAAAAATGATAAGAAAATTATAACACGAGTAAACTAAGAATTTAAAACAAACCAGACATAGATTTATATAATCCACAATAAAAAAAGACCCTCGAGTATACACAAAAAGTTTAGATTTATCGAAACTTAAATTAATGTACAACAAAGAGAAACATAAATCAAATCCTGAATAAAAACACATACCCTTAGTTCCAAAAGTGATGCACGACAATAAAAATAAAATATAAATCAAATCACAGTAAAAAATACATAGAGCCTATAAATAATATATATATATATATATAATAGATAAAGAATTTTAGATATATCAACTATGAAAGAAAAAGATAAACAAAAAGTAGAATAGTTTATACCTAATCAGATGAAGAGAAGCAAAATGGTAAGAAAGATTGGTGAAATTTTTCGAGTACAGAATGAAAGTGAGTTCTGTCTTAGGATTGTATGTGAATTTAGAAAATAGAGGGTTGTTGAGGTTAAGTGCAATGAATTGGGTCGTTTTTTAGATAAAAACAGCTACTAATTTTACTCTCAAAAGTTTTTCACTCAAAGTTGTAATCATAAATATGCTTATAAGAACAAACAAATACTAGTAAAAAGGGTTTACTGTCTAACCCGACAACCCAAGCCCCTATTTTGTAACGCGTTTGTCAACTTTTGATACATGCCCTTTTTTCCTCTCTCAGATTCTATTTATTTTCCTTATCTAAATATGAGTTTTTAGATACAAAAAAAAAATATAATCTCACCTTACCACAAGTATTACTGTGCTTTTATTTTTTGAATTCGTTAACAATAAATATTCGAAATTTAGTTAATAAAACCGTTATTTTTTTAGTTAACTGTTGAATTTGTCAAGTTCGTTAAATTCGTTATTTTTAACAATTTGATAAGTTATTTATATAACTTATATATGACAATAATTATTAATTATACATTCTTTTTTTGGTAATGAAATTGTTTAAATTTATTAATAAAATTTCGATACACACATTGATTATCATTAATTAAACTTGCTATTTAATTGGTTAATTCCATATCATTTTAATTAATTTATCCGATGGAATATATATTCATCCAAATAAAAACATATATCGCATTATTGTAGTGAAAACACCAGAATTTTTATTGATGGTTGAAACAAAGAAAAACTCAAATTAAAATAGATTTTAGTTAACAATAGAAATTATGGTTTTAGTCAAGCACAGGACACCATTTTGCTCAATTTTTTTTTTTTATAGATATTCAATTGTCATATTTACAAGAGTTGACTTGTAGATAAATGGAAGTGTAAAATTTATTAATTTTGAAAAATGAAAGAAAAATAAAATATATTTAAATGTAATTTAGTTAAAGAAAATCTTCATATTCAAAGAATATTTTATTTAATTCTAAAAATAAATGACATTTTTAAGTTTAAAAATACATATTTTCTTAACATATTGAAATATATATATTTAAATTTTTAATAAACAAAAATAAAATAAAAAATAATTCTTTATTTTCCTTAGTAGATAAAGATCATACAAACTACAATTATTAAAAAAAAGAAAAAAGTAAAATGGGAACACCCAAATATCTGACGAGATAATTATTCACTCTATAAACTTAGTAAACAATAAATAACGTACCTAAATACAACAACAATAATAAACACTTTTCTATTCCTTCTAAACTATGTAATTCTCTTAATAGTTTTTAAGTGAATTTTATTTTTCAAAACTATTTTCTTGCCGTTCATTGAATTCATATCGTATGTAATAGATCATAATTTTAACAATATAATCAAAAGTAATCATGCACTTCGTAATGAAAAAGCAAAACACGAAAACAAAAATAGTTAAATGTTAATAAAACACAACTATTATTTATTACAAAAGAAGCGCCAAATCATAAAAGGTTTAGCATCAAACCAACCTTGACATAAAATATTGTTCTAAAAGGTCTAAAATTCTCCATATTACCTTCAACAAAACCACAAAGCTCAATGATTCTTTGTTTCCATTCGAAGGCTTCAGTCTATAGCGGCGAGATCCTTTTATTTGGATTCATGAGTTGAACAAACTCATGAAATCATAAAAGTAAAAAACTCGGAAGAATCAGAAGACTTTATGTATTGTGAAAAGGTAATGCCATAAAAAGGAAAACTAAATTATATATAAATATGTCTTTGACTTAACTAAACCCAACCATCTTTACATCCAATAAACGATAAAGAAAAATACGATGATGTTTTCTAAAAAGTCAAAACTATGTATGACCTAATATATGATTGTTCTGTCATGGTAGAATTAGTGAGCAGCAACATCCAAACCCTTTTCCTTGCAGATAGGGCAGGTGTTCTTTATCACCAGCCACTTTGTGATGCAGTTGAAATGAAACTCATGCTCACAGTCCAGTTTCCCAACTTCATCTCCTTCCTCATAGTCGTCCTGCACGTTGTGAACAAAACATGATTTAGGTTTAATGGATGATCATTTCATACCCTGTAAAACAAATCTCTTACCTGACAGATGCAGCATGCTTCAGGTTCAGATGGAGTAGAGTGATATGTCCTCAGGCCCAGGTTGTCAAGAATTATTGGCTCAGCTAAACCATTGTTGACGTAGCCAATTTGAGCTTCAAGCTCAAGCAGCTCCTAGTTAATAAATCATAACTTTGTTTTAAAAAAATACCAACATAGTATATATATATATATAGAGATATGGCACATAAACATGTATGTTTTTACGTATTTATGCATGTAAAGCATGTTTTCTGTAGTTAGGAAAATTTCTTGGCTTGTATATTATTATCTTTTGTAATCTTTGTGCTCTTCTTGAGTGAAATAACTGCTAAAAGAAGATATATGTAGGACTACCTCATAGTCCATGTCATCAACATCAAAACGCATGTCATCAACATCAAGACCCATCTCTCCATGATCATCCTCCTCTTCTTCTTCTTCTTCTTCTTCTTCTTCTTCTTCTTCTCCTTCTTCTTCTTCTTCTTCTTCTTCTTCTCCTTCTTCTTCTTCTTCTTCTTCGTTGTCTTCATCATCGCTATCGGGAATTTGAATAAAGGTATTCATATTGATGAATTCCTAGGATGCCATCATCCAATCCATGCAAAAGAAAACAATGCCAAGAATTAAAAACAAAAATGTTATCTGAAATTGACACTTCAGTTTAGCCTAGTTGCAAAAGAACATTCTTGTCTTCTCTTAACTTTAACCAACGTGGAATGAATGTTTTCTATACTGATATAGACTGTCACATCCTTTACAAAAGTATAGGCTATACTAATATATCCTCTACATCATTTTGGGAGACTTTTTATATGCCAAGTGATTGAAGTTGGAAACAATCCAAGTTTAAAATTCTCTTTTGAAAAACGTTTCACCTTGAAAGAAACGTAATTTTTGGTAAGTATAAAAGCATTTCATCAAAATCAACATGGAATTTGATTCGGATTACATGAAATCTTCTCTTGAACCTTACCTCTTTCCACTTATACTCATCCCTATGAGCATGTCTGAAAGCATAGCAGAGTTAAAATATATAGTAATCTAATTGTGCGCAGAAGAAAATTCATGTATCCTCATCTTAATGGATGAATCTAATTTTGATACATACCTGAACTGCAACAGCAGGAGCACCTGAAGGTGAGTTATTTGGAGCAGGTGGTACCTCAACACTTGGACCAGAAACATTTTGGGAAGACGAAGCAATGTTGCTAGGAACATTTGCATTTGTAACATGATGTTCACTAGATCCTCCATCAGTAACATGAGTTGCAGGAGAGGTAGCTGATAAGACACCTTCCAACCTAGTTACCTCGTTACTCAATTGAGAAAGTTGTGGACTTTGTACAAGATTTTGGATCTGTATAATAGGCAGTTGTGCTGCTAAAGTTGCATTAGCAGGAACCTGGGGTTCTGAGATTGCGTTAAGAACTTGACCAGGAGGAAGAACATCTTGTTGGTTTTCAATTCTCAATCGAGTATTTCTTTCGAAAACATACATTTGCCCTACCGCACTTGAAGCTTGTTGTGCATTAAGTACTTGTCCAAAAACCACTGTACTTCCTGGTACCACGCTTGAGTTTAGCTGTGGAGAGTATCCTGCAGCTTGCATAAGGTGATTATTCCAAGAGCCTGTTGAATTTAACCTGCCATGATTGAGATATGCTAAGCCATTTAAAGCAAGCTGTTCACTAGGATGATCTCCAGAGCTCTGTCCAGAGCTTGAATTACCACCAGCAAACAATTCCTGGAAAATATATTCAGGTGCTCTTCTTTTGCAGGATATACGCCTATCATCGTTTTCTTGTAGCACGTATCCCGAAATTCCAGAAGAAATTACAAGTGGGCCAGAAGGATTTATGGCAGATCTTGAGTTTCCTGAATCAAATGGACATAAAGATAGTCCTCTCCCCCAATCACGATTTTGGACAACTCCATTACCTTCAGGAGTTTCATTCATGTCTACATTCTGAGGGAGATTGCTCGAACCAGCTCCTTGAAAATGATCATAGTCATCTCTATTCAGCAATTGCCGAACGCTGAAATAGTTCCGATTCCCTGTAGAATTAGAGGATTCCCCTATAAACCTTTGGATAGTTTCTGCATTACTACTTGCAACATTAAGAGCCACATTTTGCTGATTCGATCCATGACTATTGATGTTAATTCCATGGCCAGACACAGAGCTTCTTGGGAAGCAATTGGAGCATCTGAGTTGATTTTGCATGATGCAAAAATTTCAGTCCTCCAACAACCAATAATCAGCAGAAGCCCCTCTGAAAATATGGTTTCTACAAAAACCTCAAAATAAAAGAAGCAAGCTACATCAGGATTATATTTGGTTTGAGTTTGTCTTGATTCCAGTCTAAAGTATTGATAACTACTGGAACGACAAATATATATACTCATGATATGGTAAAAACCTAGGTTGAACTATATCTAATTAATAAATAACAACATGAACTATTTATTTGTATAACAACATTGTCAACAATGAATCTCTTAACATTTTAATAACTTAGAATGGAATAAATCAGATTTTCAAGATGTAATTGCTATGTGAAAGTATCATGTTTATAACTGGGTGGCCGCGATTTGTTTGAGTTGTGAGCGAACAACTTATTAACGAAAAGTATAGATACACTGTACAAAACTTAATTTTCAAAGTTTAATCCTAAATTATTATACTTCTATAAACATGATTTTAGGGTAGAATGCATGTATTCAATGAATTTATTATATTTCTATAAACTTTTGATGAAAATAATACATGGAATGCAATAATAAAATAAGAAAATTCAAAGGCAAATATTTGTAAGTCCATGAAAATAAAGAAGAAAAGTAAAGTTTAATATGAATAATACTAAAACTTAAAAAGGTAAATATTTATACCTTCTGATAGTAATAATCAAATGCTAATTATAAACCCAAACCCATATATGGATTGTGAATAACAAAATTATAGTATATGTGATTGACCGATGTAAGTATATAACCTGTAAATAATTGAAAATGTATATTCATCAATACCCTTCATAGGAAAATGAAATATCTAATCCCAAAGTATGATTGTATCATATGATTAATATGATAGTCCATGAAATTGTCAAATGTAAGGATATCAATTAGCAAATACAGGAAAATACATACCCAAATTTGCAAATATTCATCGAATGGCACCAGCTAAATTTTAAAAGAAAAAAGGGTTTTATTGAAAATCATGAGTCGTTTCTTTGACCAGCGAATTCAGTTTGAATTTTCCAATATATATATATATATATATAGAGAGAGAGAGAGAGAGAGAGAGAGAGAGCAACCCGAAAATTTTGAAAATTGTGAATTTCGAAAAAGCAACGGGCTGGAAGTATAACGTATGTTCTCGACTTTCGTACAAAATAATTGAAGTAGGATGAAACGAAAAAATAATAATAATAAAAAAATTAGAACATGAGTAAACTGAAAATTACAAATCAGACAGAGGAATATAAATCAAATTTTGAATAATAACATATACCCTTTGGTTCAGAAGTGATGCACCACAACAAAAATAAAAGGGTAAATTAAATTATGAATAAGAACACATACCCTTTAAGTCTAACAGTGATGTATCAGAACAAATTAAATCACAATAAAAAATACACAGAGCTTGTAAATAACAAGAAATGATCATGAAAATATCAAATCATATATAAAAAAACTGATTTTGGACAAAATTAATAAAAAGAGTAGAATGAGTATCACTCATGTATGAAATTCAAATATGTCAATGTACACCCACACAGAAACACACAAGAAAATAAAGATAAACTATCAACCTATTAAGCATAGATAGATCACAGATAAAAGATTATCTATATATGAAGTAGAAAT
The DNA here is from genome assembly GCF_054855325.1 of Carica papaya. NCBI lineage: Eukaryota > Viridiplantae > Streptophyta > Magnoliopsida > Brassicales > Caricaceae > Carica > Carica papaya. The sequence goes on along the minus strand of NC_142316.1, from coordinate 34,018,745 downwards.
AGAATACAGATATCATAAACGAATGATTGTAGAAGTATGAATCAAAGATATATCACAGATAACAGATTACAGCAATATAACAGATGAAAAATTGCAGATACATGAAGAACAAATACATGATAGATAAAAAAGTATAGATATATCAGTTATGAAAGAAAAAGATAAACAAAAAGGAGAACAATTTATACATAATCGGACAGAGAGAAAGAGGAATAGTTTATACCTGATCGGACGGAGAGAAGCAAAATGGTGAGAATGATCAGGGAGATTTCTGGAGCACAGATTGAAAGTGACTTCTGTCTTAGGGTTGTGTGCGAATTGGGAAAAGAGAGTGTTGGTGAGGTCAGGTGCAATGAATTGGGTTGCTTTTTTCAAATATAAATAGTGGGTACTAATTCTATTCTCAAAAATTTTCTAATTGTAGCTAAAATCATAAATATACATGTAGGAACAAACAAATATCAGTAAAGAGGGTTTACTGTCTAACCCAACAATCCAAACCCCTATTTTGTAACGCCTTTGCCAGCTTTTGGTACATGTTCTTTTTTCCTCACTCGACTCCACTTATTTTTCCTCTCTAAATATGAGCTTTTATATACAAAAAAAAATTATAATCTCATCTTACCACAAGAACTACTGTGCTTTTATTTTTTGAATTCATTAACAACAAATATTTAAAATTTAGTTAATAATACCGTTATTTTTTTAGTTGACCGTTAAGTTCGTTATATTCGTTAAATTCGTTATTTTTTAACAATTTGATAAATTATTTATATAACTTATATGTGACAGTAATTATTAATTATATATTCTTTTTTTGGTAATCGAATTATTCTAAGTTTATTAATAAAATTTCGATACACACATTGTTGATCATTAATTAAACTCGCTATTTAATTGGTTAATTCCATATCATTTTAATTAATTTATCCAATGGAATATATATTCATCCAAATAAAAACATATATCACATTATTGTAGTGAAAACATCACAATTTTTATTGATGGTTGAACTAAGAAAAACTCAAATTAAAATAGATTTTAGTCAACAATAGAAATTATGATTTAAAGCTTCGAACAAACAATATATAATATGGAAATCTATAATAGAAATTATGGTTTTAGTCAAGCACAGGACACCATTTTGCTTAATTTCTTTTTTTTTTTAGATATTCAAATTTCATAAATTGATACTAATATTATGTGCAGTTTGACCAAATAAAATTTTTAATCACAAAATAAATAAAAAATGTGTTAAAATTAGAAGGGGGCTTATGAAATATGTCTATAGATATAGCAAGACACATACATTTGAATTAATAGCCTAAACCATAAATTAAAATCTACATATGGTTATCTAAGATTTATTACCCTTTTCAGATTTTTGCCCTCAATAATCCCAATTTAAGATAATATAATTTCAAAATTTTCAAATTTCTTTTACTTTCTGATTGTCATCCTCATTTGAAAAATTAAAGGGACTACCATAATAAGAGATTACTTTTATATTATGCAAATATTTTTAATCCTAAAATATGTATCATTTTTAGGCATTTATTAATCTACCCATTACAATTTTATTACACCAACTTACCTAAAATTGTATAAACTGTCAAATAAGCTCAGAGATAACAACAAAATATTATAATTTAATTATTTACTTTACTCATTTTTTATTAAATGAATAAGTATGAAAAAAAAAATGATACTAAAACAAAAATAGGGAATGATGAGAAATGTTATATTTTTTGAATGATAAGAAATGTTAGATTTTTTTATTGCTTGAGTTTGATTTATATAAATAATTTTGAAAAATAAAATCAGCATATTAATATTAAGAGAAAGACTTTATCCTCATGAGTTTTCAAAACTGACCTACGAAAATAATAATTCGAATAACATTGTTATTTCATATCCAAATGAACAATAATAATAAGTTACCTTATTACCTGCTTACCAATACCTTAGAGGCCCATAGGGATCCCCCTTACGCATGGACCCAATATCCATCGATTAACTAATAAATCAAAGTGCATGTGGTAAGTAAACCGAACAGCCTAGATACAAATGAGCAGTGCAGATAAAATAAGCAATTACATACTAACTAGTTCCGCCTCCACTGATGACCTGTAATTAATTTTAGGGTATTTCTAATTTTTGCAAATCATAATATTATTAATTATTAATCTTCAATTTATCATAATGGAAAAAATAGTGATGGATTCTTACCCCAAATCAGTGTCCGAAACACCATACTTTCACTGTGCCTCCTGGCGGTCCCCAGATTTTTTGATTTTTCCTGCAAAAATTAAAAATATTCATCATGTATCTAAAAATACTCTAAAAGGCCAAAATAGGCATTTTAAAATCTTTTTCTGCCAATTTAGGGTTCCGGCATGGCATCGTTGTTGTGTTCCGGTGACGACCGTCTGCAGTTCCTCTCGACTTGGCCCTTTTTGGCCGATTTAGGTTAATTTTGGCCAATTTTGCATAAAAACATACAAAAAACCAAGTTATGGGACCTCTGTTGGCCGGAAAAGGTAAAAATCGAAACCCTACCGACAACTTCATCATTCCTCCTTCACGGTTGGAGTTCTCCTTCGGCTAACCTACACTAAAAAGGACGAAAACACAACATGTCGGAACCCACTACTTACAATTCTTTGATCTGTTTCCTCAGCTTTTCTATCTCTACATGACTTATGCGATAAGAGGTGTACAAACTTTCGTACATACTCTGACACTGTAATATCACCTTGGACTAGGTGTACAAACTTCATTTTCTTCAAATTTCAAAGATGCTCCAGGAGGTACTCTACATTGAAGGCTACTAGAAATTGTTCCTAAGTTACTAGAATGGGTAGGGTGGTCTACTTCAATTGCCACCATCGACCTGTCTCACCCACAAGTATATAGGTGGCAAGTACAACATTTTATTTGGGAACCACTCCAAGAGTTACGAAAGTCTTCTCTGTCTCTACTAACTACTATTCGGCTTCTTCGAATGAGAATACCCCTGCAAAGGTAGATGAATTTAGTCTCTTATACCTCTCAATATAGTCTGGGTCTATCATGGGTAAAATTGGATCTCATTGAAGAGGGATTGGATTATGCTAAGAAGGGATCGAGTGGCCCTGTGGGGGCACCTAGTTGTATTATGGTGATGCCGGATGATATAATGGAGGAGCAGGATTGTATCGGGGTAGCATCGGATCTTCTTATTATAGGGGTGGCTCAAACTGTGGCAATGATGGAGGGTCAGGCACTTCCCTCCTTTCTTCTCTGGCCTGCTGGGCGAAGATAAGTCTCTCCAACATCTCGAATAGTCGATCGACATTCTCTCAAAATGATCAATCCCGGGCTGCTCAGTTTAGTGGGGGTCTTCCTCTAATTATCTCCTTGTACCTACATTTCAGAAGAAATGATTTAGTATCGGGTTTGTATTTTAGTGTTTTAAATCTTTGTGTAAGGAATTGTTCCGAGGAACACGACTCTGATACCAAATTATAAAAGCTCAAGACTAAAGGAAATGGAAATATTGAATTATAATAACTATAAGCAAAAACAATTTAGAATCTAGGGTTTATATTTCTTACACAGTAATTTGGATGCCCAATAAGGCTACTGAAATGTCTATTTTACAACAATTCATAGTAATAAAATAAATTATTAAAGCAAACGAAATAAAAATCCTATGGGGTTAACCTCCGTTGGGCAACTTTGATGAGGTCCAGGAGGTAACCTTTATTTACAACTCCAAGTTATCGATTAACCGGCTATTCTCATACCCCGTCTGGTAATGGGCGCTAAATATGTCACCACCTCAATATCCCATCTGGTATGAGGGTGAATTATACCTCTCAACCCCTTCTAGTATGAGATTTCTCAGCCCCGCACGATTAAGGTAATGTCCATGGTAGGATTTTTCTATGTACTGGGTCCGTCCACCCTTTCCCAAGCTACATAGTAAGCCTTTCATATATAGATTCATATCATCAAACCATCACCAATCACATACTAACATCTCATTTCATTTTTATAGATCAATAAAACGACATTTAAGCAGACAATACAAATTTATACCTTAACAATTAAGAAACGTAATTAGGGCATTTATTTCAAATCAGTCAACAGATAAAAATAAACTATTAAGCAATCAATAAATGAGAAAGCAATTAAACCAATAAATCAAAGTGCATATGGTAAGTAAACCGAATAGTATAGACATAAATGAGCAATGCAAATAAAATAAGCAATTACATACTGATCAATTTCGACTCTACTAATGACATGTAATTAATTTTAAAATTTTTCTAATTTTCACAAAGCACAATATTATTCATTATTAACCTTCAATTTACCATAACAAAAGAGTGAGGGATTCTTATCCCGAATCAGTGACTGAAACACCGTACTTTTCACTGCGCCTCCTGGTGGTCCTTGAGTTTCCTGAATTTTTTCTGCAAATATTAAAAATACTCGTCACATATCTAAAAATACATCAAAAGGCCAAAATAAGCATTTTAAAAACTTTCCGACAAATTTAGGGTTCCGATATGGTAGTGTCGCCGTGTTTCGGTGCTCGCTCTGCCGCCTACGACGACAATTCCTCTCAATCTGCCCGTTTTCGGTCGATTTTGCATGGAAACCTGCAAAAAAACCAACTTAGGAGGTGTCTATTAGCCGTAAAAGGCAAAAACTGAAACCCTACTGGCCGGGGGGGTCTCCGAATGCAGTAGTTCCGTCGTTCCTCCTTTACGGTCAAGGTTCTCCTTCGGCTTACTTGTACCAGAGAAAGACAAGGAACACAACAGTCAAAAAATCATGTGAAACGGGAAGCGGGAAAAGGGTCATCGGAGGGGGTTTTGGATTTCTACCGTGGTGGCTCAGTCGAGCTTCGCTCGTATTTTCTAACTCACCCATCGGCCTTTCAACTACGATATAGGCATAGGAAGATTTCGGCTTAAATTTCGAGCGGAGGGGAGGAAAATCTTACCTTTTCAGCATCGACGGTGGCCGATCTCCTTCTCCGACATCTGGTTCACTTCTCCGCCGCCCTTCTTCTTCTTCTCTGGTCACTGCTCTGTCGACTAGGGTTTTGGTTCCCTACGAAGAGGAGTTTAAATACTCCTCTCTATTCGATCCAGGTTGTCCATTCGAGTCGACGTGGAGCGAGAGAAACCGTCCGATTATTGCCTGTTTAGGCCAATCACGTGGACGAATTAGAACCGACCATCATGATCAATCTCATTCATCCGATCGCGTTTGAAGAGGAAACATATTCAAATCATTCGTGCGCGCGAAATACGATCTAGACCATTAGACTGCCCAGGCACGCGAATTGTTAGCGTGAACTCAGTGTTAACGTGTCCGCCACGTGAAATACTCTGAGTCGCTGTTGTCGTTGATGTGGCCGTACCACGTAGTCGTATTTTTTCTTTTTGTAAATTTATTCCCTATTTTTAATTTTTTTTTCAAAAACATCCTCATTTATTCACGATTTCATCTTTTTAAAAAAAATTATTTTTAAACTCATACCTAATCTATTTTTTCTCAATAATTTTACAAAAATAAAATAAAATAAATATTAATTTATTTTAATACACTTATTTTATTAACGTAGAACTTATCTCATACCTAATTTTTAAACTCAAGTGTTACATCACATGAAAGAAATAAGAAATTATACTTTGTTGCACTTTTGTTTTTCAAATATTTCAATGTATATTTTTTCAAAATGTTAAGAAAAGTATCTTTTTTTAACTAAAAATATTTTTTTTTTTTACATTAAATAAAAATACTCTTTAAATATGAAAATTTTCTTTAAATAAATTATATTAAAATATATTTTATTCCATTTTTTTTTTTATCGAAGTTGATAAATTTACACTTCCATTTAATTACAAGTTATCTTTGATATCATAACATAATTATGTGTTCGTATCTTACTTTTTTTTTTTTCAATATACATGAGAAAAATAAGGAATTATTTTTTGTTTCTCAAATATTTAAAATATATATATATATTTATTCAAAATATTAAGAAAATATGTCTTTTTTTATTCCTAAAAACAGCTAACTTCATTAGGAAATATGGCATCCAAATGGTGTGCGTTAAAGCATTTTACAGGACTCTGTAAGAGATTTCACCATTGATGGTCTCAACAGCAAACAGGTTCATGCGCATGAGCAGTAGCAGATAAGCTCTTCCATTAGCCCCTACAACAAACAAACCACACCACCACCAAGTCAATTTACCCCCCCAGCTAACTTCTAATTCAGACGGTAAAACAGTAAATGCTAGTATTTTAGAAGTACCTACTAACTTTGAGGATTACGCTTGGCATTAAATATAAGTATATATACATATATGTACACACAGATTATATAGTATATTACAACCTAACATCTATGTTGAGTTTTTGGGTCATGAAGTTTCAGTTATCTATGAAGTGAAACAAATTGAAACAGAACCTGGTGAAGAACACTTACAACTTTGTTGTCGAGATACTGATACTGAAAAACAAGAAGAAATTAGCTTGACAAGCATACCCATTAAGGAGGCAATCTCATCCTTGTTGAAGTAGATGATCTCCTCTGTTTTCTCTCTCTTGCGCAGGCTTGAGTTAATTTTCTCTACAGCACCAAGCAGATCCTGGAAGTCAACAGAGCACCAAGTTGAATGTACAAGCTTTATATACACACAGAGAATTGGCTGTAAATTAATGAGGGAAAATCTCCTAGAGAGAGAGAGATTATTCGTATTCAAAGTAAATGTTACTTACAAATGCAAGTTAAGCAATGTACAATATATATCCAGCATAACCCCAAGATACAATGATCACCATGTGCAACATAGAGAATAATTCACAGAAAGGAAAATACTAGGGCCAGAAAATATCAGAACAATTCCCTGGTTTGCCAGCAAAATCAAATGAGATAAACTACAGCTATTGTTTAAGGACATAATTGAATATCAAGGTGACAGCCATTTTGAGCATACCCATCCAAAGTGCATTACTAAATCGACTCTAAATTAATAAAAAGAGATTTTACAAGTAATCTGCATGTCAAGGGAAAAACTCTATGGATTATTAGGGTCTGAAATAAGAATAATTGTTTAGTATTGTTATTTGTGATTGTTCTGTCTGTATCCCCTCACAGATTCCTTTAATACTTGAGAAAACATAAGCAACCAAAAGACATCTCAGAAACTCTTTTTAGTTGTAAGCCATGAGCTTATAAGCCATATTTACAAAACAAATACTGCAATAACCTATTTTCTATAGAACTAACTCATAAACTGCTCTGAATATAAACTGTCAAAATAAACACCCTCAACAATTTTCATCAACCAGTCATAATTGTCCAAAACCCTCTTAAAATTACACTTCAACTGAGTGGAGGCATATTAACTAACCCGCAAAGTTATAAACATCAGAATAGACACATTAAACTTGAAGTTTCGTAATGGTTTGATAAGACACGTTATCTTTCCTTTTATCCATGTAAGTACTAAATATTCCATATGAGTCTCCATCTCTGTCTTAGCCTTTAAATGGTAAGATAACAGGCCAAAATAGTGAACTCAAGAGAAATTCATACCTCCCATGATGCTAGGCTTTTCATGTAAGAAGGAAGACCCTCATAATCATCCTTAGACAACTTTATCATTGGTTTGGGAGCTTCCAGTGTCTTTTGATCAGCTTTTACTTTTCACAGTGAATAAAATTAGATTATAATCAGATTCTAATCACACTTGAAAAATGGATAGATAGGCAGTACTAGCTAGTAAAATATAACAACTTCTTACCTCCAGGAATTCCTGAGGCCTTGGAAGAGGATTGTTGTGAATCAAAATCAAATGATTTGTCCCTGGAGTATCTGAAAAATCATAGATCGTTAGGAAGTGTGAAGATAAGTATGAAAAGATATGTCAATATTAATCATTCTAAAACTTTAAACAACTCACTTCACTGAATCTTGCCACGAAATTCCATAATCATCAATATTATCAGCTAGAGAGGAAGCAAGATAAAGAGATCAGTAGAATGGTCTGAGTAACATCTACGTATAGAATCATCTACAGATTTCAAAATGAAGAAATCTAGCAACCTGTCAGCCAAAAGTTCTGATATCCAAAGTGATCAGTAGAAGAAAGATTGAAAAAGTAACAAAATAATTTGTACTAAAAATTCTTAAGGCACTCAGTTAGTCCATCTAGTGGTTTGTTTTCAGATTTCACTCACCTTTAGATGCTAAATTAGCAAGACAAACATCCGAAAGCCCAAGATTCCTCAGACTCAGTGAATCGTCATCAAGTCTAGAGAACATCAAGAAGAAAACAGAAGAATCATATGGTAGTAGCCAATAAAGAAAACTGAAATCAAAAAATGCAGAAGGGTCTGGCTCCGATTCGCTTTAACGAGTCTTTCTTAGCTAAGAACTTGATGAGGAATGTAAATAAACCGGATAGACCTTAGATGTTAAACTCTCTAACGACGTATACGAAGCTAGTTAAAACATATTAAAGGATACAGAGGGTTTTCTTCCAAATCCTTTATGATAGAACGTGAGGCAGACGCAGCTCCACGATATAAGGATGGAGGATGGAGATCGTCCTCCGGGTACTTGATGTCCAAGCCAACAGGCGTTGATAAACCAGATACCTTATCTTCCTCTTCATCAATCTCAACTTCTAAGCTCAAAAATTAAGAGAAACAAAGAGAAAGAGAGAAGTAAATTCAAGCCATTACAATCAATAAAGTCACTCCACATAGGTATATCATATGACAAAATGTACGAATGAGAATTACCGGGAATATAACCGAAGCTCTTGAGACGATCCTCGAGGGAAACGAGGTCGGCTTGGTTCTTCTTGTAAACTTCATTGCAGTGACCTAACAGTTCCTCGAAAGAGACGGTGCCAAACGACATTGAGTCGAGCATGTTAAGGTCGGAGCTGGCGCTGGAAACGCGGCGGTTCAAGCACTGAATAAAAGTAGATGATGCAGAGTCTAACCAAATCACCAACCCAGAAGAAAAAAAAAAAGTCAAATGGGTATTACTACTGCGTTTGAATTTTTGAAAAGATGCATTCAATTGGAAACACAGAGAGAGGCATGATTGGGTGGCGGGTGGAAGAGAATGACTGACCGAGAGGGATGGGGCGGCGCTCCACCGACTGCTTCAGGGCGTTGCAGCTGCCTTCGAGGTGGTTGCAGAACATGCCAAAGCTCTTGCAAAACGTCCGCATAGATTCCTCCATGTCTGAATAGTTTCCGAGATTAGCGAGATCAACTCGATTCAGTTTATTGAAACTGAAAGCAAAGTCATTCACCATTTCGCTTATTTGAAAAACGAAGCTCGAGACAAAGCGCCAGAATGGAGCTTCTCAAATTACATCATCATTTAGAAATTAGAGAACTTCCCCCATCTAGCGCCTGTAGCTCAGTGGATAGAGCGTCTGTTTCCTAAGCAGAAAGTCGTAGGTTCGACCCCTACCTGGCGCGTTTTTTCCTTCGTAATTGACACAAATTTTCTTTTTGCCTTTTTCTTTTGAACAGTTTTCCATAAAACGTGTTCTCAACATCTTCTGTCCTTTTCTTTCTCTCTTTTTCTAAAATTTCCATATATTGCTTAGGAGATCTCTTGTATCAATTTTACAGTAAAGGCTTTTGGAAATTAAATGGCATCACCCCTTTTCTTTTCTCTCGAAATTTGAACATGAAGTTTAGCAGCAAATTACATCATGAACATGACACAAGGAGAGCAACAGAAAGACAAAAGAAAAATCAAAGAAAAAGGAAAAGGAAAGAGCTTGAAATATTATATATACAAAGTCAAGGCTGTACTTCTCTTTCCCTCTCGGACAGAAAGCATATATACATATTCCCTTGTACTGAACTAATTACATGGAGATTTCACAGTCAATTCATCATTATTCAGGTGAGTTCCCCTTTTATAGCTGCAGCACATCTCTGAATAGCTCTAGCCACCCTCCAGATCTCATGTTGAATTGCTGCCTCTCCATCTTTTTTATTCATTCGCAAGGATTTCGAAATAGCATCCGCTATTCCAGGGAAGAATTCCAATTTGCTCGTTTGTTCACCAGCAGGACCATAAACCTGCAACAAGCGAAGATTGCCATAAAACGAGCTTTCCCACATTGATTAATAATGATGGCACTTTGAGTAGAACAAAAACAAAATCGAACTCTTTTCATGTGCTAAATGATTTAAGACAAGTGGCATGAAGTACTTACAAGATGCTTGAACCACTGTCTTCCCTGGAGACCATCAGAATCCAAGAAGCCTCTTTCTGCAAACATCAACCTGTCATTCAGCATTCGGATCTTCAAAGCTGCAAAATTGTCTTTTCGTGCTTGCTCTCTCAATCCCTGCAGCCCAACAAATTGAGCACGATACACCAATGGTCGTAAAAGAGGATGAGACTTCAATAGGCAACACATGGATACTTCCATATTAATTCACAAAATCATGTATATGTTTGAAGATTTCTACCTTTGCTTCGTTGTCAGCTTTTTTAGCCGCAAATAACAGTTCTTGGATAGCTGCAGCTAAGGGATCTAGAGAGACATTCCCATCCAGCAAGCTGCACAAGGCATCCTTATGGCTCTGCCCAAGATTGGGAAACCGAGTTCTGTTATCCATTTTGTAGACTATGAAATGCATAAACATAACTCTAAGTATGAGACATATTTTCCATCCAAAAGATGTAATGCAAGAACAACACACCATCTTTCCAGAATTTACCGTTCAATTACTAAATACAAACATGACAATCTTAGGCTTTAGACCTATCACACGACTTAATAATCCAAAATGTCTCCAACTAAGATAATCAAGCACATAAAAATATACGATCATGCTCATATTTTCTTTGTACATAATTTTGCAAAAGCTAAATATTCTTATCTTCCTTTTTAGACCTTAGAATATGTAGTTCATCTAAACTGAAGAGAATGGTGACTTTGATTTATATTATGAAGTCAAATGGATTTATTTTTTAATTTTATTTTTGTACTCATCCATATCAAGGCCCGATCCTATATATATTGTAGCTAAACATTGTTTTCCTACTTGGAAGGGGGCTGGGGAACCTCTCAGGTGTTAAGTGAAGATATATTCACACCTGTAGCTGATCCGCATAAGAGATGTAATTGAAAGGAAGAATTGAATCATCAGCTAGATGAAGGGCTAGAAGACCCCAAATTCCAGCAACTGAGAATTAAAAAAATGGAAATGTTAACTCGAAGATGTTATGACAAAAACTGGTGATTAATAAGAATGTCGGAAGGAAAGGAAACTAACCAGCAACATGACGCTGAAACGATGGATCTGCGTAGTTTATCATCCACTCAAAGGAATCAAATGCAGTGTGATAGACAGGAAAATCTGAATGATAGAAGATCCATTAAAATACAAATATATACTTGCAGCACAGTTATTCCCAGGTACCACCAGAAACAATGTTCTCAGTTTTTCTGGCCACGTCAAGTTTGCCTTCAGTCATTTCTGGGAAAACATTATCCTAGTTCAGCTTTCTTGTGCACTTAAGGAACAAATGCATGTTGGTTCCATGGTGCCACTACCACCAGAGCTTCACTAGACTAGCAGTGTTTATTAACTCGCAAATTCTTGGTTGCAGACCATAGCTTTTTTATTATGGGTCATCTCCCCTAGTCTTGTGAGGATTTAATGGCCTTTATTGACTTGCTGACAGAATTGTAGAGCTTTTGTATTTTTGCACCCACTTGTTGCTTTTAACACCAACTTTATATTTCCAAAAAAAAATTATTAACTCCCAAACAATAAACATGATACCAAAAACCCACAAAAGTAGATTTAGCACCACTTCTCAAGGTGACAAGTAGAGAAGAAGGATAATTTCCAAGCTTTGGAGTAGATCCTATTTGGTAAAAGAGGAAAACTGCTCAACTCTAATTAAAGCCAAGATAGATTGCCAGGCCTTGGGAGAAATTAAGACCAAGTTCAGTTTTTGGTTAGAGAGATTTACCTTCTCCATAGTAGATATCAATGGATGGAACCCCAGCATGGTGTACAAATGGAGCAAAATCAGAATCCAGTCCACTAAGTCTCTGAATCTGCAACCCAAGAAAGCAAGTCAAATTCAGCATTCAGGAAACATTTTTGCAATTCTAACAAATCCCCAGAAAGGGGACAAAAACTTCCAAATATATACACCATGGGTTGGTTCTGGGAATAATTTTTAAGAGAATTTAGTGTTGTTGCCATTTTTGCTTGCAGAAAAACAAAAAGTGGGATAAGATGCAAATAAACCATCAAAGACCTGGTTTATTTTCAATATATATATATATTATCATGCAGCTAATAAGATTCACCAATCCTCTCATGGGGCCATGTTGGTTAAGTGCAAACTTAAACTCAAGCTCCATGATTCAAGGATTGGTGGAAGAACAAAATGCTAAAAAGAATCTATAGCCCCACATTGATGCCTCCATTTGTAGCTTTCCAGGCTTCATATATTGTTGAACCCTCTGAGTCAGGATCCTGAACCTGAAATAAATTCGAAGAACAGTTGCTTAAAACACAAATATTCCCTACAAGCACTAAGATAAGTTCATATCTAGAGTGTGCAATCAAATGATTTTGATTGATTCTTAATTTCATTCATATCCTCCAGTACCATCTTTGCAACATCAACAAGGAGAGTATCTAGCTGCGGAGTTGCTCCTGCAAAGAATCCAGGGCCTTGAACTGCACAATCTACATTGAGATAGGCCACAGCTTTTGCACCCAGATTCACAAGGTTCTGTTCAACCCATTCAGTGGAGCCTATCTGGAAGCAGAACCACAATTGCATGGGCATGTTAGAGAACCTAATTGCGAAAGAACTGCAGTAAAGAACGCTTGTTTAAGTTGATGACTTTCCAAAATAATCTTCAACATATTTTGGACACACTTCTTGCTCTGTTTAGTTCAAAACTATCCAATTATTGTCCGATTTCCAAATCTTAATTGTTTGATATGTAAAACTCGGTCATACTTATTAACATATTTGAAGCGTAATTGAACTAACTTCACTCATATCTTGAATTCCAGAATGATGATTTCCCGTTCCTACTTATCAAGGAAAAATAACAAAACCAACTACCTTAGACTGCAAATAAAATTTACTTGGACTTCCAATGTTATTTTCATTTAAAATACTTTTTAGTTGTTTTGTAGTTTCATTTCTATTTTATATAATTGAATATTTGAACGAAACTCAGCCTAGTACTCACAAACAAAGGTAGAATATTACCTACCATCCCAAATTCTTCAGCATCCCAACTGCAGAGGATAATTGTTCTTCGAGGGTTCCACCCCATCCGCATCAAAAAGCCATATCGCCTGGCAATATCAAGTAAGGCAGCGGTCCCACTATTGGGGTCAACAGCTCCATACGTCCATGCATCTCTATGATTGCCAAGAAGCACATATCTGTCAGGCTCTTCCGTCCCCTTAATGACAGCAAAAACATTATGGATAGTGACCACTTTCTTGTCGCCCTATTGAAACAGAAAATAAGTAGAATCAATCAAGAAATGATAAGGAAATTCCGAAACAGAATCCAAAATGCCAGGCTTCAAAATAATTCTTCATGCTGATAGAAAAATTTTGACAATATCTGATAGTTTCGCTACAGGTGTTGCATTGGTGTCATGCACATGTCCATGACCTCGAAGGACTCCTGTTATATTCCAAATAAGACAATTTTATGCAGCCTAAGAGCCTACTTATGCAGATATTCCATAAAGAGAATGCATCTGATCCTGGTGTAGGTGAACGTCCAAAATAATTGGGTCCACGAGAGGAAAGAAAGCCTACTTATGCAGATATTCAATGAAGAGAATGACTCCTGGGATAGGTGAATGTCCAAAATAATAGGTTCCATGAAAGGAAAATAAGTGACCCACAGAGTAATCAAACAAAGAGATTAATCTTATTGCTTTTCTCTCATTTTCCGAGGCCAGGAGAGGCACAAACTAGTGCAAATGCCAAATTCCAATTCAAATGAATAGCACAAAATCATCTGAAAGTACCCTAAGAAACTGATCAAAAGCCACCGTTCGTTCAAGTAAAAGATTAAGTAGCTAATCCTAAGGGATGACCATTTTTGCCAATTCCTTCAATCTCTTTCCCAGATGCCAACAAGAATCATAATATATTTGTCATTTCTGTTTTACCTCTATATCTAGATATGTGTCTACATACATGTATAAATACATGAGACAAACTAACAAAAAAGTTTCCCAACTCGTCACAATTTGTACAAGGTACAAAAAATCTACCATTCAAACCATTCAAGTTTGAACTTTACCCAGCTCTTCCCAAAAAGAACAGTTTAAACTTATCCAAACTATATTGTACCAACCCTAAAAACGCATAAAAAGATAAGTCAAATGAAAAGTAAATCATACCACCTTTAAAGCCGCAACTAGTTTTAACAGTAAGCCAAACAAAAGTCAAAGACGGAATTCCTTTCCAGGAAATAACGCTTTATTTTTTTTTTTTTTTTTATAATTTGACTGAAAATTTGCGTTAGAGAACAAAAAGGCCATGGATATAGATATTAACACTCGTTACAGCCACCAACCTGGTATGTTAAGTTCACCATAGTAGGTCCTGGACCGACCCGCCACACCTCCCGACCCGAATCTATCCATTCCTGCGGCGCCATTTGACCTCCTAATGACCCCAAAATGATCTCAGCGTTCTTCAAAGACAAGGGCATAGATGGAATTTTAGGAAACCGCCTTGAAACTTTGCTGTCATCGAAACCGAGAGCTTCCCCTCCTTCAACCCCGGGCCAGCCCGGGCTAAGCGGGTCCCCGATCCCTCTCATCACGGTCCCCCTCTCCACGCCACCCACTGTTTTGTCCCCTTCGGCGTACAATAGCACCCCAAGCGCACCTTTAACCTCCGCTGTTTCGACAACCCCACCTCTTCTCAACAAGCCGCTTTTTCTCGCTAAAACAACGCACCCACTAACGTTCACTCCCATCATGCGTAACGTACGGTAGTCCTCTTCCCGCCCATAATTCACGAAAACCACCTTAGCCTGCGCCGACCCAGATGGGGAATAGGCGTGGTAGGGTTGTACCAATCCAGAAGAACCAAAATCATAAACACCCAGATCGTTAAGACCCAAGCTCACGTCCGTACCATTGCTAAAGTGTACTGTAACCGATGCGTACTCGGGGTAGGACAGCAAGGCCTTGTACTGCACTGTGTGTGCTTTAAGGCCTGAGTTCTGGAACTGCGTTTGCACGTAATGGACGGTGTCCAAGGAGGGTTTTGTTCCAGCGAGGTGAGGGTGGAGAGTGAGGGCGCGGAGGTAGGTGGCTATGGTGGCGTTGGAGGCGGAGGAGAGGAATAAGCGGCGAAAGTGGAGTGCCGCCTGGGAGTTCCGAGGTGAGTGTGGGTAGTGTAGAGTGTAGAAGCCGAAAATGCAGAGGATGATGAGGAATAGGAAAGTGCATAAAGGTGGCGGCGGCTTCGAAGTGAGCACTGCGTTGGCCGCCATAGCCGCGGTGGTGGTGGAGGGGATAGGTTTAGCAATCAGTGGCGGTGACATTTCTGAGTGGTATAGTGAATCAATGAGTAAAAACTAGTCTGGCTCTGCTGCTGCAAGTCAGGTGCTAATGAAGATGGTGCTGGTGAATTGAAAAGTTTTTTTTTTTTTTTTTTTTTTGGGTTCAGTTATATTTTGATTTTTAATTTTAAATTTTAAATTTTCAGAAGGGAAATCAAGGTTGATGGGAATGTATCAGGTGTGCTGCGATGTTTAGTTGCATGAAAGTACTCTGCGAGTATTATTATATGATTTTCCAGGGAGAGAAAGTAAGCGGGACCCACGTATAAAAGTAAATAACATTTATTTATTTATTTTTTTCCGAAAAGAAAAGTGTATGCGTGTGGTGGGGAATGTCGTTTTGAGTTCATGCTGGGGGAAGTGGTGGGGATTGTCGTTTTGAATAATATTTATAAATATTATAATCTTTTAAACTAAAAGGATAAATATAAAAGCAAAATGTACCAATACGAGTAGATTTTAAATTTTATTTTGTAAGATTATAATAAATGTTATATTTATAGCTTTTTCAAGTAAATTGGAAATTATATATTACTGAAATTATTTTTATTAATATAATTTTAATTTAAACATTTTTTAATTTATTTTTTTTATATTTAAAATTGTTCATGTGATAATTACGATCGTTATATAAAAAATAATATAATTATTTTATAAGTAATTTTATTATTATTTTTTAAATATAGTACAATAAGAATTAATTTTTTATCATAATTCTACTTAAAATAATTTAATTTATTATAACTGTACAAAAACGTTATCATTTTGATACTACTGAATTAAGTAATAGATTTTACTGAATCAAACATTATAAATTAATCAATAATAATGCATAAAATACTTACAGAACAATAAGTCATTTTTTTACATTCTCAATAAGTTATGAATCCGTAACTTTTAGATAAAACATAAATATCTTAAGCGATAAACCGTTATAACTGTGGTAATAATAAATAATTTTTTTAACAATTAAAGTCGGTCACTCTTAACAGTTCAATTCTCTCAACAACCGGAATACTTTACGTTTCATTAATACTATTACAACACAAGTTTTTAAAAAAAAAATCAACAAAACAAAAATAATATTATGATTTATTATTATGGTGTAATCCAAGGACACCGAATAGCAATTTCATGCTTATGGAAACAACAAAATACAACCCTCGAATGGACTAGACTAAAATTTACCCCGTAGTCGTAAAGAGTGAAGCAATTCTCTTTTATTTACTAATAACAAAGTTAAAGGAGTTTAAGACTAATACAAATTTAATGCAATACTTACCTTAGAAATTTGAAAAAATAATTTTAAAAAATATAAATTTTTTAGAGTCTCTCTGTCATCTAAATTATTCTGTAAAATAGTCTAATTGCACATAAATTTGGTTTATTAGTCATCAAGCCCAATTCCGAGAATGTATTTAGTTTTCTCGTTAATTAAATTACGTATATTTGAGATGACATTCTTTTCTTCTATATTTTTGGATCTTCATTATTGATCTAAATTTATATTTGAGTAACTATATCACAATTCTACCTACTTACACATACGAAAAAATGTTATAGTACACAACAAATTAAACAATCCCCTCTCACTTTAATTTCTCATTCATAATCCACACATGATCCTCATGCAGAGTAACTCAGTTCCATCGATGGAGCATCATTTGTTAGCGACTAGAGATATATGTGTGTGTGTGTGTGTGTGTGTGTGCGCGGGTATATATCATTACCGCACAAAATAGTTCAGCAAAGATGTTTCCTTAAGGATAAGAGGCATAGTTTTCACATATATTTTCACTGTACGTGATTGGGATAACTGGAGATATGAAAAGGACAGACCCATGGCAGGCAAAACTGATAAGATGAGTGTACAAATGTCATTAATCAAATCAACCTAGACCCCCCCCCCCCCCCCCTCCTCCTTCCACTTTAATTACCTCTCTGTTTCATATATATATATATATATATATATGTGTGTGTGTGTGTGTGTGTGTGTGCGTGTGTATATACATGCACACATTTATATTCGAAAGAAACCCAGAAAAATGCCCAATTTGTGGCTGGAAAATTTAAAGAAGAAAGTCCTAATGATGATATTTGCTTGGGACAAAGACATGAAGCTTTCTTTGCCATGATTTTTTTAAGTCGGATCATGGGTTTAGCTAATTGGCTGTTGTCTAAAAATATATATATATATATTTTATTTGGGTTTGATCCTAATTCAGTCATACAATATTAATATCGTCCATGCAATTTGTGGGTAATGTTAATTCTTTAAAAAAAAAAAAAGGAACAAAGAATGAGAATCAATGTCCTTTGGTGTTCATAAAGGTGATGAAACGCGGGCAATAATAAAAAGAGCAAAAGGACTAATTAAGCAGTCATTTTCTGGTTGTAAGTGGGGGAAATGGGGAATGGATGCTCATGGTAGGGCTAAAGTGGAGAGAGCACTAGAGTTTTGATTGTATCGATTTATGTCCCTCACCTGAAAAAGAAGATACCATGTACCAGTATACCACCACCTATATATAATTCCAATCAAATATGCTTTTTGGAAAGCTATGTCCAGCTCTGCTAACTCACGAGTAAACTAGAATTTCCACTCTCCAATCATTATAGTATATGCATTTATACGACATATTATATACACACAAACAAGTTTTTACTACTTGATATACAATCTCAGTAATTAAGAAAGAATCGGCTAGGAACAACCCTCCCCACCTATCAATCTTATCATTAAGACGAACTTAAAATGTCATGGTTTCAAAATCTCTGTGTTCTCAAAATTCAATACTTCAAAGAAACACTTCTCGATGGATTAGTGTACTCTTTGACAGAATATTATGCTAAAACTAGGTAACCCTCTCCAAGACAATTATGATAATCACAATGTCTAGATCAAAAACTATGTTACCAATATCAACATCATCTTTCTATGTTGTCGACAATACAATATTCTCGAAATCAACTCATAATATGTCATAAGATTCTATAATAATACTAAAAATATTATATTTTTTCTAAATATATGTCTAAAAAAAATATTTTTCATTCATTTAACGTAAAGTAATTCACGTAAGAACAAATTTTGAAGGATCAATATTTCTCTTAAATTCAATAAAAATCTAACAAGGAACCAATTCCTCTTTATATACTCGTCTGCCCACTTCATATTTTTAATTTTTCTAAGATAAATATATATTCAATAGCATAAAATTTCAATAGAAGTATACGGCCCCGATTCTCACTTTTGGTGGAATTCGTATGGTAGGACAAACACAGGCCGAAGAGAAGTTAGCACGTGATAAGAAAGTGTGAAGTGGGGGTTTGACGAAGACAAGTAATGGGCAACAAAAGCTAAAGTGGTGCCCGGCAAAATACCTTATGAAAGGGAAGATGAGTGCGCCTATTATGCCTGGCCCTAATAGACACTACTTTTCTCAGCCCAACAACCTTTTCCTGATGATCGATTCTTCTTCGTCTTGAGACGAAAGCAAAAGGGTTGCCCCAGATCATGGGCTTTGCATAGATGCCAACAATTACATACTTGTTTCTGAGATGTTTTTTTTTTTTTTTCTCAAAAAAGTAATTATCTGAATAGAGCACAAATTAACTAAAACTCTGTGTGTACATGAGACTAACCAAGACTCTGTTATGTACATGCGGTTATAGATGTAAAATAGGTTGGATCAACTTGTATGTATTACATAAAATAATTTCTCTATCTAGAAAAATACCCAGATCCAAGTTCTAGACTGATTTAGATGATAAAGAACTGATTCTAAACTTATTTCTTTTTAGGAAGAACCCAAAATAGTTTTATAAATATGTATTAAATTGTCTTTTACTTTTAAAATTAACTTAAAAAGCCATACTCCTTTAAACATTGAACAACCATCTACTCCTCCAAAAAAGAAGAAAAGAAAAGAAAAGAACACATCCTTCCAACAATTCTAAAGAATCAACTTTTGTTATAGACTACTGGATTTTCAAAACGAAGTCAACTCCGATTGACTTGAAGATGTTTATATATATAGACCCCTTTCTGGTTTTTGTTTCTATAAAAAATGAAAATAAAGAAAGAAAAAGAAAGTACGTGATTAAAGTACAACACAAAAAGGAAGAGTGTGTAACAAGAAGCAAATATGGCAGAAGCTAATGCTTCAAGCAAAATTGACAGAGGATAGCTGACTGAAACTCCTTACCTCTCCAAATGCAGATAATGGGATTCTTGGGTATAGATAGCCAAGGAAGTTGAGCATGTTTCGTGCATTTTATATGTGGAAACCAACCAAGCATTGGAGGTTTCTTCAAACTCCAACCATAGTGTTATAAGTACCATAAGCAGCAAAGAGCAATCCACAGGATAAAATGAAAACATCCAACACTCTCTGCCAGATATTCAGTGATCGACCCATTAGCTTGAGGTGAAACGAAGCTGGCAAGACAAATGATATCAATGCACACACAGTGCTCCCTACGAGAGAAGCAAACATGCCAAATCCTGGGACAAACGAGGCCAAGCCTGCCAACATCATTACAATAACTGCTCGACTGAAAATTATTCCAAACTTTCCAAATTTTGTCATCATATCATCATGACCATCTTCGTTGTAGTAAAGCTTTTGAAACCACATGCTATTCTTCAACTTGCCTTCCACAATCTCATGAATAGGATGTGCCATGACTGGGAAGGTAAAGATTAATCCCAAGCACAAGCCAATCTGTTTGAGCAAACATAAACTCAGCATGGTTTTGTTATGTTTCCAGGAAATTGAAGCAATGGAAAGTAAGAGAAAGTTGTCAATTGAATGCAGAGGTGCCAAACATGTACATGAAATGAAGCTAAAACAGATTGCATTATAGTGGTACTAACCATTTACATCAAGTCTACTGATTTTTTTAACCTTAGTAGTAGCATAAGTACATAATTAAGTCAATCAGAGTCCAGACTTGCTATTGCTTGTTAGTTATCATAATTGAACAGTGAATCATAAGCATATGCCATTAAACTTACACCCTACCAGAAAGACAACTTGGAATGATTAAGAATCCTTGAGGGTTTATACACAAAAACTACACACACACACATAAGCTCTTCTGTCTATAACAAAGAAAACTTCCACATAATGATATTGTATCAAAACCAACTGTGCTATAAAAAATGTAAATAATGAAAATGAATGTATTCTCCAATTTTATATTAATTAAATATGCTTCTTAACGAGATTCTGCCAAGCAGCCACCATACTTTTATGTTCCAAGTATAGTAATAGAATAAGAAATAAGGACAAAGTAGACAGATAGCAAAACATTTCTTAATAATATCTTATTGCAATTGCATGAAAAGGAATCCATGACTTCTAGATCAAGAAAAAGATGCAAATCTGATGACAAACTGGTCCCAGTTTATATGTCCTGCTCCACATTCAGGGAAAAATGAGAATCTTAGATAATGTGAACATGTTCTTAAATTTTCATTTTGTGCATCTCAATATCTAAAAGACTAAAAGAAATCTGAGAAAAGACGGCACATTTTAAGGGACAAGTGCAAAATCTACAGCTGCATTTGGAACCAAAAAAATAAATTTTTTGCAGTTTATTTAGAAATATTCACATAATTTAACTGAGAAAATATAAAAATTCGATTTAAAATAATAAAAAGTGAGCTAATAAGGAATTTTAAGTGGATCTGGAATAATAAATTCCAGATAAATATATCAAAATTAATAAAATTCAGATACATTCTTCTAAGTTTGTCTTGATCATCTTCTAAAAGAATTTCCACCTGTCTTGTTGAAACTAATTTGAGTATTTCCAAATGGTTTTTTTAAAAATAATGATTTTTTAAAAACATAATCTAATAAGTTTCAACCAAATATGAGTGATGGAAAGGACACAATCCAAAAGCAAATGTCAATGCACTTGCAAATTAACTAAGAATAGAGAAACAAACAAGCAACCAAGCAAAGTGAACCACACAGATTGTAAAACAAGACAACAGAAGAAACATAAACAATCAAGTGGTCATTTACCTGGACTGCGATTGCGGACCAATTCTTGGGAAGATTAAGTGTGATGATATCTTTTGTTTGATCACCATAAGCCATGTATCCGGAAAAACCAAACAGAACATATACAAAGGTGATCCCTGCAAACGCCTTAGCAAGCAATTTAGGGAAACCCCCTTTTTCCCTCATGGAATTCTCTAGTGACAGAGTCATTCCAAAGCCCTCAAAGCAAAAAACGGCCATCCCTCCAGCAAATGGCAATCCTCCAATGCTAGAAGTGAAAGCCTTCCTATCACTAAAGGAAAATTCACCTCCTAAGGCTTGCTCTATATCATCTTTCAATACAAAACACATGGCCAACACATTGCATATATCCGCAAAGATACTAAAAGGAGCTAGCGACGATAAAGACTTGATCCATGACAATGCAATCTGAATTGGGACCAATAGCAAAATGTAAGTGACAAAACTGAAGCCATGACCTGAGTATATAGATGACAAATTTTGGCCAATGAAAACTAAGTATGCTACTGCTCCTCCACATTGTGACAAGAAAATAAGGGCTTCCGTTAGGTAGCGACCTGTTAGTCCTAAACACTTGTAACCCAAGTCTCCATATGTTTTTGTTTCTTGAGATTCTTCTTCTGATTCTATCTTCTCCTTGCACTCAATCTGAACTCCATGAAAAAAGCAAACAAACTCTTCCATATCAATTAAAAAAAATTAACAAAAGTAATAGACATCCAGTAATTAGAAAAAGAATAAGAAATCCCACAGGAAAAGTGAGGCCTCTTTAGCGTGAGAACTTTTCTGAATGAAAACATATATATTCTTTATCATTTTCCTAAATTAAGAAAATGAGAGTGAAAACACCGCATATATCTAAAGTACATACATAACTTTCTTTTATCATTTATTCTAAACTCAGTAAACTACTTCGTGGACAACGGTATTTAGAACCCCCTGACCTAAACAAGAGCTTTCTCTAGAAACGAACAAAAGTCTAAACCTCATATTGCTTTCGTCTAACTAGTAGAAGAAAACTGCAAAAAGGCGAAACATGCATACTAAGAATCAAAGTTCAAAGTTGCATTGCCTTTCTTCCCCAAGTAACCGAAAAGAAAAAAAAAACACGAAGCGAGAGAGAGAGAACTAACAAGGAGAAGCATGCAATAAAACGTGGCAACGCCGGCAATAGCAACGCCGAGAGCTCCAGCGAGCCAGCCGGCGATACGGAAGGCGAACGGGAGGCCTAAAATTCCAGTTCCAACAATCGAGACTATGATATTGCCGAGCGTTTGAAGCGTCGTTGCAGTCCTTGTTCCTGCTGCAGCAGTACTTGACGGCTGTCGTTTGACGAGTGGAATCAGATTAGTTTCTACGTCTTTTCTTTCCATGGCTGCTTTACTCGGCCCTTAATTTGCTCTCTTTGTCTTCAACCCGAACTCTCACCGTTTGGGCAACTTTAAAATTTCCTCCATATTTTTCTTAAATATTTATTATTTTATTTTTCAAGTAGATTCTACGTCATCTAATATTTTGTTAGTTTAAAAGAAGCTCAGATCTGCTGGATGTCTACTTATTGTGCCACCTGGCGCACTCCTACTCGTCAAGGATTTATAGCCTTTTAATATAACAATAATAATAATAATAATAATAATAATTTTTTTTTTATTACATCAGCCCATCGTTTAAAAAAATTATAATACGAAAATAATCGCTGCAAGTTATATTTTTATCCTTTTTAATTTACTTATGCTAAAAATGTATTTATTTTTTAATGTGTCACGTGAATTTAAGTTAATTACCTCCGAATACGTTATTATCTATCAATTTCACTTAAACTGGTTTAATTAAAAATTTGTTTAGGTTAAAAGAAAATAAAATATTTAAAACTTAAACTGTGCGTCCAATGCTTATCAACAAACACTGTCCTTTCTGCTTTGTCTGAGTACCACTGGTGCCTCGTTGCGGTTTGCAATTGAAGGTACCCGTCTAGGGAGACGCCAATTTGTAGAATATATATGTGTTGTAGCCGAAGAAAGCAACCGTTAAGGAAGATGGAGACAGAGATAGAGGGAAGGCAACAAAGAGAACCTAGTGTAGGAGGTGGGAAATACAAGGGGCAGTCAGTTTACAGCAGGTCTTGGTGTCACCCAGCTTAGGTCTATAGTCGTCAGGATCTCCTATTTCTCTGTGTTGTGAAGGTGTGAAACATGGAGGAAGGAAATGGAGATGGAGAAGTTGCAGAGAGAAGATCTATGGATTCAGTCTGATTTTTTTAAACTTTGACCAGTTTAAATATTACGTGATTAACCAAATCGCATAAAAACGTATAATTTTAATTATAGCTATAATCGAATCATATGTAATAAAACTGTAATTTCTCGGAAATATAAAATTATGGCAAACTAATAAATTATGCAGCCTGGCTATTTTTCACTTCAGTATAATCCCCATTACTGGTAAATCACCATGGCATTTCACCTCTAGGCAAAATGACATAAAACAACTTAATCTACACGACGGGGTTTCCAGTATTCTATCGCATTCTTCAATTTTCCCATTCAGTTTCCCAAACTCGGATTTTGAAGAATATTTACGAAGCCTCAAAACAATACGGCTGGCAAACACAATCGATGGCGTGTATCAGTTTCCTCCGAGGCCCAACTGCAAAGGCACCCATTTCTCTGAGCTTGTTCATGGTCAAATTCAACAACTGAAATTTAGTGATGCTCTTCCTCTGAAAAATACTCTCAAAGTGTCCTAGACCAAGTGATGCTAGCCACTGGCTCAACCCACCAGCTCTCTGAAGCTTCTTCTCGAGATGTGATGCTCTCAGCCTCTGGTGTGGTAACATGTTCCCACCCACAAGGCTTGGGCCATCCAACTTTGGCCGCTTTATGGTTCTTGAGGTATTGGATACTCCGAGAATCCTCTGTGACTTTGAAGTACCAAAACAGTCTTGATTTTCTGATGCCATCTTAAAATCCAGACTTGGTGGGTTTGGCATTGCTGGGATGCGCTCCACAGGAGACTTTTTAGCAATTTGAAAGCCTTTTGTCGGTGCAGGAAGAGTACAATTCTCTCGTTCGTTGACTGAAGGCATCCTGAGGCATGTCTCGACAGGAAAAAGTGGTAAAGAGTCAGGCTTCTCCGTGGGCACAGCTTGCAACTGACTTGATGCAGGCTTTGGCATAATGGAATTTTTAGCTGTAGGTACTGGAGGCACCAGAATGGTGACTCTCTGCTTCTTAACTATAACCCAGTCCCCTTCTCCACGCAGACCTCGGATAGTCTTGGACTTGAAGGAGTCTACATGAGAACTTCGAGTCTTCTTCTTCTTTGCAGACCTTCCTGCAAGTTGCTGCTGCTGCTTTGGTTTTACCATTAGATGTAAGATATGCTTGACCTAAAAGGCAGTAGGTCAGCATTTTAAGTGAGAATTTAATCTGATCATGAGCAAAGAGATAGATAATCCCAAGTTTGTCAAAAGTAACGAGCACGTTTCTGACGACTACGAGCAAGATAAAGACCAAAACAACAGTTTTATGGAACACAAAACGGGTTAACTGCATCTAACAATTGAGATCATACTGTTTGCAAGAGAAAACTTAGCATTATCAACCAGGACCCTAGAAACAAAGTTAACTCCATTACGCGGAGGACTATAGAGAACTTAAGTAACTCTACGGAAATGAGCAGCTTGAAGACAATATTAACTGAATTATTTTCTGTGGACAATGGCTCGATTACTCGAGCATGCATACACATCTAATGATTCAAACATTTATACAGAAACTTCTTAAAAATGTAGCCATCCAGTTAGAATACTGACTTTAAATCTGAATCACGTAAAGAAAGATAACAGAAGTATTTAAATCGAGTACACCAAATGGCAGCATAAACTTCAGAACACATGAAACAACCTGCCACGTATATAAAACACGTCAAATTATTGGAATTGCAAAGTACTGATCTCGCTGCAAGATTTCTTTTATCAAATATCTTAACTAGGAAAATTGGAACGTCCTGGTATGTTCATAAACTTATCGATCAGCCACACGGGCTTGGCATAAACTCCATAAAGCAATCAACCCTGTTCAGTTTGGATCAAAATATAGTTGATTCAAGTAGTTGGCTTTAACAGATCACAACTCAAAGACAGCATTAAACCCATTCTCAATAACACACGAAGGGGCTAAAAAAACCTCCCCAAACGAGCAACTGACAGAAATCAACCCATTTTTGTGGAATTATTTCAAGAATTTCGAAGTTAGTTTAACTACAATACAATGAAAAATTCTTATCAAACAATGTAAATTGACTTCCAAAAGAATTCTTAATGAAACTAAAACAATACTTTCCAAAATTTAACAAAAAATTTCCCATGAAATTCATTTGTTCCAAACATGTTATTTTCAAGCAAATCCCAAAGATTACCACATAAGATATGAGGCAGAAAATAACTAGAATTCGAAAAATTCAAATCATGAAGAATCACAGAGAAATTTGGTCCTAATACACCTCTTAACATACCAAAACACCCACTGACAATCAGCATCCACTGCAAACTACATTTTTCCTCACTGTTGACAACTCCCATGAACTAGGTATTCCACAAGATGAAAAGAGTGTTTTGTTGTTTGGCGGCCGAGAAAATTAAAGTGAAAAATCGTGATTTGTGAACTTCCTCTCTGATTCCTCGAACAAAATTAGCGAAGGGAAAAACCATACAGGATCCAAACAAGTTACCTTAGACAAGCTCAGGAGGGCAAAGCGTGAACTATTGTCGTCTTTGCAGAGAAATCACAGCGTTAGGGAAAATGAAAATGACTTGGTTGATTTGAGCATAAACCGATTATCAGAACGAGAAGGCCGCAAGACCCGATAGAAATAAAAATTATTTTCCCTACTACTTTAATACTCATTTGATTATAAACTAATATTTAATCATTAAATTATTTGTCATACTTAATTTTTAAATCTATACAATTATCTTATTTTGTATTTTCTATATAATTATAAAATTTTGGACAAACAATATTAATCTTTTATATATGTTTTTCAATAACTTATAATTTATGTAAATTGTGATAGATATTAGAGAAAAATATCAACCATAATAATTTTTTTAAATTTTTTTTTCGACAATACATCAAAAAATTCAAATTACTTTATACACTATTTTTGAATTTAAATAAAATGTATATTTTAAAAATTTGTTTGACTAAATTTTTATTAATATAACATATTTAATAATATTAGATACATATTAATATAACGTAAAACGTATTTATATAAATAATTAATTTTAAAAATATTATTAATGTGATAATTATGTGATTTATTACGTTATTATTAGATTATGTAACATGTTATTTTAAGTATCATTAAATTATATAATGGTATTTAAACAAAAATTAAAAGGGAGAAACATATTCTAGCTATTTTGATGATGATAATTTTTTTATAAATTTATAATTATTTAAAAATAAAAATAAAATAATAATAATAATAATAATAATTACTAATACAATAATAGAATAATAGTCTTATAGTTATCACGTTAATAATTTTTTAAAAATATGATGTATGTATTGATATTTTATTTATTATGTAAATATTTATTTAATAATATTAAATACGTATTAATAATATGAATCTAAATAAAGTTTAAAAATTTTAATTATTTTTTAACTAAACAAGAGTGCAAACACCAATTTGAATTAAAAAAAAATTTAATGTATTATCTCTTTTAAATTTGATTTACAATTGATTTTATTTTAAAAAAATTTTTGTGTCACCTAGATAAAATAAGTAGTTGGATGGACCCGATAGCAGGGAATCCCAGCTTAATGCCGCGTGCACACGTGCAAATCGTGCGACATAAAGTGCGTCACTCGACCTTTCTAATTGCTCTCACGATGATCCCGAGGGATTCGCGGGGTTACGTTTTTATAGTGCTGTTTGAATTGAGAAACCAGCCCCTACACCGTTACTCTCTCTCTCTCTCTCTGGGGCTTGTGGTTTTCATCTCGCGGAATTACAGATAATCAATTCAACAAGTTTCAAATTTAGACTTCTCTGCCTTGCTCTTTTCGCTGTTATTCCTTCTGGTTATTGATAGTATAAAGAGTTTTCCTCTTGTTCGGATTTTTTTTTTTGGGTGACACGAGAAGCTGCCATTGTCGAGTAAGTGTAAGCTAGAATATCGAAGGAGCTTCTTTAATTAGCTGGCAAGTTCGTGTAATACAGTCGGGAAAAGAAAGAAAAAGAGATTAAATGAGGTTTTTGGGTTTTGCGTCAAGTTTTATTGGCCTTCTTATTATGGAAACTCTCTGTCTTCTTTCAAAATTAATTTACGCGTTTATATGATTTCACTCTTTGGTTGAGTGTTTTTCTCTTGTTTAATCTATCTCTACTTATAGAAAATAATATTTTGCATATTTAATTTATGGGTTCTCTGAGATTTCGCTGTTTTTCTTCTTGGTTAAGGTAGTTTTGCTTGTTGCATTTGGTTTTGAAGTTTCTTCTTTTCTTTTTTTCCTCACTTCCCTTGTCTGTTTAAACTGAAATTAGGGTTTTAGCTTGAGAGAAAAAGGAGAGAGGATGAAATTTGGAGAGGCATTCAAGGAGTACCTACATAGAGAGCATGAGCAAGAGTGTTTCTTGGACAAGTGCTCTCATGTTGAGTACAAAAGGCTTAAGAAAGTATTGAAGAGCTGTAGGAGATGCAAATCATTGCATGACCGTGGCCAATCCGGAGAAGGAAGAGGAGACAAGGAGGATCACCATTCAGTATCCGCAATATGTCAATGCCAATCTTGCCCATGTAAGGTTTTCTCTTATAGAGTTATCATATATATACATTTTTGCTTCCTCTGTTTTTAATGATTATTATAGTGTTTATGTAAATACGTATTGAAGAACTCATGATGATGTCAATGAGGTAAAGGCAATGGAAGTATGAAGTATGATTCCAAGCTGATAATTGGAATTAACAGGTTGGTGCCGTGAATGGTATTTCATCTGGGAACTGGTTCAGGGGAACCGCTTGATCCAAGTGGACTGAATCTTTCCCCTTTTTACATTCTACTAGATGTAAAAAGGGACAGACAAGCGATCCCTTTAATTGTTTCTTTTTCCAGTGCTACTGGGATGGGGATGGGAGTAGGATCCTGGAATGGAGCTTCTGATTGTACTTAAAAGTCTCGTGTTATCCTTATCTCTTATTAATTCCAGATACATGCTTAATTCAGAAAATTGGTTATACTACATCTCTATAAAAATTTAGCAGAAACACATGAAACAAATATACAAACACACACCTTAAGCTAAGCACACATGTTAATTTCTTAGAGACTTCAAATTATCACAAGCAAAACAAATGTACAAACACACACCTTGAGCTAAGCACACACGTTAATTTCTTAGAAGCTTCAAATTATCACAAGCACACACTTCTCCTTTATTATATTGCTGCCACTTGCTGCCATATCTTGGTGTTTGCTTTCTTATATTTAGAATGAGAAGAGGCTGCCCATATTTATACACAACTTTGCTAACTCAATGAGTGGGTTGAAGAGAAACTGCTAACAAGAAGAGATCTAGAAAGAGAGAGAAACAAATAATCTAGACGATGGACGAGAAAACAGAGAGAATCCATGCTCTTTTCACTCGTCCTCAATGGCTGGTCTCCTATTAGTTGCTTGTTTATCACACCAAGTTGGTTTAAGAACTATTCAAATTTTATGCTACTAAGGCTCTTAGTAAGAGTGTTTGCTGCCTCTTCTTGGGTCCTAATATGTTTTATCTTGATTCCTAGTACTACTTTCCCCTTCACAAGATGATGGTGTACTTTCTACATGTTTATATTCTCGCATAAAGTATTTTATTTTCTGCCAGCCGTATAGTTGATTGGTCATCACAATTTAGCTGTACTGAGTAATTAATTGGCTGATTAAGATCTACACAAGTTGTATCAACTAAGTAGATTCTTGAGCTGCAGTAACTGTTGCTCTTTATTCTGCATCTGTACTTGGCAGCAAAACTATTGGATGTCTTTGGCTGCATCAAGCGGTACCTCATGATCCAAGCTTGAATACATAACCTGTAGTTGAACGTGTTGTGTTACTTGGCTTTTGATCGCTCAGATGCCCTTAGCTTTTGATAGCTCACATGGCCCAGGCATGCCTGGATAAATCAAACCATCTCATTTCTCCTAGTCTTGTCTACATAAGCTTTTTGTGCTAATATTACATAGAAAGGCTCTAATCTTGTTCATTCCATGATTGGTTTACTATATACTTTCACGCTGTTGGGTTTGAATACTACACAGTTACCCGAGAATGTTAGTTGGATACTGATATTAAATTCTTTTTTATTCCCGCGTACATGAAAAACTTTTTCCAGCTGCATTTGTTGTTGGCTAAATCGGGCACTAATACCATTTTACCATGTGAGTGACTGGAAACTTTGTGGAGTTGGCATTGTAAGAATTCACTTTCCTTGAAAAATTCGACATGCTCGGTTGTTTTTCTTTGTCTCTTGAGAGCATCCAGAGCCTAATATCCAACCATCATTATAATTAATTAATTTATCACTAATAAGAAATGTCTGTGCTTCTTTGGACTCAACTACGGAGGAGACTGCAAGTGCAAGCTCTTTAAATTATCTTTCACTGACATCATTTGTCAATGATTCTTCAAGGGCATAGGATGCTTTTCGTCACATTCTTCTTTACTTCCAATCTTAGGGATTTGTGGATGCCACACTGTTCCCTACTTTTTTATACCTGCAGTATTGGGCGTAATACCTCTTTTACTACAATTACAACACTGATTATTCTCCTGATGGTACGCTTTACTTCTCAACCCTGCTTAGTATTAAGCTACTGCTTTTACCTTGTTGTCTTTTCTGCTATGCGTGTGGATTTACTAGAATTTCCTTGATTTCTCATTCTTGCAGCTGCTTGAATTCTTCCATCACCTTTCTTTTCACTGAAAATCTTCTTCACCTTTGACAAATATTTAGATATTTGCTTGTCTAAAGCCTCTTGGTTGGTTAATATATTTTCTAATTTATTTAAGCTTTTGCTCTTTTACCCATCCAAGAGTTGCCATAATGAGCCCATTATATTATGGGTGTGATCCATTGACTATAATACATGTCATTCAGGTCTCAAAAATTGGAGTTTGATAATTCAATTTCTCAATTTCTTGACATAAACATTTAACTTTATTAAAATATTTACTTATTGTCATATCTTGCTGTGAGACTGATAGCAACTTGTTCTCAAGCTGCTGCAGCTTCTGAGTCATTAGCCGAGCAAATATTTCAGCAACCTTGTTCCATGCTTTTCTCGAAGTCTCAGCATCCTTGGTGTTTTGTAATAACTCATCTTTTGTTGCTATTGATAGCACGTACATAGCTTTGTCAACCTTGATCTTCCATCTCTTAAGATTACTCTTCTTTGTCTAGGTTGTTGTTTAAAGGTCACCAACAAATCTCCATAGATCTTGCAACCAAGCAAGAAAAACTGCATACAAACACTGCATGTGCTATAATTGTTATTATGTAGTTATGCCTATCCGACTTGGTTATTTGCTTGAAATTTCACCAAGTAAGTCTGGTGTGGAACCAACTAGCGTCCGAGTTCCAGACTGCTTATTGACGCCATCTCGTACATGGTCTTGGGCCACTTATTTTAATACTGATTTCTGAGAACCTTGCTTTTGTACCCCTTGTAGAAATTTGGTGGCACTGCTTGAAAGAAATTGATAAAAGCACCACCATGACTATTTATTGAAAGCACATGGAACAAATATACAAACACACACGTTAAGCACAGTCTTAATTTCTTAGAGACTCCACACTATCACAAGCACACCCTTCTTTTTTATAGTTTTATTGCCTCTTGCTGGCTTATCTTGTTGCTTGCTTGTTTGAATTTAAAATGGGAAGGGGCTACACATATTTGTATATGACTTTGCTGACCCAGTGAGTCTATGAAGAGAAACAAGGAAAGATCTAGAAAGAGGGAGAAGAGAGGAATCTAGAGAAGGGAAGAAAAATCCAAATAGAGAGAGAGAGTTGGTGCTCTCTTTTCACTTAATATTTAAACCTTTGTCTTATTGTATGCTTTAGGTATTGAATACTTAATTTTGAGTCTTCATAGAAATTGGAATTTTCAGCAGAGATGTTTGATCTATCTATAATACATGTTTTACCCTCTTGGATGGTATTTCAAATTACTTGTTTCTGTTGTTATGGTTTTAAGAATTATGAGACTTATTTTTATTATTCTACTATTTTGATTATATTTTAAAATATTAGATATAGGTTTTCAAAAATTAGTTGTTTGCTGAGGACTCCAATTCCTGCGGTGATGGAAACTGAGAATAGTTACTTTCCACCTAGTGGATGGGGAACTCTACCTGTCTATCAGACAATGAGTGGGAAAAGCCTCATTTTGGTTAAAGAATTATCTTATATAACAAGTATATACTAATAAGTTATCTTATTTTCATTAATAACTTACAAAAATTTCACTGTATGAATTTTATTAGTTAACTCTTGTACCTGTCGAGCTATTACCTGATACCATATTGTCATGTATTCTTCTCATAGAATAATTTCTCCATTTTGCTTGGTTCTGTTTATCTTATTTTTGGATAAAAATTATTAAAAAATTGAAGGGAATGAAGGAAAATAACATATACGTAGATATTTTCAAAAGGAACAAAAGGAATAAAAGGAAACACTACCTGATAACTTAAAAAGAAAAGAAATGGGGGGATCATTGGTAAGCTTTCATTTGGTAAGAAAATGATATATTCAGTGAGTCATTTCAGTTACACCTGAGAAGGCAGACAGAGATAAAACATATAATCTATCACTAAAATTTTTTCAACTCTTTTATTTGTCTTTCTTTCTCTTTCAATTTGAGAGATTGGGAAAAATAGATATTTAAGGTAAAGTAAGGGATGTCCGCCATCCCTATCTTTCCTGTCTTTCTCTCTGTTTGTCTCTCTCTCAAAACTTTTATTCACAAGGGGATAGATGATCCTTTTTCCCATGCTTCTCTTTCTTTTTACCCATTCCCGTTAATAAGTACATAGTACTAGAGTAGTTATGGCTAGAGAAGGCAAATTTCATTTGCTGTTAGCCTCTTAGATAAGATTCTGAGGGGATCGTAGCACATAGGTCAGGATGGAAGTTCTTTTTTAATAAGTTCGATATTTTTCAGTTATGAGGATATATTGCTGCGGCAATTCTAAAGTAAATTCTACTATTCATTTTCAAATTCAGTTTAAAGGCCAGTCAAATCTTATTTCATTGACTTTATTAGTTAGGTTTTCAATACGGTAATTGACTGATCAAGAAAGATAATGTTGGTCGACTTTTTCAACAACAGTGGAATTAGAGGTTAAGTTATATTTCCACCCCTATGTATGAGTAAGCACAAAACTAACTTGTAAAATGATATGCTGCCAAATCTGTTGTTTCTCCCTAAGTTAACTTAGCCTTCTCCAACACCTTTTTTTAAGACAATAACATAATAGTTAAAAAAATAAGAATTCCGGGTTAAATAAATGTTTTACCTATTATTTTGGTTTACATTAAAGTAAGATTTTGATATCTTAAAGTTCATCTCTTTGTGTAACAGTAACATCCATTTTGTAGTATGTGATCAGATGTTCTTCACTGAGTTGATGAAGGAAGCTTCAGATATAGCTGGATGCTTCAGTACCAGAGTCAGACATCTTCTCCATCTTCATGTTGCTACTGGAATCCAAAGATATGTGTTGCGTCTACGTCAGTGCTTTGTAAACGATCAACAAGTGATGGTACAAGAAGGTCGGATGTTGATAGAGTATATAACGATGAATGCACTTGCTATTCGTAAAATCCTGAAGAAATACGATAAGGTTTGCATTTTATTTCTGCTGGTTTCATTGGTTACTCTCCATTAGGGGTGGGGCAGATATGGGGCGAGAGACAGGTTCCCCCCCTCCCTTACCACCACCCTCCCTCACCCCAACATTCACTCCACCCCATTCTCAGGGCAAGTAGAAACATCTTCCCACCCTGCCCATCTGCCCACCTTATCTAAATTAAGTCATAGTTTTCATTTAAATATATAAATTATCTACAAGAGTAATTTAAATATATTTGATGTAAGATGATAAAGTTAACAAAAACATCAAGAAATATTAAAAATATTGTAATTTTTATACATTCGAAATAGTAGAAAACAAGATAAATGATGTATGGGGCGGACAGGGTGTCTCCTTCATACCTATCCCACTATCAGGCTGGTAAAGAGTTTTTATCTATCTCTGTCCTACCGCCCACATTTTTGTCTCATTTGCTTACTCTATCTTGGGTAGAAGAGGGCAGGTAACATTTATTTGCCCATTGCCATCTCTACTTTCTATGCGGGATTCTTATTCTAAAAATTCTTTCAGGTTCATAGTTCTGTGAATGGGAGAAATTTCAAGTCTAAGATGCAGGCAGAACATATAGAGTTACTGCAGTCCCCGTGGCTAATAGAACTGGGGGCATTTTATTTAAATTTTGATGGACTTGATGTTGGAGAGTTCAGTGAGTCTTCTGGTAATTTTTCAGTTGATCTTAATGCTGCACGACCTGTGATGAAGCTGTTCCTTTCAAGCTCTTTTGAGCTAGAATATGATCTCACTTGTGCCATCTGCTTGGTAGGATTTGACACAATATTTTCCAATGATAAAGATGCTGTATCATTTTAGATGTGGGGTTTTACTTTGTCTTTTGTGCACGATCTTGCAGGAACTTGTTTTTAATCCATATGCTCTTAACTGCGGCCATCTCTTCTGCAAATCATGCGCGTGCTCAGCTGCATCTGTGATGATATTTCAAGGGCTTAAAGCTGCAAGGCCTGATTCAAAGTGTCCGATCTGTAGAGAGGTTTGTATTTTTTCAACTGGAAAAATTTTGGAAAAGTATTTGAGATGCAAATGCATGTTTGTATGTTTCTCCTATAGCATTTAAATTTGTTAGGGAATAACATGCTGTTTTTGCTAGGACGTTCCAGTTTGTTCCTACATTAATTGTTATCCAATTACTGAAGACAACAGTCAATCTCTTCTTGACCACAAAGTACCTTCAGCATGTTGAGATTCATAAACCTGTTATCTCAAAATTAGTTTTGCTAGTATGAAGGCTATGAAAGTCGTGAAGGATGGAAATCTATCTTATTGAAACAGATAAAAGCTGGGGATTGTTTCACTTATTGTTTATTTCTGGTGATACATTTGTTGACCATGCATGTCTGTAAATAATTGTTATGATTTTATTTCTAGCAGCAGCAGCAGCAAGCTTGTTGCCTTATGTAGCTGCCCGAGGATATATTAGGTCTGACCATAACCTTCTTTTCGAGTCTTAGAAGCAGTCATGCGCTTACTCATACTAGTTTGTCTTTCTTACCACTTTATGTGAGAAAGAAAATACGTTTTTCTTTTTAGCAGAGAATTAGTTAGTATCACTGCCAGAATTGACATGTATTACCTTTTTAGTTCTTCAATCTTAATATCTTATTCCTGGTGTCATTCTCGTATTGAGGATTTTTTTCCTGTTTGTTCATTAAGTTCATGTTAGTTCGAATGGTCAGAAATACAATATCAGATTGTGGAATGTTTCTATTCCTTACTGGATAATTTCATTCCAGTTAGCACTAAGTCTTGCTTCTATGAAGTGGACTTTGATACTTAAATCTTCATTTCACCTCTTTTTGAAGGCTTTCGTCTTTTGAAACCTTAATTGAACCGTGTTGTTCTTTTAATTTGGAACTTTAAGAGAGATAAAAACTTTTAGTTTTTAAATAACATCAGTTGGTATTGTTACCCTTATATGAGTTATGAGTCCTATTTCTAGTGTGTAAAAATAAATAAATATCATCATCTCTAGTTTTTAAATAACATATAATTTTAAGTTTCTTTCCTGTCATATGCAGGCTGGAGTATATCTTAACGCAGTGCACATGCTTGAGCTAGATTTACTGTTGAAAGGAAGGTGAAGAGTTCGGGGAAACTTAACATCCTCCCCCCTTCCCTCTCCCTCTTTTTCTGTCATGAAAATTCTCAGTTTTTGACACAAATTTTCCAGGTGCAAAGAATATTGGAAGGAGCGGATGATTGCGGAACGAACGCAGATCTTGAGGCAATCCAAAATGTTCTGGGATATGCAAACCAAATATGCCATTGGGTATTGATTATCCGATTCTTTTCATTACGGCAATCGAAATTAATTAGTTTGGAAGAAGGCCGGCGGCTTTTCTGATCGAATCTGCTGCTTGAAGATCTTCTTATAAATTAATAGAAAGATTGTTTAAATCCGCTGCTTGAACTTGCAGGAAGTTCAGGAATACTTGAATGCAAGAGTGACTGTTGGGAAATTCTTTTGTTGCATTATTATTGTTATGTAAGTAGGAGGTGGTAGAACAAAAATATTTGTCGTTGGGGGAATTTTGAATAGGAAGACTGTAACTTAAAATTTACATGGTTTCTTGATATAAATTTTAGATAGAAGGAGTTTTTGTCTGTTTTGAGATTTGTGGATATGAAATTGTAATACTACCTTGGTAGTTGAATATAATAAAATAAAGAAAATTAAAAATAAATGAAAAATTATTTTTCTTTTTTAAATAATTAAAAAATTAAAACCCTTTTTTTAAAAAAAAATTGTAATAATTTTACTTGCTGAGAGTTATAAAAGGAATGAAAGTTTAATTATGAAAAAAAATCAAGTTATTAAAAGCATATTAAATAATTATAATTTGTAATTTAAATATAAAAAAATTTCTAGATTATTTCAGCATTAAAAAATATTAAAAATTGTAAAATTTATTTGAAACAATATTTAATCTGATAAAAATAAAATTTAACTAAAAACCGGTATATATATATATATATATATATATATAAGCACAAGCAACTGCTTAAGCTGAACTTGGGCCTAGTCCGTATATCATGCGGCCCAAACGTGCTACAGAACTTCACAATCGTCTCCTTGAAGCGTACCAGGGCTGTGTTCATCGACCATTTCGTAGCTTCAGCCTCTGATCAGAGAGAGGGAGAGATGGGGGGAGGAGGACATGGAGGTAGCACGACCTACAAGGGATTCACCATGCATCATCCGAAGCGATGGCACGTTGTAACTGGCAAGGGCCTGTGCGCCGTCATGTGGTGACTTTTTCTCTTCCTCATCTTTCTTTGTCTTCGATCTGAAACGATTGCGCTTGTTTGGATTTGTTCCAATTTGCAGTATTAATATCTAGTTTTGTGATGCTTCGAGCTAATTGGATCTCATCGTTGTTGAATCATTGCATTCGCTATTCTCTGATCAGCATGATGTCCTAACTTAGGTTTTTGTGAGGTTAATTTGCGCATATAATGGAGGTTTTGCATTTTATATATAAGAAATAGCAGATGGTTTGCAGAATAATTGAGTGTGGTCTGATTGCACAAAGAATCTGGATTATGGTTATTGTATGATAGACTAAAGAAACGGGATTTATGAATACGTCGAGGCTGCAGTAAAACTTTATTGCTCGAGAACTTTTTCATCTTTTGAAATGTGTATATATACACACACAAACAACACAAAAGTTTCAACAATGGAGGGTATATTTGACTAGGTATTTATGTAATGGCCTTTTTAAGCTCCAGGAATTAGAGATAAAAGTGAATATAAAAACTTGTTAGGGGCTTACTTTACCTTTTAAGCTATTAAGTGTAGACACACGGCATTCAACAATGGAGGGATTATTGATTAGATGTTTTCTCTGATGGCCTTTAAGTTCAAGGGATTAGACATAAATCGTGATATAAGCTTTTTAGGGGCTTAGCTTGAAAATTAGGAGTCGTATTAGTTACAGAGCTAATAACCTCAACATCATATATTCTAATATAATTTTTTTATATGGAAGTTGTTCAAATGGTTGGGCAATACAAGCTTATAAGCTATAAAAGTTTACTTATGTTTTGATGAAGATGTAACTTATAAGCTGTCAGTTTAGTTTAAATGGCAAGAAGTACCATTAAAAGAGGAAAATGACAGATTGTATAGAGAAATTTTTTTAACGTTGTTAAGGGTCATTTTGGCCTTCTTTTTGGTCGGTATTTTTTTTCTTCATGAAAGAAGCTCTCTAAGGTAAAGAGTACATCAGCTTTCTAACTTTTTGTTTGTAGAGCTTATAAGTTTTCAAACTTATAACTTTTTCATTAATTATCGAACACATGACAAAATATAAAGTTTTGCAAGGAAGCCTATAAAGTCATCTTGACAAAAAAAGAAAAAACTAACCTGAGCTAAACATCCCAATAGATAGTGGTGGTATAAAGAATGTATCTACTGAGTGGGTAATGCTAACAGGCAATATCAAGCTGATAATGCTAAAAGTTTCTGACTTTGTTTCTGAACTAGATATGATGATGATACCGAACTCAAAAATGGCTTATTAGGCTTTTCTTTTTCCATTCCATTTTTAATTTCCCTGTATATAACCCAGTGGAGTTTGTCTGTCAACCTTGGTGTTTCAGGTTTTGGGTCTTCTACAGGGCAAAACAAGATGCTCCTGTAGTATTGGTAAGGCTTCATTCCATTTTAGTATTGTTTCTGACATAGAGGCATCCTTTGCTTGTAATATGCTGTTTAATTTTTTTTCCCTCCATTTTTTGTCTTTTAGGGTTGGCGACATCCTTGGGAGGGCCATGGTGACCATTCCCATGGCCATGGAGATGAACATTAGGTGAATCTCTGTCTTCCACTACTGGGGTACGAGTTCTACTGTAAATTAAATGCCGAATGCCCAAACCTCAACCATATAAACATTGTGGTAAATAAGAGAAATTGGGTTGAGCATTCTTGTGGATATCTTTAAGTTTTTCCTGTTTTAAGCTCAAAACCCTTTCTCAGATTTATGCCTTTTTGAACTCCCACTCTATGGAGAAAAAAAACTATATTTTTTGGGAGAGTGAGCGATACTTCCATCTCATTGCTGATTAATGCTTGAATTTTATTTTAACATTTGTATCTGCAATAGCGTTTGTTTAGCACATAATCCCATTTAGGTCTTATACAAGTTACTCATAATATTATACAGTATTATATTTGGCAGGTTAGAAGCTTGGTATTGGACAGAAATGTGTGCTGTAACCAGGAAAAAACTTTTAACTGCAATTTTTGTAACCTGAACAGTATTCATAATCATGTCCAATATATATATATTATAATCTTCATTTTGTACTGTATACTTGTTGGTATTGTGCTGTAATGCTAGGTATAATTTTGTAATTTGAAGTGAAATTTAACTTGTTCATGTTGGTCTGGTTGCAGGAGGATTGATTGTGGGATTTGTGAAGATAAGCATAAAAGGTTCTTTTCTGTGGTTACTCGTTGCTAATCTCTAATGTTCAACAATAAAGTTTATTTCGAAAACAAGAGATTGTAAATGGCACGATGTGATTATCTTTGAACTTTGTTTTTGCGTGTTTAGTTCTTAAGCATGTACCTGTTTTGCAGTGTGCATCGACAGATTCTTTTCTTTTCTTATGCGAAAACAGCTAAATCTTTTGGTTCGTGATAGTATTAGTAGGTTGATGAAGCCTCAACTTAATGTGTTGATTTTAGATCTCTTGTTCTAACAGGGACATGTGACTGTGAGGAGGTTATCATTAGATATGTTTAGATTATGTTTTTGAAGTAAACTTTGTTTTATGAAATTTATTTGTCTGATTGTAAATAGTAAAAATTTGTTTTAAAATAATAAAAATAATTTGACAGAGCAAAATAAAATTAAAAATTTGCTGTACGTTTGAAAATATTTGGAATGCTGATTTTATTCTTCTAAAAAAGAATTTGCATTATCAAAAGTAAAAAGTTACTTTTGACATATTTACAAGTAAAAGCTATTATGTGTAGTTTTTAAAAAATAATTTAATTTTTATTAAATATTAAATAATTTTTAATTAAAAATATTTTAAGTCAATAATTTAATAGCAATTTTAAAATTTACAGTATAAATATAATTCATAATACTTAATAATTTAAAAAAAGTATAAATAACTGTGTAATTAAGATTTTACTTAGATAAATTTCGGTGATGGTTAATTAATATATAGTAATATCAGTAATTGAATGACAATGATATAGGATCGTAATGGTAGTATTTTTTACGTTTGAATGATGGTATATTAATGTATGTTAATATCATATTTTTGTTTGGATGATAGAATGGGATGGTTGTATTTTTAGTTAAATTATTAATTTATCCCTATATATTATATATAATAGTAAATGTTATAAAAAAATAAGAAAAAAAAATTATTTATCAATATAATTATATTTATATTTATATTTAAATAAATAATTATTATTTATATTATTAAACTAATTTAATGAGTTTTAATTGTCATGACATATATGAAATTAATTAAATTAGATTGAAGTATAATGAAAAACAAATATATTTATCAAATACCACTAATTTAGTAGTTTAAAAATTTTCTTCAAAATTTATTAGTTAAATATGATTTGTTATAATTAGAAGTTAAAATAAATATAATTTTTTTACGCCCGTAAAATAATATATATTAAAATTCTATCATTTATCATAATCCAAAAGTTATGTAAAAAAATTACATTTGTTTCAAAGGTAGAATAGGACCTAATCTTCAAATTACTGCTCAGGAAAAAAAAAGAAATTTAATTATTACGTAATATTTCATCTTTTTATTAAAAAAATTGTTAATAAAACTTAAATTGAAAATAAAATTAAATAATTTTTTATATTAATAAAAATTAAAAATGTTACTTCAACTCAACATCTGTTATTATCCTTGGCACTTCCCATTCGGCTCATTCAACCCATTTTCTCTCCCTCCCTCTCTAGCTCCCGGTCTCTCTGGTTCATTTGCTCATCAGGAGACAACTTCCATGGCGTTCTCTAGCTGGTTCTTTCGTCTACGCTATTGTTCGAAAATCAGCTTCAACAATCTCCACGCTTCATTCTTCCGCAACTTCAAAGCACCAGCTGGAGTGCTCGAATCAGAGAACGCAAGACGATCATTTGGATGGTCCAGCTACTTGCTTCCCATAGCAATCGCTGTCTCTTCCGGATCGTTCGCCTTTCACTTCCAAAATCAGACTTCTCTATGTGATTCATCAAATACAGATTCTCGGTCGAGGCTCTGCCATGTCTTTTCATGTTTGTTATTCTGTTTGTGTTAGTTGAAGTTAAGCTTTGCTATTAGTTTATTATTGACAAGGTAATTGAAGAAAACTAAAAGAAATTAGCTTACACGTTCACTACATATTTTCCTTGTTAGTCAAATGCTTAAATTTTATTGATCAAAATTCGTAAGTGACAAAATGTCTTCCACAGAGAGAGAGAGAGAGCTGACAATACTTTGTAGCATTTTTTAAGGGAAAGCTTAGGTTGTTTGTTTATTAACTTATGTTAATAGAGATCAAAATCAGCTACACTAATAGAAATTTCACAAGCTGTTCAGGAGTTTGAATATTTGATACGTAACAACTGATAGAAAGCTGACAAGCTAGTAGGCAGCTTCTGCAATAATAGTTTTTGAAATCCAGACTAGAGCTTCTTTTTTTTCCAGAGAGGAGAATGTTCAAAAGCTTAGAGGTAGTGTTTTTAAAGATAGAATGTAGTTTTTGTTAGAATATAAGAATAACTTCCAATATGACTGGTGAGAAAATAGATGATATATTATCCTTAAATGTGAACACTTTTAAGTTTCACTTTTTCTAATTACGCATTTTCATTTTTTAAATTAAGTTATTGCATATAAAAATATTTTTAACAAGAGGTTAAGAACTTATTTTATTGAATAAGTTCATATAAGCAGGTAAAGAGTTTATAGGCTCTAATTATGCATTTTCATTCTTTTAAATTAAGTTTTTGCATACAAATATATTTTTAATTAGAGGTTAAGAACTTATTTTATTGAATAAGTTCATATAAGCAAGTAAAGAGTTTATAGGCTCTATAAACTACCAGTTTTGCTACTTAAGCTAAGCCAGACATACTTTGGATGATCTTTTTTCCTTTACATAGTAGTTTCTGTATGGATTATGATTCATTTGTTAATTTCTATAGGGGTCTACCTATTGGGGGCAAGGGTAGCACTGAGTTTGTGGTTAAAGGCTATCACAAGGAAGTTCCAAAAGAGCTTATTCATGAGTTAAAGGCTATCTGTCAAGTAATGTATCTTGAAATCTTTGAACGATTTGGATTCACATGGAATGCCATTATTTCCTCCTATTATGATCTATGTTCACTAGAGGGATCATTAACTCATTTTTCTTTTCCAAAGTCTATCGTTAGATAAAAAGCATGTCTCAGTCTGTTGATTACTCATGGTTTAATGTTACTAATTTGTATAGGAAAACATGACAATGGATTACGATGAAAGGTACTTCCATGGAAAACCACAAAACAGCTTTCACAAAGCAGTGAACATTCCCGATGTGGTTGTTTTCCCCAGGTTAGATTGTTCTTGACCTTTGTTATCACATTCATATTTTCGTCCTTTTGGCTGGATTTGAAGACTGTGGTTTATTCTTTTAGGTCCTAAGTTCGCCAAGTGTTTATGCTTTCTGTTTTTTTTCTCTATGTAACCTATTAAATGGTATGTTATTTTACTTATTTACTACATTTTCCTAGGCTTATGCTGAAAATAAGCTAAGTTGTATTATTGCATGCAGATCTGAAGAGGAAGTTTCCGAGATTGTTAAGTGTTGCAATAAACATAAGGTCTAGATCCTTCCTCTCCATATTTTTTAGATATTCACCAATGGGCACCTTTCTTTTCTTGCTCTAAGTTTCATTGTATGGATTTCACCCCCATGGAACCATCAAATAGAAGGTTTAGATCGATCGTGGTCAATATATGCATATCAAGTTTAGGACATATCAACTGAGAAAAAATAAGTTTGATGGTCTTGGTTGAGTTGGGTACTATAGTATACTGGAAAAAAAAAAGGCAAGAGAATTTCTTAACTAAAAGTTAGCACAAAATTAAGATATGTCAATGTTTGATGATGTGTAATATCTTATTGCTTCACTTAAACCCTCATAATCTTGAGCTCTTTTCGTTTTTTTTGAAATAATAGTGGTGATGTAGGAGAAAGAAAGATTGAATACAAACTTAGAGAATTTTTATTAAGAACCAAATTTAGAGATCTCGAGCTCAATAACTAAACAATATTTCATATTTGAATAATAATCATAGATAGTTCACTTAACAATTAAGTTATGGTACCTTATTTACAGGCATCAAAATAAAAGAATTAGGAAATAGGATATCCAGGAAATAAGAAAATAGATCTTCTTGCGGTGATTCTGAGGATGGGAGGAAGTACCATTTGGTAGCATGGGACAAGATCAAAAAGCTAATGTCACAAGGAGGTTTGGGATTCAGATTGTTTGCAGAGATGAATCTGGCTTTACTGGGTAAGTAGCTATGGAAGTTCATGAAAGAAAATGGTACTCTTTAGTGGAGGGTGATAGAGACGAAGTTCAGTACTGTAGATAGAGGATGATACTTCAGAGTTTTAGCAAGACCTCTTGGGAAGGGGATGTGGAAAAAAAATATGCATGAGTAGGAGTGAGTTCCATGGTTGCATCAGATGGAGGATAGATAGGGGCGATAGAATCAGTTTTTGGTAGGATGCTTGGCTTAAAGGGGGAGCGGTCAGAGATATGTTTTGCTCAGATTTTTACTATCACGCGGCATAAGGATATACCAGTGCGTGAATCATTCAGAGATATTAGGGGAGAAGAGAGTAACATGTGAATATGTTGAAGAATCTCAATGATCAGGAGGTTAATGAGTATGAGACTCTTCCTAATACACTCTCATTCACCTCAATGAATGGGTGCAATGACTAACCAATTGGGAGCTTCAATGCCACTAGGTCAGTCAAGTCTTTATATAATTATTTGGTTAAGAATGGCACTGCAAAATCCAAGTTTCTTTTTCGGAAAATCTGGAAGGTTAATGCTCCATCCAAAGTTACTTTCTTTACGTGGGAGGTTGGTATCATGACTATTGACAAATTGATGAGAATGAGAAATATTATGATAAATGGTTGTTTTCTATACAAAAGAGAAGCGGAGTCTTGTAATCATGTCCTGTTTTGATGCCTGTTCGCGTATAAGTTATGAACTATGGCTTATGGATTACTGGGATTAGTTGGGGGACTGCTGGTTCAATAAGGGATGAGATTTGGGCTTGAAAGAGTATTAGTAGTGGGAAGAAACATGTGAATCATATTCCCCTTGCTATATTTTGGATAGTGTGAAAAGAGAGAAGCAGAAGAACTTTTGAGGAGGTGGATGATAATTTTGATAGAGTTAAGATAGAGTTATAGATAGAGTTGAAGATAGATGGTTCCGGATCATGAGTTTTTTTGTTTTCGGTCATCCTCTCTTAAGGATGTTAGAGACCTTATTGATATGCCAATGAACATGTAAATATTTTTGTAC
The DNA here is from genome assembly GCF_054855325.1 of Carica papaya. Lineage (NCBI taxonomy): Eukaryota > Viridiplantae > Streptophyta > Magnoliopsida > Brassicales > Caricaceae > Carica > Carica papaya. Next base: position 33,974,537 of record NC_142316.1, on the reverse strand, counting down.
ATGGGTTGATACCTCTTTGATGCTTGTGATTTATGAATTACACCATACTTTTTATTTCCAAAAGAAAAAAGAAAATAGATCTTCATATTTTGCTTTATAGTAGAACTTTCCAGAATTTAGAAAAAAAATTAAATCTTCATACTATTTTTAGTTAACATTCCAAATCGTTTACGTTTCCTTATTTGTTCTGTCTTCTATCTCCTATTATTAAAATATGCCTGTTTTAAGATCTTCCTATTCTTCATCAAGTGATCTTCCTGAGAAAGTCCTAATTTTGGTTTTTTGTTTTTCAATGCTTACTAGGTTCCTATTGTACCATATGGTGGAGCTACATCAATTGAGGGCCACACCTTATCTCCTAATGGAGGTGTTTGCCTTGACATGTCATTGATGAAAGTGCGTATTGATCTTTTTGGTTGGCGTGAGTTTTTTTCACTGATTCGACTGATGCTTTTAAATTATTAAAAAACTTGAGTTTTTGGACTTATACAATAATTAATTATAAAGCAATCTGTGTCTTGACTTACACCCCAGAGAAGGAAAAATAAGTAGAAAAAATGTTCTTGGTGTCTTCATTGGCTCTGCCAATGTTGCTAAAATCATGCAAGTTCAGTATCATGCAAATTCTACCATCTTCTTGCTAAGATAACCAGTGTGAAAAAAGAAAATGGAAAAAATGATGTGAAAAATAAACATATCGAAAATGAGCGATGTTCTTCATTGCTGATTAGATTTGAGTGGTGTCATGCTTGATGCTGCCAACTATTTAAATTCTGAAGCCTTATGTTTTTTTTCTAAATGTCAATCTCTTTATCCTAAATTCATTAATTATCTATTATTGACTTCTCTCCTCATTTCATCTTTTGGTTCGTGAAGGCCAACTACTATAATTATCTCTTATTTTCTGCTTTCTGAGTTCCTCAAATGCCTCTCTCCCTCTCTCTCTCTCTATCTATTTATCTATCTATCTATCTCTCTCTCTGTTTTATATGCTGGATGAAGTGTTTATATTGTAGAGTGTCAAAGCATTACATATTGAGGATATGGATGTGGTTGTTGAGCCTGGTGTTGGATGGATGGAGCTTAATGAATACTTGGAGCCATACGGTCTATTCTTTCCCCTTGATCCAGGTTAGGTTATGAGAGGTTCTTTTTTTAAAAAAAAAAATTAGATGTAACAAATGAATCATTTTTCTGGATGAGATTGTTCTCTCTCTTTCTCACTCTCTCACATGAAGTAAACTGATTACGTTCATTCGCAAGGCACCAAAGGGACACCACTGCTATCACAATGATTTACAATATTGGCAAATTGATCAAATCTCTATAGCATACCCTAACTATTTTGCTCTTCCCTTTGGTCAAGGGGTGACCTTCGGTCAAAACCCAAAAGGTTTTTAAATCAAAGATCCTTAATCCTAACAAAGAGGACTTGTTGTGATCCTTCACAAGCTCTGCAAGAGGTCAGAATATCTCTTTATGGCTTGGAAGATGTAATATGATATCTGGCAATTCAATCTACTTGCTTCATTTTGGCAAAAGTATCTTAGTTTACTAGTTACTACTTTGTTGTGCTAGATTTCACTTGTGGTCATAATCACTCCACGTTTTTCCCTTTCCTGGAGAATGTTCAACAATTGAGGAACTGTCTTTTCCTTTTCATTTAACAAAAAGAACATGTTAATATGCAGGACCTGGTGCAACCATTGGCGGCATGTGTGCTACACGTTGCTCTGGGTCTTTAGCTGTAAGGTAGATGTCTCTGCTTCATTAGTTGCAAGATCATGTCCATCATTCAAAATGCTATTACATGTTGGAGGAAAAATAATAGCAAAGTGGCAGGACTTTTTTCAAAGTAATTAGTTGATGGAATACATTTTTCCTCTTTTTCCCTCTTGGTTTAACATTGTTCCTCCTGTGATAATTTTCTTAATTTTTTTAACCTTAGTTGTTCTTTTATCTTCCCTTTTTCTTTTAATCTTTTCAAGCTGCAATTTCCATAATTATGTAATTTCTTTCTTTTAGAAAAACAAGAAGATGTCACCTTTATGGAGTGTTTGGTTTCCTCTAGTGATCTAATGTAAAAAGTCTGCGTGAAAATTGATTACCTTGTTTGTTTCCACTATAAAATCATGTAATCAAGCTTGTAACACGATAAAGATTAAAACTAAAACTGTAATCATGACTATAGCCTCCCAACTTTGTAATTGTTTACATCATATTGCATTTCATTACAAAATTATTAAATCCAATCAATTCTGTTGTTGGTTTCAAATAGGTAGTAGGTCAGGAAACATTTTGTGTTATGATATGGCTTTTTGTCACGCCAAATTTTGGCAAAATAACCTTTTGAAAAGGAGACGGAACTTGCATTAAGATTTGAACATCTCTTTATTTCGGTATATATCAAGAGATATATTTCAAGAGATGATATATATGATATGGTGCCGGATTGACATCTGATACTGCATATTTTCTTCTGCTTTTCTGTAGGGTGCTTTTTATCTTCATTCTCTAAGCAATTTCCTGGTTCAAATTTATGCAACTTGTTCAACATTGATGCTTTTGTTGTGCGCAAAAACTTGTCACCTATTTAGTGGACAAATAAAATTACGATATGAGAATTGAGTTTGAATTTTCAGTGGTGCTAACTTATCATGCTTATTTATTTATATAAAACCTGATTGGCATAAAAATGTATTTCCATGGTAAGAATTCCGTGAGGTTGCACTTTCATGGAAGAAACACATAACTTCGTCGTCATGGGGAAAGGTATAAGCATATTATTTCCATATGAATTGTTGAGAGAGCCATCATAGTTGGATTCATCTTCTTAAACCATCCTATGTTTCTACTTTTTCTTTCTGTTTGAAGTTATGGTTGATGCTTTTCTCTAGAGTGGTTGCCCAAATTCACTAACAGTTGGTAGTAATTGACTTTACTCGTCAGAGCTGTCTTTATATGATACTTGCATGTTCAGATCTTATTGGCTTGAATAATTTTTCTTCTACCTTTGTAGGTATGGAACCATGCGCGATAATGTCATCAGTCTCAAGGTTTGATTATTCCCTCAATGATGCATGCTTTAATTGTTAGTTATAATGATGTGATTTGTATATTGTGTTCTTTATAGGTAGTTCTTCCCAATGGAGATATTGTGAAGACAGCTTCACGTGCTAGAAAGAGTGCTGCAGGGTTTGTTCTGTCTTCAATCTAGTCACTGCCAGCTGCTTAACTTTTTGATTAAAGAAATGAAGAATAAAAAGAAGATATTTGTGAAACCCAAAATTTTTCTCAAGAAAATAAGTATTTAATGAAGCCTAAAAGTTTTTTAGTAGTTCGTATATGAGGCATCTCTTGTCTTACCTCTAAGCATGCAAGAGCATATCCTATTTGTGATTTATGGAAGAACTATGAACAGTAAAGATCCAAAGGTCTTACTTTCACATGTGATGTCAAAGTGGTAATGATTGTGATGTCATCTTACCATTTGGGTTGTTGTGGCTTTTTAGTTTCTAAAGTGCTTGCATCATCTTTGTGTGGGATACTCAAGACTGTATTTGCTCATCATTTTTGTATATAAGTTTTTTATATTGCTTTTGTCCTTTCCATTCATTTTTCTCTATCATTGTTGTACCTGTTATTGCTCAAATTTTTCCAGACATTTGGCTATTCTTGTCTCAAATTTTTTTTGCTTTCATGATGGGTGGCCATGACTTAATGTGCTTTTGCAAGTGAAAATTTTCCTCAACTAGCCTGCACAAAATCTCATTCATCTGATTTTTTTTAGATGGATATTCAGAGAAAACCTTGCTTTGAAGTTTGAAATGTGCAGGCTGTTCATTAGTTTGTTTATTGTAGGTATGATTTGACCCGTCTTATTATCGGGAGTGAAGGAACTTTGGGTGTGGTAACTGAAGTCACCTTACGCCTCCAGAAAATTCCTCAGCATTCAGTGGTATGTTAATTCCTAATTTTTCTGTCATACTTTGTTTTATTTTAGATAATTGAGGCGTGACCGGAAAACATTGGCTACTGATGTGAATAGAATCTTGTTTTTTTGGTGAGAACAAGACACTGATAGAACATGGTTCTGAGGGATTAAGTGCTTTTTATCTGACTTTTAATTTTCTTATTATGGGGAAATGGACCTTAAAGGGTCTAATCCTTGCATGAATATACAATCAAAAACCCAACATTTTGTTTTGTTCGTTCAAGTACTTCACATTTTGAATTGGGTTTAGTTAAGTATTTTGTATAACTACCCAATTAATTGTTAATTTTACTGCCATGTGAAATGCTACACTAACACAAAATAAGTACGAGGCATGTTATGCCATTGACCAAATTAGTAGTTAATATTAAAACATATTTTTTGTTACTGATGGTAAATTTGACCCAATAATTCTTCATACTTATAGTAAATAAAAGAAGATAAAACATTGGTATTTTGAACTGGTTTAGTTTTCTCGATTCAAAAAGTATAGATTATTTGGTTTAAGTTATTACCATCAGAAAATATAAAATAAATTAGTATTATTTTTGTGTACGTGACAGTAAAATTAAGGTGAACTGTTGTAACACAACTAAAAGGGAATGTAGGAAGGATAAAGCTCCTGGGTTTGATATTTTTTAACATGAGTTTGCTCTAGAAGTTTTAGCATGTGATAACGAGTGACATCGGTGCTTATTCTAAAGGCTGAGGAGGCGATAAGTATCAAGGTCCTCAAACCCGTCAACCTAGTGAGGTGTGTGTATAAATTCATTGCTAAAGTATTGGCAAAGAGAATAGCTAAGGTAATGGGAGGGTACTGAGAGAATGTCAGCATGCTGTGGAAGGAAGACAGATTCTAGATGTGGTCTTAACTGCAAATGCGATTGTGGACAAGCTGAAACATAAGAATATGAAGGGAGTTCCCTACAAGTTTGTTATGGACAAAGCCTATGGTCATGTGAACTGGGGATTCTTTAATTACATGATGGAGAGAATGAGTTTTGGGGAGAAACGGTTAGATCCTGCATTTGTAGGACCTCCTTTGCTCTTATGGTTAATGAGGGACCATAATCTTTTTTCAAAGCTAACAAAGGTCTCAGACATGGAAATCCTTTGTCTCCTCTACTGTTCATCATTGTTATGGAGGTGCCTAACAGAATGTTCTGTTGGGTTAGAGATCTTGAGATGTTCAAGGAGTTGAAGGTAAGGGATGTCGAGCATGTGGAGGAGGTGAGTGACTTATTTTTGGCTAATGACACATTGCTTTTTGTGAATCAAGTAAAAAACTTTTACTCAACTTTAGCTGTATTTAGTTAAACTTACGAGCAATATCTGGCCTCAATGTTAGTCTTGCCAAGTCCGAGTTGGTGAGACTAGGTGATGGGAGGGAGGCCAACAGATTGTCTAGTATTCTTGGTTATAAATGTGTGAACTTACTGATCAAATATTTGGGGCTCCCGTTAGGGGTAAAAAATAAGGGAGTCTCAACTTGGGACCCAGTGGTGACACATTTTGAACAATAGTTATCTCGATGGACGAAAAATCTTTTATCTAAAGGTGAAGATCTGCTAGGTTATATAAGGGAGTCTCAACTTGGGAGCCAGTGGTGGCACATTTTGAATGGAGATTATCTAGATGGAAGAGAAGTTTTGTATTTAAAGGGGAGACTTGCTTTATCAAAAGCACTATGGCCAAGATCCCCATCTATTACATGTTTTTGATGACGATCTCAGTGAGTGTGATCAAAACACTAGAATCCCTCACACAATGCAAATTTTTATGGAGAGGTTATAAGAATAAGAGAAAGTCCCATCTTTTGGCTTCGGATAAGGTCAAAATTCCAATTCATCAAGGTAAGTTGGGATTGAGATCATTGGTATAGGTTAATATAGCAATTTAGGGGAAATGACTTTTGGAGATTCATGAATGAGGATTCAGTCTTTGATGGAGGGTGATTGAGGTGAAGTTTGGTACTATAGGCAGAGGATGCCTCACTGGGATTTTGTCTAGACTCTGTAGTAACAGGATGTGGAAGAAAATCTGCATGAGTAAAGGAAGTTCTAGAACTGCACAGCCGGAGGATAGGCATTGGGAATAAGGTCAGATTATGGCATGATACCTGGTTGGAGTATAGTACTTTCAGAGCTCAATTTTCCCATATTTATGCTATTTCCAGGTATAAAGATGCTTTAATTCAGAAATCTTACCTTGGCACTATGGGGAATGGGAGTGGTTCGTAGAGGTCATGAGAAACTTCAATGATTGGAAAATTAGGAATACAAGGCCTTACTCCTCACCCTTGTTAGGATTAGGCTTGGTAGGAGCAGAGATCAACCCATCTGGAGTTTCAGTGATAAAGCAATATTCTCTGTTAGATCTTTCTACAGCCACCTGACAAGGAGAAAGGCTACAGGCAAAGACTTTCGATCAAAGTAAATTTGGAAGGTTAATGCATCAGCCACAATTGTTTTCTTTTTGCTTGGAGGCAGTTAAATGATGCTTTCTAATGTTTGACAAGCTGATGAGAAGGGGGTAAGATTCTGGTTAATGGTTGTTTTGTCTAAAAAGGATGCAGAGTCGTGCAATCATATCCTATTGTGGTGTCCCTTTTTCTATAGATTTTTGGACCCTTGCTAATGGCCTCGTGTATCAATTGGATGATGACTAGCTCTGTAAGGGAAGAAATTTGGGAATGAAGAGGAATTAGTAGTGTGAAGAAGCATGTTAACCTCATTCCCTTTGCTACTTTTTAGTGGTATAGAAAAAAGAAACATGAGAGCTTTTGAGGGCATGAAAGTAAATTTTGATCGGGTTAAAGTTAGCTAGTTTCAGACCCTAGATATTTTGATTAATGGTCATTCTCTTTACTTCTTTGAAGATCTTGGGGATCTTATTAACATTTTTGTTTGATATGTAAATATTTTGTATACGGGTTTACACCCCCTTAGTGCTTGTGAATGAATTATATACTATATTATTTTTATTTAAAAAAATATTGAATTTTTTATTTTATTATAAACAATTTTTTTCTAAACAATTCTTTATAGTACTTACCCTTCTTAATTATTTATTTTCTATCACCATGTTATATTCTAGAGTTTACTTCTTCCTATCCTGTCCTGTTAGGAACAAAATAATGTCTTATCCACAAGTTTTCCAAATAAGAAATAAAATCAATAATCCTGTGTAACTGCCCTTATTTGTGTTAGTGTTAATGTTTATTGTATAATCACTATGCAAATATGTTAAAGTAAGTGTTACGTGTGTATTAGAGTTAAAAAATCAGTTTGTTATATACAAAGAGGAACTGATGGCAGTTTAGGCAATTCTAGAAATTTGAATTTCAGTTATTTAAAAAAAAAAGAAATTTTAATTTCAGGATTAATGATTCCTCTTTGTATATATCCCCTGTTGTAGGGTAAAGACAGTCTTATGATGTAAATTTGATGTTAATGAAGAGTATGTTTCCACTCTAGAAATATTTTAAAAAAATGTTTCTAATCTAGAGATAATAACGAATTCTAATTATTTCCCTGTTTTCTAAAGATAGGGAAAGACAGAAAATCAAATGAAATGCAATTATACTTGCTGATTTTATTGTGAATCACCCCATAACGTGATCCATCAGTAGAGACCGTAACATATGCTCATAGAGGGATTTTTATTAGTCAATCTGATGATATTGCAGGTTGCAATGTGTAACTTCCCTTCAATTAAGGATGCAGCAGATGTTGCAATTGCTACTATGTTGTCTGGTATACAGGTAGGATTTTAGCTGCAAATTTAATTTGCTTGCTTAGATTTTTTTTTCCTTATATTGCTGTTCATCCTTGGTAGGTGTCAAGAGTAGAGCTATTAGATGAGGTTCAAGTAAGGGCTGTCAATCTTGCTAATGGGAAGAGCTTGCCTGAACTTCCCACTTTGATGTTTGAATTTGTTGGCACTGGTGAGATTAGGTCGCTTTTTCTGATAATGATCATTCCAAGATTTACTTTTTGTGAAAAGCATGCACTCAAATAGGATAACTTTGTTCAACCTATTGGCATATAGTCACGGAATTCTCTTTGTTGGCTGATAATGGCTAGGTCATTTTGGTACCTAATGCATTTGGCTACTTACAAACATGTGGTGATTCTTTTTTTTTGGGGCGGCGGGGGAGGGTGGGGGGCTGGAAAGGAAGGTGTTGCAGTTAATATAAAATCCAAATAAGATCCATGAAGAATTAGAAAACACTAAATAGAATTTAAAATAACGATTCAAATTGAAAAGCACTGGATATATTTAAAATAATGAATTATCTATTCATTCAATGACTAACTTTCTGGAGTAGATACATCATAACCTTTTATAGAAACATATTTTGGAAGCTTCATCTTATGAGTCACATGGCTACTGGAAATGATTGAGGCATGGCTGCTATAACAGAATCATTATGTTAGGAACCCGGGGGGGAAGATAACCCCTTTTCGTAAGGTGTATCAAGGAAGGAAGTAATAATTATCAGATATGTAATTATGTAAATTGGTAGTGTGTGGGCTGTATTTGTATGTTTCTATATGCTGGAATTTGTTATATTTTTTGGTGCTAGGTAGGATTTAAGTGGGTATTTATGTAATAATGTGGTAATTAACACACCATCATAGTATAGTTATTTCCAACTAGAAAAGCTGTTCTTATGAGTAGTTAAGTTTTATTATATAAGAATAGAGTAGCAACATAATAAGATAGACAGAAAATTATTAGTAAATTTCTTGAGTTCTTTAAACTCTAAGATTTTTGGGTCTTCTCTGAATGCGTCCATACTATTAACCAAAATCCTATAACAAGATCCTGGAGCGAGGACTACAACATTTGATATCATAGCCTGCAATTATGGTGATGATCTCTCCAACAGAGATTTGAAATTTTTCTCATGGTACCCATAGGATTGGGTAAAGTGGGGGGGGCAAGTCACAGCGAAAGAACAAACATTAACAACAAAGCTGAAAGAAATTTCTAGCAAATTTTCAAACACCGATCCAGATATTAGAGAGGGAGGAGAAGATAGTTTTCAATGGGAAGATATGATTTGTAGCCTGCTGATACTCAGAAAACAGATGAGATGTTGGTACTGGAAGCAACAATGGAGGAAGATGGAATGAGCTCACACCAGGAGTGGACAATGATGCGCTATTGTGCTGAGAGATCAAAGTCACTGCAGAGGATGCCGATTTCATGGAGGAATATGAGCACATAGATATTGATATACTTGAAAATATGAACCATCAGAAGAATTTTCCTGAGATATTGATTTACCAAACCTAGTATAACCATATGCATTGTCTTGGAATAGGTCATTATTTTTCTTGTGATGAGAATGTCCAGATATGCTCACATCCCACCTCTTAGATCAGCGTATCTTTTCCATTTATTTGGAGGGTTGGGTTTTGACTCCAAATCTAACCCTTGTGAAATTTTGCTGAAGATGGTGGCTGATCAGTTTGCTGGTGAGGAAAGAGAGGCAGGATTGGTCCCAATTGATGCAAAGGAGGTTGAGAACCCCATAGCCGATATCAATGGTCTTATCTACCCTACTACAGATGTTGAATTTTTCTACTTGTACCTTCTTGCCTTTCTACTGGATTGCATAATTCCCTGCTGCCACTTTTTGGCTGCATATCCAGTTTCCCAAGCACCTTTTTGAGGGAGTGAGTACTATTATGAGCGCATGGCTACTGGAAATGATAGACACAAGATTGCTATAACACAATTGTAATTATTTTATTAGTTATCTAATTTTATCAAATGATATGACTAGTTATTAGGATCAATGTGCAGGTAGTTCCTAGACGTGGGAATAGTTATTCCCAACCAGGGAAGTTACTATTCTTAGGAGCACTTATTTTTTCTGGTATAAGAACAAACTAGCAATCTGAACAAGATAGGTAGAGAATTACTGGTAAGTTCCTTGAGTATTTTAACTTGTAGAAGAAGTTCAAATTCTCTATCAACAAGCCTATAATGTTAATCAAAATATCATAATGAGATCCTAAAGTAGGAACCATAATACTTGTCTTCTTTGCTTATAATGACAATTAATTTATTTTATTACTGTTTATTAGAGGCTTATTCACGAGAGCAAACGCTGATTGTTCAGAAGATTGTCTCTGACCACAATGGTTCAGATTTTATTTTTGCTGAAGATCCTGAAGCTAAGAAAGAAATTTGGAAGGTATAGCAAATAGTACATTACCCAAAATACTGAAGAAAAAATCATCAGCTTTTACAGCGATAAGCAAGCATATTATACTTGAAAAGTTAGATGTATATTGAAGGAGAAAAATATGGTCAACATCGTATTCATCCAACAATAGAGTTAAATATGACTTATTTTATCATGAATCGGCAAGTTACCAATTTGCTGATAATTGTCTTAGCCTTTTAGAAACCAAGTTTCTTTCACTTAGTAAGCATGGTAGTAGAGATACTCCTTTGATCTTCTAGTCTAAAATTTCTCATCAGTCTGCTGGTTGTAAAACACAATTGGTTTTATAGAGCAAGAACTACTTAATACCTCTGCTTTTTGGAGAGAGAATTTCTTGTTTTAGACAGCAGAAGAAGAGAGATGTATTCATAATATACCTTTCATATTTAACTAATGAAATAATATATTTGGTTTATTGTAGATAAGGAAGGAGGCTCTTTGGGCTTGCTTTGCTATGGAACCCAATTTTGAGGCTATGATTTCAGTAAGTATAAATATCTGAATTTTGAAAATTTACCTTTTCCATAGTTAGCACAATTAGTTTATTTCTAGGTGCTGGTAGGCAAACCATGTTGTCTAAAATAATGCTGAGCTTTTGTTATGCAATAGGAGAGTTTTCTTCTTTTCTATGCTGCTTATTTTCATCCGCTCTTCAAAACTAGAACAGTTTCTATAAGGATTCCTACTCTTATGAGTCTTTTCTGTAGTTGGTCATTTGCTTATTTGGAATTGCATATTAATTGTTGTTGACTTTGCTTAAGTATTTTATTACTATGTCATTTCAACTTCTGGTTTCAGCAGTGAAATTTTAGAGGTTGAAATAAAGATAAGTGCGAGCATTTTGAGTGTCAGTAGCAACAAATACATTTGTCTGTATGACTTTTGAATCCTTATGTGACTCATATCATCCCGCTGGAAGGTTTCGGTAACAAATAGAATGTCCTCGATCTTGTTGTGGTCTAAAAAGGAGGAATAAAGATATGCTTGTGATGGAACTTGTTCATAGTTTTTCTCTACAAGAAACAGATTAAATGGTTGCTTTGGTCTCCTTCTGAGATTCGTGATAACAAGGGAAAGTCCCCTGCGGCAAAAACATTGAAGGTAATATTTAGGACTTGAGCTGTTTCGAGGAAATAGAAGAGGTCAGTTTAGCACACAGAGAGAAACCAGGGTGGTTTCGTGCTGCTTGTTCTTCCCAGTCGAGATGAAGGCTGACCACTGGTGGCACCTTTTGCCAGCAGTAATGGAAGTGGGGGAATGCACTTGAACTATTCTCTAGACTTGAGAGATTGTGCTGGCAAAAAAACAGAATCAGAGACATGTATATATCCGGGCAAAAAATGACCACATTGTTGGATTCATACTTCTATTGAAGTTTCACATGCATGTCACGCCTTTAAAGTGTCCTTTGGATATGTTAACGATCTAGGGCTTTGAGTAACCATCTTGGAAACAATGTTCTAGGGAAAGGTTGCACTTATGCCCAAGACTACCGAGGTTCAGGAAGCTGAGATGGGGCAGCAGGGCCTGATCGGGTCTGGGAGACTTTAAATAATCCTTTCAAAAAAGTTAGCCAATCAATTTAAATTTTAAATGTATCATCCAGCTGGGAAAACCAGGCGTCCAAGCCGATTAGCCAGCATTGATATTCAATTCTGCTGCTGCTGGCAATGATTTCCAGCATTTGGCAGAGTAAGATATCCCCTATAAAAATAATTCCTTTTTGGATGCTAGAGTTGGGGGAAGTGAATTTGCTAGAAGATCGGTGCTCACCATGACCTGAAGGATGTGTAGGGAGGAGAGACACATAAGGTGAAGCAGAACCAGGCGAGCTAAACTTCTGAGTGCTTCTCTGGAGTTTATAGCTGACTGAGGACTTGTCAATAATTGTCTCTGAGCTTTTTTTCTTCGTTTGGGGGGTGGGTTGTGGGGTTTGCGGTAACTGGATTCTGAAGGTGAGGTCTTGTCCCAGCTAAAGAGGGACGATTCTTTCAGTGTTAAATCCTTATGCATCCTTCTCTCTACTAGATACTAGCAGGCTGGTTACTATTTGCTTCATTATTTCCTTTACTGTTAGATTGTTTCGTCCTTCTCTCTAAAGAACTAGCAAGGTGGTCAATATTTGCTTTATTTTTCCAATTGGATTTTAACTTGAAAGGAAACCTTATTAACTTTTTTTTTTCCCTTTTTTCATATAACTGATTATTATTTTCTCCATCTTTTTATATGTGTCATTCAACTTTTGTTCATGGTGTGGAATGAGAAGTTCATTGTTCTCGAAATTGATTTTCTTTTGGAAATTGTATGGGAATGCTGTTAAATAGTTATAACTAACTCATGCCCTTGTAAATCCTTACTCTGCCTTTTGTCACGTCGGAGGTAGGTGCTTTTCACAATTAATACTAATACTCATATTTTATTCCACAGGATGTATGTGTTCCTTTATCTCACCTTGCAGAGCTAATATCAAGTTCCAAACAAGAGCTGGATGCATCATCACTGGTTTGGTGCGTTCAGGACACTTGCTTTTCTTTTTGTCATTGAACTGATGCTCATGCTGCATGTGCTACTTCTTTCTTCTAATAACAGCACAGTTATTGCCCATGCTGGTGATGGGAATTTTCACACTGTTATTCTATTTGATCCTAACAATGAAGAGCATCGGAAGGAAGCAGAAAGGCTGAACCAGTTTATGGTCCAAACTGCATTATCAATGGAAGGTTCGTGCTCTGTTAAGAGAATGATAACATATAACTATTTATTCTTAGACAACCTAGGATTTAAGGATTTTTCTACTGATGATGTTCGATAGTTTGGATAACTTGAACTGATGCTTGATGAAATCCTTACATGCATGAGATGCTAATGCCAAGTCATCAGAAGGTTGCTTTTGTTTAAGGTTCATCTTTTTTGTTATTTATATAATTTTAAAATCAAATATGCATCCAACTGCATAACTGAAACCTGTTCATTGTTTTTCTGGTATTTTAAATATTCAGGAACATGTACTGGTGAACATGGCGTTGGGACTGGGAAGATGAAGGTATTTGCTTTTATCTAGGATTACCTTATTTCTTGTGGGATACTTTTGAAACTTGTTTATTGGATCAGCCAGAGAAGTTGGTGCATGGCAGTTGCTTGCTGCGTTAACCTGTCATGTAGGCTTATATTCTCATGAATTGTCACTCATTCGTCAACGGCAGTTTCATTAGAATGGCAATTGGAAATATGCATTATAATGATATCATGAACCCAGGACAGTTATGAGCATATTCGGGACGCAATGTGCTTCATTGGTGCTGTTAATTTAAAAGAAACCTTTACAATGCAATAATCACCACCCCATTTTCCGGGATTAGTTTTTCAAATTTGATGATAGAGCTTTTTTATGCTTATAAACATGTTCTTTCTGCTGTGGGGTGTGATCTCCTGCATTTGCAGTATCTTGAAAAGGAGCTTGGAATTGAGGCTTTGAAGACAATGAAAAGAATAAAAACAGCTTTGGATCCCAATAATATCATGAACCCAGGAAAGCTCATTCCTCCCCATGTTTGCTTCTAGAAACACCTTGTCAAGACCTCCAGTCGGCTACCTCGGATTACAAGGTTTCTGAGAAGTTCATCAAGTTCTAAGGTTATGAGAGCTTCCTTGCAGAATTGGATCCTGTAAACTTGGTTGATTGCCAAGTTATTGGACTTCAAGGTACCGGTTTTCCCTATCTTGATTGCTTCTCTGATTTCTTAGAGGGATTTGGAATTACCGGCTGACATTCTACCGGCTTATTATGCACCCTTTTTCCCTCTATTTCCTATTTTAAATAATATTTTGAGTGAGTATGTAGTCAGTACTTCTTAATATGTGAGAACAAAACTATAAATTTACCTCCCACAAGTTCAATCATGTATTTCTCCAACATGGATTTCTTATACATTATAAATAAATTATGCCATCGAGGTGCCTGTGGACAAACATAGAATAGAGGCAGTAGAAAGATATAGATTATAATATTAATATACTAGAAGGGCCTGTTACCAAATGACAAATTATACTAGTAATCTCCTTAACCTAAGTCATGTTAGCTTAGGTTAGGTGGTGTCTGTCCTTGAAAGGGTTCAGAGTTCTAGGCTCCTTAAAACACACACAGAGGAGAGAGATGAAGTGGAGAAAGAAAACTCTAAAGTTGCTTTTTGTTTGTGGGAAAAGAAAACTCAAATTTGAGTCTGTTTAAGTTGAGAGAAGCACTATTAGACTAAAGCATGTAAGGGCATCTGTTGCTGATGAGCAGCTTTGGCTCAGTGGGACTTAATGGAAAGAGGATGTGATCTCATAGGCTCTTAGCACTAACATGCAATAATAAACTCATAGAAGAATCGAAGAGAGAAGTCAACCAAGGAAAAACAAGACGAGATAAGAGAAGGACAAATTAGGTTCTTTGATATCCCAGTTAATCCTCTAAATAGTACTTTTTACCTAAAAAAAAATCCTCCGAAAAGTTATTTTTTTTTTCTTTAGAAGAGAGATCTCTAGCATTGTTTGCTGTCCCAGCCTAAGGAAGAATCAAAAAATTTGATTCCTAAGTTGAATCCGAAATCGAGACAAGGCATTTTTGTAGGATAGTGATCCAATAATATAACAAAAAGGAGAGACCTTGAAGTCCTTTATCATGGTGGACCCTTTGTAATCCATAATGGAGTAGTACTATAAAATGTTGTTGCTTACCCCATTTTCTTCCTCAACTGGGGACCCTTCGTTCTTCATTAGAAGTTAGAAAAAATTTTGTGAAAGAGAAGGGCACGAAGCTACTCTATTTTTGCTATATCTACACTCTATAAATGTTAGCAGTTGCTCTTTTGAAATAGACGTTAGTACATAAATTGATAGGTCAATTTATGTACTAATGTCTATAGCCTTGTAACTTTGTAGATATGTATTACTTCTGTGATCAGATTCAATACCAATGAAAAGATGATAATATTCTCATATCACCATCCTTGGTGTGCCATTATTTCCTGCATTATCATCACTATTATTATTATCGTTATTATTATTATTTATACAATAATTATATAAAGATCGACCAGTCACGGGTGTTTGTTACACGTATTTTTGTCTTTAGATACAGTCATAACATCTGGTACAAACGTTTATATCCTTAAGAATATCTGAAAATTTATATAAGCTATATATATCTTTATTTGTAACTCATAAATATACCATGTTCATACAAAAAAAAGTACACTGTGAATCAAGAAAATGCTTATAAATGTTTACCCATTTTGCTAACTGCAAATTCTCTTAGGGGATGTAAAGTTGTTTTCTCATTTGGAAATAAAAGAACTTTTCAAAATAAATGTTTTTCAGTTTATGCGAGTGGCGTAGCTTATTTTATACATATACATATATGTGCATGTACACGCATATGTTGAAACATATTATACACTGAAGCATCATATGGTTTTCCAAACAAAATTGCATTATAAGAGTTGATCGATGAACAAATCTGAACTTCATCTCTAAAGTTCTTGATATGAACCTGCAGAATCCATTCAATGGGCCAGTGTGTTGTGTTCCTTATTTTTTGTTATGTGAATTTAAACATTTTTATACATTAGATAATGTTTTTAATCATAAATTCAATTATAGTATTTTTATAATTCATTTTTTAATACTCGGAAAAATAAATTGCTGAGTAATTACATCAAGTAACTAAACTGTACAAATTAAACAAAAATAAAATAAATTTTAACCAAATACAAAGTTATTTCATATCAGTAACGTGTATATCTCCAAGAACTATATATTTCAATTTGGAAATGAAGGTGGGTCGACACTCTGGTCCGGTTACACATGGAGTCGGCATCTAAACCTTCATTTTATTTTTTCTCGACTGTCATCCAATCACGAAGTTCGGGCAACGTGGAAAGGAAGTAGCCCGGAAGTGGGGCATAAAATTAGTAGCTCTACTGGCACATATTATTTACTGAACAAAACTATCCAATGGAATATTATCTGGCAAAATCTTCTTATTTTTTTATTGAATATATTAATTTGATATTAAACTAACGATAAAAACATTTTACATTTGAACAAAAGTGACGGCGTTAAACGTGACGTTTTCTTGTTATACCTCAATTTGATAACATATCGAATATAATATGTTTATATTTAGTCCAATAAAATTATCACGTACTAATTCGATACGTATGGTAAAGCAAGAAAATTTACCGTAACGGTTAAAGTTCCTCAAAGTTTGGTGCTCTTTTGGATCAATAATCACATTTTTAGGAAGGAAAAAAATTAATTAATTAGTTAATTAATTACACACGAATTTTAATTTACTTTTGTTTTAATACTCTAATTTATTTTATTGTTTAACTCTCTGATTTTTTTATTTTTTTAATACTATAATTTATGTTGATTTACTTTCTTTTTTTTTTAATATTATGGTTTTTTAATTCTTTAATACGTAATTTAATTTTTTTTTTAATATCATAATTTTCTTTATCTTTAAGAGCAACACAAACATTATAAATTTGGGAGATTTGAGAGATATAAACATTAATGATAACTAATGTGATTTTGGCAATGGATTTTTTAAAAGATTTCTCCTTAAATTGATACCAAATTATATGTCCATCTCAATTCAACTTTTGTGAAACAATATTTTTGATAATATAATTTAAAATTTGTGTTCCCAACTGGTGAACAATTCAACTCTTATGCCCAAAAAAGTAACAAAAAACACTTCTATTGCCAAAATTCAAAATAACAAGAATCAATGACCACAAAACTCAAAAGCATGTGCCACGATAGGATCCTTTACTCATAAACTAGTTCATTCAACCTTTATTCAATTAGAGGGCGCAATATCTGCGTATGTATAGATATCCCCACACCCACACGCGCAAATATATACACACACACACACACACATATATATATATATATATATATAAAAGATGAAACCAATGGCCACGAGAGCATGTGGCATAACAGTGATATATATCATCTTAGTTCATGAAAATACCCACTTTATAAAAATTAAATTATTTTTTAAATAATTATAATTATCCCAACTAAAAAATTAAAATATATTTTTCGTAATTTATTGTAATTAAATTTAATTTATTTATTATAACTTCACCGACATAAATAAATTAAAATTTTAATTTTATTTAATTAAATAGCATAAGTAAGATGATTATCAAATTTATAAGTACCACAAAATAATGAGTTATAAGTCATTTCAACAGCATCTTAATAAAAAAATACCCACTTGAAATTACCTTATAACCCCTAACACATATACCCTCAAAGTCTATAAATACCCACCACCCACCCCCCATTACCATCATCTCCAACCATCTCTAAACATACCAGAGAAAATGGGTTCCCTACCTCATGTCATCGAGGACTTCATGGGAGTTCTCCAAGTCCTAAGCGACGGCACCGTTTTAAGATCCAAAACCATCAACTTCAACATCCCAATCATCAATGACGACTCTGTCCTCTTCAAAGATATTCTTTTCGACAAAACCTATAATCTCCATCTCCGAATCTACAAACCCACTTCCCCACCTTCGTCCCGCAAGCTTCCCATCATCTTTTTCTTCCATGGCGGCGGCTTTTGTCTCGGCTCTCGCGCGTGGCCCAATTGCCACAACTGCTGTCTCCGGCTAGCCTCAGGACTAAACGCCGTCGTTTTCTCGCCCGACTACAGGTTGGCGCCGGAGCACCGGCTTCCGGCAGCCATCGACGACGCGGAGACGGCGTTGAAGTGGGTTCAAACTCAAGCTTTATTAAGCGAGGATGAAAGCGAGGGCGATGCATGGGTCAACGCTCGTGGGGTTGACTTTGACCAGGTGTTTGTATTAGGAGATTCTTCCGGGGGCAATATTGCGCACCATCTGGCG
This sequence comes from Carica papaya, assembly GCF_054855325.1. NCBI lineage: Eukaryota > Viridiplantae > Streptophyta > Magnoliopsida > Brassicales > Caricaceae > Carica > Carica papaya. Next base: position 33,956,386 of record NC_142316.1, on the reverse strand, counting down.
GTCCGGCTCGGTGCGGAGTCAACCGGAATTAGGCCGGTTCGTGTACGAGGTTATATATTGATGGCGCCATTTTTCGGTGGGGTGGTCAGGACCAAGTCCGAGGAAGGTCCTAGTGAGGCTCTGTTGAACTTGGAGATACTTGATAGGTACGTACATTACTGTAACTTCATTAATTGATTCACATTCATATATATATATATGTGTGTGTGTGTGTATACACAGACACAAACACGTATATGTGTGTAGTGGAAGATCTGTGATCTTTGTGTCCGGTCTGTTGTGGTAAAGTTTATAGGATATGAGAAAAGAGATTTTGAGAGTGACCTCACTATCATGGAAATTACTCATAACCAGCTTTCATTTTATTTTTATTTATTATTATTATATAATATTACATACATATATATATATATACACACACACACACACCCACATATAAGTCTATACGAATATATTTAGTATTTTTCTATTGATCTTTTTTCATGATCTCGACTTGTATGGATATGAATTGCGGTTAGAGTAACCCAAATTGATATTTTCCGGATTAATGTTACATTAATTAATTAATTGTTGCGGAATTAGGATATTAATTATGAATTAGTGGGAAAAGCATGTGGTTATGACAAGTACCACTAAATGGGGTACACATGCATGCAAGTTAACATAATCCACATAAAATTACATTAAGTTAATTGGGTCAAGAACAAAACCATGCACTAAAAGTCTAAAAACTAGGGTTTGCAAACCCTAATTGGCTTAAGAATGACAAGAAACACATACATACAAACATGTATGTATGTATGTATATATCATGGGTTATTGTCAATGAAAAAGTGTACATGCCACCTATGTAGCCTCCTGCCTTGTTCATGTCACGGTTGATTTGGAATTATTATATATTATACTCAACATAGGGTATTAGGGTTATCATGAGGTCACGAAATTAATTAATTATTGTTTTGGTTTGGGATAAGATAAAAGTATAGTAGCACATTATATGTATAATATATTATCTCTCTTGTTGTGAGCGTGTGTGTGTATATATATATGGGCACTATAAGACATCCAACATAGGGTGCCTAGAAGATTCCCAAAATTCATCCAAAAAGTTGATGAATTGACCCTTAATTTGACTATCAATTTGGTGACTACCAAATTATTTGGGGAATTAAATATAAAATCTAATTCATGAGAATCATAATTATTGTTTATAAGCAAAAACAATTAATTAAACACTTAGCTTAATTAATTATCATAATCCACTCACATATATGTGTGATTTCAGCTTAATCACACCCTTTTTAGGTCATTATAATTAAGCTGACCCACATATAAACACACAAATATATATATATTTATTAGTGCCCAATGACCTCTCTTATCTCCTACCCTATTTTT